>NC_054475.1:53227452-53527452 GCF_017639515.1 Carcharodon carcharias | reverse complement strand
GTTCCTTTGCATCTGTTCTGATGATGCTACCTTCAAAAACAGTTCCTCTGACATGTCCTCCTTCTTCCTTAACCGAGGTTTTCCACCCACGGTCGTTGACAGAGCCCTCAACCGTGTCTGCCCATCTTCCGCACATCCGCCCTCACACCTTCTCCTCCCTCCCAGAAACATGATAAGGTCCCCCTTGTCCTCACTTATCACCCCACCAGCCTCCGCATTCAAAGGATCATCCTCCGCCATTTCTGCCAACTCCAGCATGATGCCACCACCAAACACATCTTCCCTTCACCCCCCCCCCCCCCCCCCCCCCGTCGGCGTTCCATAGGGATCGTTCCCTCCGGGACACCCTGGTCCACTCCTCCATCACCCCCTACTCCTCAACCCCCACCTATGGCACTACCCCATGCTCATGCAAAAGATGTAACACCTGCCCCTTCACTTCCTCTCTCCTCACCATCCAAGGGCCCAAACACTCCTTTCAAGTGAAGCAGCATTTCACTTGCATTTCCCCCAACTTAGTCTACTGTATTCGTTGCTCCCAATGTGGTCTCCTCTACATTGGAGAGACCAAACGTAAACTGGGCGACCGCTTTGCAGAACACCTGCAGTCTGTCTGCAAGAATGACCCAAACCTCCCTGTCACTTGCCATTTTAACACTCCACCCTGCTCTCTTGCCCACATGTCTGTCCTTGGCCTGCTGCATTGTTCCAGTGAAGCCCAACGCAAACTGGAGGAACAGCACCTCATCTTCCGACAAGGCACTTTACAGCTTTCCGGACTGAATATTGAATTCAACAACTTTAGATCTTGAGCTCCCTCCTCCATCCCCACTTGCTTTCTGTTTCTTCCCCCTTCCTTTTGTTTTTTTTTCAATAATTTATATAGATTTTTCTTTTCCCACCTATTTCCATTATTTTTAAATCTTTTATGCTCCCCCCACCCCCACTAGAGCTATACCTTGAGTGCCCTACCATCCATTCTTAATTAGCACATTCGTTTAGATAATATCACCAACTTCAACACCTATGTGTTCTTTTGTTCCTTTGTCTGTGACATCTTTTGATGATCTGCTCCTATCACTGCTTGCTTGTCCCTACAACAACACCCCCCCTCCACTTCTCCCCCCACCAACCGCCCCCCCACCTTAAACCAGCTTATATTTCACCCCTCTCATTGTAAAGAAAAATCAGTTCTGTTGAAGGGTCATGAGGACTCGAAACGTCAACTCTTTTCTTCTCCGCCAATGCTGCCAGACCTGCTGAGTTTTTCCAGGTAATTCTGTTATTGTTTTGATTTCCAGGATCCGCAGTTTTTTGTTTTTATCCTGCTATTTCTACTCTGACTAGCACATGGCACTGATAGTAATCCTGAGATCACTACCTTTGAGGTTCTGTTTTTCAACTTACTTCCACCTCCCTATATTCTGCTTTTAGGACCTCACCCCTTTTTTTTAACCTATGTCATTTGTATCAATGTGTACCATGACCACTGGCTGTTCGGTCTCCCCCTTCAGGATGTCCTTAGCCACTCTGAGACATCCTTGACCCCAGCACTAGGGAGGCAACATACCATCCTGGAGTCTTGTTTGCGGCCACCGAAACACCTATCTATCCCCCTTACAATTGAACCCCCTATAACTATTGCATTCCCACACTTTTTACTCCTCCCCTGTGCAGCAGAGCCAACCATGGTGCAACGAATTTGGCTGTTGCTGCTTTCCCTTAGAGGCCATTCCCCTCAACATTATCCAACGTGGTATATCTGTTTTGCAGAGGAATAGCCACAGGAGGTTCCTGCACTGCCTGTCTAGTCCTCTTGCTCTGCCTGGTGATCACCCATTCCCTTCCTGCCTGTGGACTCTTTGCCTGGGGTGTGACCATCTCTCTATACGTGCTTTCCACGATATCCTCCGCCTCATGGATGCTCCATAATGTCCCCAGCTGCCGATCCAGCTCCGAAACCTGGGCTTCCAGGAGCTGCAGCTGGAGACACTTCCCGCACACATGCTGGCCCCAGGCACTGGAAATGTTCCTGGCTTCCCACTAGAGCAGGAGGAGCACACCATCCCTTTGAGCTCTCTTGCCATGACTTACCCCTATAAATTAAATTAAACCTTTGGGAAGATACTTAATATCAAATAATATCAATTACTCAAGGGCCTTTCTTCCTTGCTCCTCATTGTTACAGAATATAGCCCTTACAAATGATGAACCACAAAATAAGACCTTAAAAACTATAAGCGATAAAAGTAGTAAATGCTTCCCCAACCGTTCTCAAAGGATCACCTCGTTCCCTCTTCAGCAAACTCCCAAAGCAGCACTCCAGTGCAGACTGTGATGCTGACTGCAAGATGCTCTTCCCAGACTGCTTCACCATGATGCTGACTGCAGGACACTCTTCCCAGACTCTGTTGTTTAATCTGAAAGTTGGAAAGACAGAATCAATATTTGTCACAGTGAAAGTAAATGGCAAACCTGTTAGAATGGAAGCGGACATTGGAGCTTCCACTACAGTAATTGGGGAAGATACCTTCAGATATCTGAATAATGGTGAACATCAAATAAGTTCAGAAGAAACAGCTGCCAAGCTAAAAACATATACGGGTGAAGACATTCAAATAAAAGGCATAAGCAGAGTAACTAAAACAAAAACAGAATTACCTGGAAAAACTCAGCAGGTCTGGCAGCATCGGCGGAGAAGAAAAGAGTTGATGTTTCGAATCCTCATGACCCTTCGACAGAACTTGAGTTCGAGTCCAAGAAAGAGTTGAAATATAAGATGGTTTAAAGTGTGTGTGGGGGGGTGCGGAGAGATAGAGAGACCGAGAGGTGGGGGGGCGGGGTGTGGTTGTAGGGACAAACAAGCAGTGATAGAAGCAGATCATCAAAAGATGTCAACGACAATAGTACAAAAGAACACATAGGTGTTAAAGTTAAAGTTGGTGATATTATCTAAACGAATGTGCTAATTAAGAATGGATGGTAGGGCACTCAAGGTATAGCTCTAGTGGGGTTTTTTTTAAATGGAAATAGGTGGGAAAAGGAAAATCTTTATAATTTATTGGAAAAAAAAGGGAAGGGGGAAACAGAAAGGGGGTGGGGATGGGGGAGGGAGCTCACGACCTAAAGTTGTTGAATTCAATATTCAGTCCGGATGGCTGTAAAGTGCCTAGTCGGAAGATGAGGTGTTGTTCCTCCAGTTTGCGTTGGGCTTCACTGGAACAATGCAGCAAGCCAAGGACAGACGTGTGGGCAAGAGAGCAGGGTGGAGTGTTAAAATGGCAAGCGACAGGGAGGTTTGGGTCATTCTTGCGGACAGACCGCAGGTGTTCTGCAAAGCGGTCGCCCAGTTTACGTTTGGTCTCTCCAATGTAGAGGAGACCACATTGGGAGCAACGAATACAGTAGACTAAGTTGGGGGAAATGCAAGTGAAATGCTGCTTCACTTGAAAGGAGTGTTTGGGTCCTTGGACGGTGAGGAGAGAGGAAGTGAAGGGGCAGGTGTTGCATCTTTTGCGTGGGCATGGGGTGGTGCCATAGGAGGGGGTTGAGGAGTAGGGGGTGATGGAGGAGTGGACCAGGGTGTCCCGGAGGGAGCGATCCCTACGGAATGCCGATAAGGGGGGTGAAGGGAAGATGTGTTTGGTGGTGGCATCATGCTGGAGTTGGCGGAAATGGCGGAGGATGATCCTTTGAAAGCGGAGGCTGGTGGGGTGATAAGTGAGGACAAGGGGGACCCTATCATGTTTTTGGGAGGGAGGAGAAGGCGTGAGGGCGGATGCGCGGGAGATGGGCCGGACACGGTTGAGGGCTCTGTCAACGACCGTGGGTGGAAAACCTCAGTTCAGGAAGAAGGAGGACATGTCAGAGGAACTGTTTTTGAATGTAGCATCATCGGAACAGATGCGACGGAGGCAAAGGAACTGAGAGAATGGGATGGAGTCCTTACAGGAAGCGGGGTGTGAGGAGCTGTAGTTGAGATAGCTGTGGGAGTCGGTGAGTTTGTAATGGATATTGGTGGACAGTCTATCACCAGAGATTGAGACAGAGAGGTCAAGGAAGGGAAGGGAAGTGTCAGAGATGGACCACGTGAAAATGATGGAGGGGTGGAGATTGGAAGCAAAATTAATAAATTTTTCCAAGTCCTGACGAGAGCATGAAGCGGCACCGAAGTAATCATCGATGTACCGGAGAAAGAGTTGTGGAAGGGGGCCGGAGTAGGACTGCAACAAGGAATGTTCCACATACCCCATAAAGAGACAGGCATAGCTGGGGCCCATGCGGGTACCCATTGCCACACCTTTTATTTGGAGTAAGTGAGAGGAGTTGAAGGAGAAATTGTTCAGCGTGAGAACAAGTTCAGCCAGACGGAGGAGAGTAGTGGTGGATGGGGATTGTTCGGGCCTCTGTTCGAGGAAGAAGCTAAGGGCCCTCAGACCATCCTGGTGGGGGATGGAGGTGTAGAGGGATTGGACGTCCATGGTGAAGAGGAAGCGGTTGGGGCCAGGGAACTGGAAATTGTTGATGTGACGTAAGGTGTCAGAGGAATCAAGCTTATATTTCAACTCTTTCTTGGACTCGAACTCAAGTTCTGTCGAAGGGTCATGAGGACTCGAAACGTCAACTCTTTTCTTCTCCGCCGATGCTGCCAGACCTGCTGAGTTTTTCCAGGTAATTCTGTTTTTGTTTTGGATTTCCAGCATCCGCAGTTTTTTTGTTTTTATATAAGCAGAGTAACTGTCCATTATGGAAGCCAATCAGCAAAGCTATCCTTGATGGTGGTAGCAGGTGAAGGGCCCAACCTCCTGGGACAAAATTGGGTAGAGGAGATTAAGTTAGAATGTGCTGAAATTTTCCAGTTCAGATCAAGTGGGCTACCAGAGCTATTTAGGAAGTACGCCACCATCTTCAAGGACCAACTAGGGAAAATCCAGGGCCTGCAGACCAAGATTCATGCAGATCCAGAAGCAACTGCTCGCTTCATGAAGGTGCCACATGCCCTGAGAGAAAAAGTCAACATTGAACTGAACAGACTAGAGAAACTGGGCATTATACAACCTGTTCAGTTCTCAGAATGGGCAGCACCCAAAGTCCACATCCTTAAACCCGACCAAAGTGTCCAAATTTGTGCAGACTACAAACTGATGGTTAATAAATTAGCTAAGCTAGACAGGCACCCCATTCCAAAAATCGAAGACCTGTATGCCAAACTGCCAGGAGGAGCAACGTACACAAAGCTTGACATGATTCAATGCTTATCGACAACTAGAGTTGGATAATGCCTCCCCAGAATTTGTCACAATTAATACCCATAAAAGGTTGTCCCAGTATAGACAATTGCCTATTGGTGTCTCTTCCACTTGTGCCATTTTTCAGAGAACAATGGAAAGCTTACTGCAGGGACTGCCCCAGGTTGTAGTCAATTTAGATGATGTGCTGATGACAGGAATCATTGAAAAAGAGCATTTCACAAACTTAGAAGAAGTCTTAAAACGTTTCTTGCAAGCTGGAGCACATTTTAAAAAAGTGCACATTCCAATCGAGAGAGTTAATCTATTTGGTCACTGGGTAAATTCACAGGGCCTCCACCCAGTTGAGGAGAAAGTGAGAGCAATAAGAGAGGTACACTCTTAAAGAACGCTTTCAAGCTCAAATCATTCCTAAGAATGATCAACTATTATGGGCAGTTCTTACCCAATTTGTCTACAGCGCTGGCTCCCCCGCCCTGCATTCTCTACTCAAAAACAACTAATGTTGGTCTTGGGGGGCACCCCAGAAAGAAGCTTTATAAAGGTGAAACAATTGTTGCACACGTCCATTCTATTAGTGCATTATGACCAGGCGAAAGAATTGGTGCTGACATGTGACACATCCCCTTATGGCAAGGAAACAGTGCTCTCTCATTAGATGTTTGACGGCATGGAACGGCCAATAGGCTATGTATCAAGAATATTCACCACAGCAGAAAAGAGATACTCATAGATAGAAAAAGAAGGCTTGTCCATCATCTTTGGTGTCAAGGAATTTCACCAGTATGTACATGGCCGCCATTTTATGATTGTTTCAGACCACAAACCATTGCTAGGTTTACTTAGTGAGGACAAGGCTGTACCACCATAACCTCAGCAAGAATACAACAATGGGCTTTAATTCTGGCAGCATACGAATACACTTTCACACATAGGTTTGGCAATCAAATCGCAAACGCCAATGCCCTTAATCATTTGCCTTTACAAGAAAATGATGAGCAAGTCCCAGTTCCACAGGAACTTATTTTACTGTTAAATTTCTTAGACACCCCCCAACATGTGCTCGACAGATCAGAGGCTGGACAAGTCGGGACCCAGTCCTATCTCAGGTTGAGAACAAGTGCTACATGGTTGGTCACAGGAGCCTGTATCTGACAAAATGAAACTGTACTTCAACAGAAAACATGAAATAACCAGCTAGGATGGCATCTTATTGTGGGGAGCACGAGTGATAGTTCCTCCAAAGGGAAGGGAGCCACTTTTAATTGAACTACACAGTGCCCATCCAGGAATTTCCCGAATGAAGACCATAGCATGGAGCTGACTATGGTGGCCTGGGATGGATGGTGAAATAGAGAGTTTAGTAAAGCATTGTGTGTAATGTCAGCAACTGCAAAAGTTGCCAGTGACAGCTCCATTACGCCAATGGGAGTGGCCAGGAAGACCCTGGGCGCAGTTATACATTGAGAACGTTGGACCTTTCCTGGGAACAATGTTTCTGCTCATTATCAATGCCCATTCAAAATGGTTGGGTGTATATGAGGTGAAGTCACCAACATCGAGCGCCACACTTGAGAAACTGTTTCAGAGTTTTGCCATTCACTGACTACCAGAAGTAGTCATTTCTGATAACAGCATGGTATTTACAAGTGCTGAGTTGTAACAGTTTATCAGCCTCAATGGTGTCACTCATGTGAAAACGGCACCCTACCACTCTTCTGCAAACAGACTGGCCAAAAGGGTGATTCAAACATTCAAGACAGGCATATAAAAGCTAACTGGTGATTCCTTGGCGACCAAGCTAGCATGCTTTCTTTTTCATTAAAGGACTCCCTCTCACACAACAACAGGTGTCACACCTACGGAGTTATTGAAACGCCATCTCAGGATGAAATTGAGCTTAATAATGCTGAATTTAGAGGGGAAGGTGGAGAGAAGCTAGGGGAGCCAGTAAACTAGACATGACTGGCATAGTCATGAGAAGAAATTGACTGTGGGAGAGCCACTATACGTGAAGAACTTCAGGGAAGGACCAAAGTGGTTACCGGGTGAAATAAGTATGGTGACTGAACCTTTATCTTACCACGTGGAGGTGTAAGGTGGGATCATCTCTAAACATGAGGACCATTTAAGGAAGAGAGAAACAAATCAGCAAGATTTGGTTCCACCAGTGATCATGACCGGATCTGCATTTCCTGTTGAAAATATTCAACCCAGGACTGACATGTCTGATATTCCTGTAAGAGTTGAGGATACAGAACTTCAAGTGCCCACTGAAGCACCTGATGTTAGAGCAACTCAGAAAATGAGGTTCCTCACAAAGAATCTGAGGTGGTGGAGCTGTGATGTTCCACACATACCAGGAAACTGAACTTGTAAATTCCTTACCCAGTGTAAATATTACGTTATCTTGAAAAATATGTACTTGTAAATATAATATGTATTGCCAAGTTAAAGGAGGAGGAATGTAGTAATTCTGGTTTTATTTAGTGTAATGTACCTTTAAGAATAATGCTTGTTAAGGAAGAATACATGGTCTGTAGTAACTAATAGGAGAGTAGCGCAGGCTATCTCAGCAATCAGTGTAGAGATAGAGTTGGAGTTGAAAGCGTGTAGTTGCTGCTGAGTATATTATAAATAAACTTAAAGTTTACAGCCAAGAAGTGTTTGTAGTTCAACTCTATCAATAATAGTACAACTCAGCCACCCTACAACATATAGCAATTGGCAAGACTCAATATTATGGTATCATTAATATTCTCCATCCCTGCAGCTGCCCATCTGCTGTTGAATCCTGCATCCAGGCAATTGTTACCTCCAGGATTGACAATCCCAATGCTTTTTTGGAAAACCCCCCATCTTGTAATCTCCATAAACTTAAGCTCTTCCAAATCTTTGCATATCTTAACTTGTGCCAAATCCTGTTCCACCCATCATTCCTGTGTTGGTGAGCAATACATCAATTTTAAAATTCTCATCCTCCTACTCATATTCCTCCATGGCTTTGCCCCAGTCTATCAACAAAACCTCCTCCAGTCCTACAACTCTCCAAAAACTCTGTGTTCCTCCAGTGCTGGACTCTTATGCATCCCCGATTCCCTCCTGGTGGCCATGCTTTCAGCTACCTGGGCTCTAAGCACTGCAATTCCTCCACTCAACCTCTCCATCTTGCACTCTGCTCCTTTACAGCTCTCCTACCCTACCTCACTGTGTCCCCTTCCTTAGCTCAGTGTCAATTTTCATCCAATTATACTCCCATAGATGACTTACTGAACTTTAACTCCATTTAAATGTAGTCATTGATAAGAGTAACCCCCACCCCAGGTACAAATCAGGCTACTTTGAACAAAAGTAGGAGTGTTATTCACACTGTCCTGGCCAGCAATTAACCTTCAATCAACATCACTAAAAACACATGATTTGATCATTATCACATTGCTGTTTGTGAGACTCTGCTGTGTGTGAATTGGCTGTTGCATTTCTTACATTACATAATGACTGAGAATTGCTTCATTGGCTGTAAAGTATGTGACATTCTGAGGTTATGACATGTGCCATATAAATGCAAGTTCTCTGCCTTATGCACAGTGCCTATTAATTAATGCTGGAAAGCATCAATGCTCGCCAGTTTATAACGGCACAACTGGTTGTGACCAGCAACTAGTTGAAATATCTCTGAGCTGTGAAGCCAGCTGGTAACACATTTGTCCCAAATTCCTATGAGCACCAATTTAATTCAAATCAACCATTAACTGAGTTATTCTCATTGGTTGTGATCCCCGTGTTTTCTCAGCTTCTATGATTTTCATTTCTTGTTCTCATCTCAGAGATTCACATTTTTGGATGTCTCTGTGTTCTGTTATTTCTAGCACTGAGTTGAGGATTTTAATTGCACTCTTTGGCAAAAACTTTGCGTGTGGGCATTTAAACTGTCCCCAGGTGAATTACCCACTGGTATGCCATCTGATCACCCTATCTTCCATTTAATCTTTCCATCCACAGCTGATGATGAAGGACACCAGCCTGAAAACCAGCAGGGTCCTTCTTTAATTGGGTGGACAGGCTCTGATTGTGATACTGGGGAAAGCCGCACTAGCTAGAGATGAAGACGGCATTAAGAAGGTCTAGGACTAGGAATTCTTGAAGGAAAGCCCTTCAACATTTCTTGTGGGTCAAGAGGAGCAGGTGAATGGAGGATTATCAGTCTTCCCTTGCCCTGGGCTCCCTTGCACCCATCCTGAGACTCTTCCCCCCACAGCCTCTCCCTGTCCCTTACTGTGGGTTGGACACCAGGAGTTAAAACCATCCAGAAGTATAGGCTGCCAGGGTTGGGCACAATTGCCACTCCCAATCACCCCTTCTCACCCTATTGCACTCCCCAATCTCTCTCTCAGTTGAAACACCCAGCACCACATTTGTTCAACAGCGCAAACATAAATTTATCACAATCACATTAAACTAAAGGTGTGGTGATTGGTCAGTTCAGGACTGGAGAGAGGCCAGTCCCTCCAGGAAAGCTTTGAGCTTGAGACAGTGGTGCAGATTTTCACTGGAGATTATGGGTGTTAATGGGACAGTAACAGTCTAATTCTGGAGTTAATAGCCTTACTGCCAGGTTAATCTGTTGATCAGCCCACCATGACATTCACAGGGACCTGTCGATGGATATTTAAAGGGTCTGTGTGAAAGGCTGTGTGCTCTGTGCATGTTTACAGGTATTTGTGTATAAGTGTGTGTATGCAGGTGAGGGGAGTGCATCACATGTGTATTCTGAGTGTATACACATATGTTTATATCAGTGTGGGTACATGTGTACGAGGGTGTGTCTTGTGTGTGTGGGTATACACATGGTTATGTGGCTGAGTGTGTTGTATGTGTTATGTGTTCTTGTTTGCCTCCGCACGTGTGGTCTGAATCTTCGGCATGGATGCGGGAAACAGGAGCTAGGTTTGTCTTCATGTCAGAAACCAGCCTCCGGTGGGAAAGTTATGATTTTAAGTGAGGGAAAGCTCTAGATTGCATTGGTTGTGTTACCTCTGCGCCTGTTTGCTGCTCTCACAGAGAGCGGAGGGATCAGTAGCCATTTCTTCAAGGGATATCCCTCATCCTCTAGGATCCATCAGGACACTTCGGTAGTTGGAATGATGATCTGAAGCAGCCTGGACTGCCAGAGGATGAAAAATGACAGTAGCTGCCAGGAAAGCAAGTGCATTGACTATTGAGGGAGTGGAAGCCCATCTTGTTGATGGATCACACTGGCTGCTTGGTGTCTTGATGGCCGCATGGGTGCAATCAATGATGCTCTCCCTCTGGGGAAATCCAGTGATGGAGGCGAGACCCAGTGCCCTCTGTCCCCATGAGGTTGTGTCTGTCTTTAAATGAATGTGCTGTCCAGCTCTGGCAAAGAGGGCATCATTGACCAGTGAGATGCAGTGGTGTGCAGCTGTTTGTGAGTTGCTGCTAAGGTCTGCAGATCCTTGGAAAAAGCCAGAAGCAAAGAAGTTCAAGGACGCGGGGACTGGCGGCCACTGGAAGGGCATGGCGTCCAGAGCTGCAAGGTGCAGGGTCTTCTGCAATGAAGGCACAGATATCTGTGACCATCTATTGGGAGTGTCTCAGTCTCCTGCAGCATTAGTTCTCGGTCACCCCCAGACAGATCTGTCTTCAGCAATAGATCCTGTGTTGAAAGTTTGGCTTCCATTGCCTTCCTGCCTCTCTTTCCTTTCCTGTGCCCTCTTAATTCCCAGAGTTCCACCCTTTCTGCAAAGGGCATTAATGCTCATCACCACTTGGCTCAAAACCTGACTGTCATGCCCGCCTTTGCCAGCTATGACCTTCCTTCTGGGCAGGTAGCCTCTCAAATGTTCTTGGCAGCCTTTCTCCATGCTCTTCTGTCCCCATGATGCCAGGGTGATCCTGATCCAGTTGATTGTTGGAGTACTGAGTGCCCCCTCTCCACATCACCTGATCAGCCACCCGCTTATCAAGTGCCAAAATCTGTTTGCCCCACTTATCTTCTTATAGGACAAGGATAATATGATGACAGACTTCCTATTCTGTACCCATTTCCCTTCAGGTGGATTTGTTTCTGGAGGCATGGGTATCCAGTCTTCCCCTTGAAAAGTTTAAAGCAGAAACTTTGTCAATCTCTTAATGAGTTTTTTTTAACTAATTTAATTGGCCACAATTGAGAGGAGAGTGGGATTCCAGTCCCATCCTCTCCACCCCCACCCCGCCACACTAATGGTTATTGCCAGCACCAGAAAGTGTCTTGATATTTGCCACCCGGTGGCAGTGGCAGTTCCCACCCCCGCCCCCATGCCCTTGGCCTCTGTTCCCAACTTTAGTGGGCCCCAAAAATTCAACCATATGTTTTGATATGTATCTTTGTTATGATCCCGGTACAAACCGTTAACTTTTTAAAAGGTATTTGAATTTCCAGTGACCAACTGAGAAGATCACATGACAATGTTTCAAGTTTTAAGACTTTTACTGTAACAAACAAACTATAAATAACATGGACTAAATGTTATTCAGTAGGCAACTTATACTCCAAACTACAGAAAAGAAATTTCCCATTTAGCTCCTAACACGGCTGAAAATCCCATGTCACAATTATATTTACACTGCCCCTAAATAGACACTTTATTCTTCAGGAACCAGTCCTAAATTATTCTCAGCTCCTAAGAGCTTGCTTCCTTTATTCTTTCCCAGACAGATATCCTCAAATCCCAAAACTGATTTTCACTGTGATGGTTACGCTGGAGATTGTTTCCCTCTATCCCAGGTGAATCTTCCAGCCTCCTTTAAATCTGCACACTCTTGGTCTCTTCAATATAATCCCAAGCTTCTACCCACATCCTGCATGGTGACAAATGGAATCAGCATTTTCTCTGCTTTGGTGCAGGACTGGCTATCTCTATCTCCTGCTGTCTGCCTTTCAGATGGCTGTACACTAACTTATGACTGGGAGGTTCAGTGATATCTTTGGAAATCCACAACCCAATACTACAATGGCTTTCTATTGACTTTTCCCTTCCCAAATCTCATCTCCATGACAACTTGTATCATAAGGGCCTGTATCCAAGTAGAAATGCGAAACATCAACGCCATTCTAACTTGGAATTAAAGAGACAGCCTGACTCTCATAACACATCCCTTAGAGACTGACAATCTACACACGGACAGCACCACTGCTCTCTCCTCTGTCTACAGGTGTGAACATCTTTTGCTTTCTTCCCAGTAAATTAACTTGAACCGCCCCACACAGCCTACTTTAACCCTTAACAACCCAAGCCATTCAGGTTTGCTGTCAGCCGAATTCAGAGGAGTCATGTGACTCCCTTCATTCCTCTATTTTACCTTAAATTAAAGAGACAGTCCCAAAATGTACCAATTTTATAAACTTTGTTTTCATAACAACTTATGTTTGCGTACAAGTTCATCTACCACTTCTAACGTTCACTCCGTCCACCACTGAGGAATAGTAACAGCAGTGTGTACCGTCTATAAGATGCACTGCAGCAACTCACCAAGGCTCCTTCAACAGCACCTTCCAAACCTGCGACCTCTACCACCTAGAAGGACAAGGGCAGCAGATGCATGGGAACACCACCACCTGCAAGTTCCCCTCCAAGCCACATGCCATCCTGATTTAGAACTATATCGCCATTCCTTCACTCTCAAAATCCTGGAACTCTCTCCCTAACAGCACTGTAGGTGTATCTACACCACATGGACTGCAGTGGTTCAAGAAGGAGGCTCACTACCACCTTCTCTAGAACAATTGGGCATCGGCAATAAATGCTGGCCTAGCCAGTGACACCCACATCCTGTGAATGAATTTTAAAAAATGTATGTGTGCATTTGTACATTTATATGGAGAAACATAGGTGTGTGTCCTTGTGTGTCTCTATGTGTATATTTGCATTTGTGTATACACTTGTGTATTTGTGTGTGTGTGTGTGTGTGTATATAGTGACCACTGTTGAATTGTGGGGACATGTGGTGAAGTTAGGATTAGGCTCAGTTGTAATACAATCCATGGGCAAAAAGTCATTTCAAGGTTCATGTGGAAAAAAAACATGGATTTGTGCATGGTGAGGTACTCCAGGTCTGTAACCCAGCATGGTGAGGTACCTCAGGTCTGTAACCCAGCATGGTGAGGTACTCCAGGTCTGTAACCCAGCATGGTGAGGTACCCCAGGTGTGTAACCCAGCATGGTGAGGTACTCCAGGTCTGTAACCCAGCATGGTGAGGTACCTCAGGTCTGTAACCCAGCATGGTGAGGTTCCCCAGGTCTGTAACCCAGCATGGTGAGGTACCTCAGGTCTATAACCCAGCATGGTGAGGTTCCCCAGGTCTGTAACCCAGCATGGTGAGGTACTCCAGGTCTGTAACCCAGCATGGTGAGGTACCCCGGGTCTGTAACCCAGCATGGTGAGGTACCCCGGGTCTGTAACCCAGCATGGTGAGGTACTCCAGGTCTGTAACCCAGCATGGTGAGGTACCTCAGGTCTGTAACCCAGCATGGTGAGGTTCCCCAGGTCTGTAACCCAGCATGGTGAGGTACCTCAGGTCTGTAACCCAGCATGGTGAGGTTCCCCAGGTCTGTAACCCGGCATGGTGAGGTACTCCAGGTCTGTAACCCAGCATGGTGAGGTACCCCAGGTCTGTAACCCAGCATGATGAGGTACTCCAGGTCTGTAACCCAGCATGGTGAGGTACCCCAGGTCTGTAACCCAGCATGGTGAGGTACCTCAGGTCTGTAACCCAGCATGGTGAGGTTCCCCAGGTCTGTAACCCAGCATGGTGAGGTACTCCAGGTCTGTAACCCAGCATGGTGAGGTACCCCAGGTCTGTAACCCAGCATGGTGAGGTACCTCAGGTCTGTAACCCAGCATGGTGAGGTACCCCAGGTCTGTAACCCAGCATGGTGAGGTTTTCCGGGTCTGTAGTCCAGCATGGTGAGGTACTCCAGGTCTGTAACCCAGCATGGTGAGGTACTCCAGGTCTGTAACCCAGCATGGTGAGGTACTCCAGGTCTGTAACCCAGCATGGTGAGGTACCCCAGGTCTGTAACCTAGAATGGTGAGGTTTTCCGGGTCTGTAGCCCAGCATGGTGAGGTACTCCAGGTCTGTAACGCAGCATGGTGAGGTTCCCCAGGTCTGTAAGCCAGAATGGTGAGTTTTCCGGGTCTGTAGCCCAGCATGAGTCAGTGTTTTCAGGCAAGGAGTAGGAACAACTAGCACCAACAAACATTACAATGGTGAAAACTAGGCTCTCTATAACACTGCAGTGGGTTCATTAGCTTCTCGACTCCATGGCAATGATCTATAAACTTTCATTCCTGTTTTTTTTATTACTCTTGCTTGTTAAAGTTGTCCTTTATTGTTCTTCCAGCCTGGTGTAACAAATCCTTCTCTGTTCTCCTTGCTTGCTCTCATTTCATTGCTCTCCGGCGGGTAAGTGACCTCTCTTACATTCATTGTACATTAAACAGAGTTTTAAACAGATTGTAAATCAGCAACTCTTCTGGGCACTGGTGTCCGTTCTAGCCCAGACAGATGGGATAAATGCCAGCGATGGATCTTGAGTGAAGTGGCTTTGGCCACCTCAATCCAGTTCTAAAGTCTTTAATTCTGCATGATATTGGCAGTCTCACTTAGAGAGAGTGCAGGTTGGCTGAAGTAACAACAAGAGTGCATTTGCATAGACCTTTAATGTAGGAAAACGTCCCAAGGATCTTCACAGGAGTTTTATCAGACAGAACTTGACACTGAACCGCATAAGCATGTGGAAAATGCCACACTAACGTATTAGGAATGTTTCTTCTAAGGTTTTTGTTAAGATATCTAAATTGGGCAATGTGGAGAATATTCTCTATCTAACTGTGCCACACCTGACATTCACCCATCAGTCTGGGCTAGATTGGAAACCAGGCTTCAGCACTGTACAGACAAGTTCTGACGTGGGAGTGCTTGTTTTTATTTATTCTTTCACGGGATGTGAGCATCGCTGGCAAGGCCAGCATTTGTTGCCTATCCCTAATTGCCCTTCAACTGAGTGGCTTGCTCAGCCATTTCAGAGGGCAGTTAAGAGTCAACCACATTGCTGTGGGTTTGGAGTCAGATCAGGTAAGGATAGCAGATTTCCCTCCCTAAAGGGGCATTAGTGAACCAGATAGGTTTTTAAAAAATAATCAATGATAGTTGTCATGGTCACCATTACTGAGACAAGCATTATATTCCAGATTTATTTATTGATATTCTAGATGTATTAATTGAATTTAAATTCCACCAGCTGCCATGGTGGGATTTGAACACATGCCCATAGCACATTAGCCCAGACTTCTAGATTACTAGTCTAGTGACATTACCACTAAGCCACCATTTCCCAGAACTGATACTGGATGGGTAATTCTTTAATGGTGTGCTCCCAGGAGGGAGCCTCTCATACCCGAAACACTTATCAAAATCTTATGAACATGGGAACAGGAGGAGGCATTCAGCCCCTCAAACCTGCACCACCATTCAATTAGCCCATGGCTCATCTGCACCATAACTTCATTCACCTGTCTTTGCCCCATATCCCTTCACATTAAGGAACAAAAACCTATTGAACTCAGTCTTAAAATTTTAAGTTGCTTCCCACAATCCACAGATTTTTGAAGGAGCTATTTGTGTGATAAAGGGCTTCTTGGTTTCCCTCCTGAATGGACTGGCTCTAAATTTAAGGTTATATTCCATTGCACCAGATGAAATAGTTTCTATGTGCCTACCCTATCAAATCATTTTAAGATTCCAAACACCTCAGATAGATCACCCCTCAGTCTTTAATAATTAAGTGAATACAAACCAAGTTTAGGCAACCTGTCCTCAGAATTTAATTCTGATTATTTTACATATTGTCTCCTGATAGATATGCCACCCATCCCCCACAGCCCCAACCAGGAGCGTGAAGACAGAAAAAATCTTCACTTTGAAGTGAACAGTATGTTCGATTTCCTAAAGGCTCTCAGAGTGATGATTACAGGAGCAAATGTATTTTTTGGTGGCTGAAATAAAAGCAAAATAGTGCAGATGCTGGAAATCTGCAATAAAAACAGAAACTGCTGGCAAAACTCAGCAGATCTGGCAGCATCTGTGAAGAGAGAAACAGAGTTAATGTTTTGAGCTCATATGACTCTTCTTCAGATATTTTTGGCTGAGTTGTATTAGAGTGATCAAAAGCATAGCACCAATTGGCAGTTCATTGGCAATGGAAGATTTGCTCTAGGTTGTGTTCAATTCTGGCCACCACATTTTCAGAAGGAACTTGGAGAGGGTGAGACAAGATTCACTAGAGTAGTACCAGTGGTGAGGAACTTCAGTTATATGGAAACACTTAGAGAAGCTGAGATTGTTCCCCTTAGAGCAAAAAAGAATAAAGGGAGATTTAAAAAGGAATTCAAAATTGAGTGTCTTTGACAGTAAATAAGGAGAAATTTCTTTCACTGGTGGGTAGGTCAATCATCAGAGAACTCAGATTTAAGGTCTTTGGTAAAAGAACGAGGAAGTGGATGAGTTTATTTTACACAGAGAGTTATGATTTGGAAAGTGCATCCTGAAAAGTTGTTGGAAGCAGATTCAGTACTCACTTTCAAAAGGGAATGGGATTTTTATTTGTAAATGAGAAATTTTTGGGGCCGTAGGGTAAGAGCAGTGCAATGGGACTAATTGGATAACTCTTTCAAAGAGCTGGCACAGGCTGAATGGGCTGAATGACCTCTTTCTGTACTGTATTATTCTATGATCCCTATGTTAAAATCTATGGGCAGAATTTTTAGGTCGGCATGTAGGCGCGCACCCAACCCAATCGGATGCAAGATCGCGCGAGGTGACACCGAGTGAGTGTCCCGATGTCGTCTCGCACTTGTGTGATATTTCAGTCAGCGGGCAGGCACAGAAGTTGGAAGTGCCAACAATTAAGAGGCCTATTAAGGTCATCAAAGTTGCAATTGTTTCTGATTTTTCGTGCTCTGTCCAGCCTGGTGGACAGGCAAATTGGCCAGGCGGACTCTCATCCAAGGGTGGGATGAGGTTTCCATTATAAAATAAAAAATAAATAAAAATCTATGGACAGCATTTTTATCACATATGTGTTCAGATGACTGAGATGCTTGCACATTTTTTTCCTTATTTTACAAACTTTATTTAACTGTTTTAAAGCCTTCAGCCCCCTGAAGCAGCTCTCTGCTTTCAGGGAGCTTTCATTCAGCGCTCATCCACCCCCGTGTTTACATCAGCGCCCACCCTTCTCCCTCCCCCACCCCGGCAGCGCTGAGCATTTTGGCGCATGCTGCACCCTGGCTGCCCATTAATTGGCCAGCCAGCATGAAATCACGGTTGGGGGGGCCGATCGTGGTCAGCAGTTGGTTCCCTGGCCACTTCCAGGCCCGCCGATTGTGCCCGCACGCCGACCTAAAAATCCTGCCCTATATGTACAAGCATTAGTTGCAAGTGAAGGCACTTTAAACTAATTCCCTTGTCATTTTGTCAAAACTGGCACATCCTGTCAGTGTATTCTATGTCCAGTCATAATCTCCCTGTTCCTGTTCTTGAGCATCAATGATTGTTATATCAGTAAAGCGATTTGAGGTGTTGAACTGACTTCAGGAAAATTTTACCTAGAAAGAACTTCCATTTATATAGCACCCTTCACACCCTCAGGATATCTCAAAGAGTTTTACTTTTGAAGTATAGTTATTATTGTGATGTAGGAAACACAATATCCAATTTGTGCACAGCAAGCTCCCGCAAAGAGCAATGTGTTTATGACCAATAATCTATTTTAGTAATGTTGGTTGAGAAATAAATGTTGACCAGGACAGCACTACTCTTCTTCAGATAGTGCAATGAAATCTTTCAGGGCCACACAAGAAGGGAGATGGGGCATGGGTTTAATGTCTCGTCCCAAAATCAGCACCTCTAACAGTGCAGCACTCCCCCTGTTTCTGGAATGTCAGCCTAGATTTTGAGTCCAAGCCTTAGGAATAGGGCTTAAACTTTTAGACTTCTGACCCAGAGGTGGGTTTGCCACAAGTGAGCCACAGCTAACATCCAGAGATAATAGGAAATGGGATTATTGACTAGCTCTTGTGAAATGTGATGGCGAGCCATAGTTTCCTCTGACCTGGGACCATTGGGTTTGAATGGGTTATTAGGCAAAAAGAGAGAGGAGCTTCAATCAAAAATGTTAACAATTCAGCCCACTTGAGGATTACAATACTTGAGTGGAACTAATTGGACCCCCCAAAAAGGTAAAATATTAGAGAATAGAGCACTCCTGATTGACTAAGTTGTCCAGTGGTGACATGTAGACATCACGTCGAGAGAGCTGCACCTTGTCTGCATTACTTCCTTCACTGAATCCATATGTCAAATGCTCGAACAGATTAAAAATACATGTCAGCGGTTGCTCAATGTTTGAAACAATGGCGACAGTGTACTGCAGAAGTGAAAAATCCTGAGAGAGTACATTGACAGTGGCTGAACTGAAACCCTGCAATGAATAATGAACCTCTCATCCCCTTTCAGCTTCTATTGCTCAGCTTTACATCAGTTGTTGATAGATGAGTTGGCAGAAAAGTAAGCTACAGAGAGAGGTAGCAAGCACAGTGATCAAGGGGAGAAGGGAGGGGGTAGATGAGGAGAGTTTTACTTTAATAATATGAGGGCATATGAAATTACATTGTGACATACATACAGAGAGAATGTTTCCTCTTGTGGGGAAGCGCATAACTAGAGGCTATCAATATAAGATGGTCACTAAGAAATCCAATAGGGAATTCAAAAGAAACCTCTTTACAAAAAAAGTGGTGAGAATGTGAGAATCGCTGCCACAGGGAGTGGTTGAAGTAAATAGAATAGAGGCATTTAAGGAAAAGTTAGACAAGCATATGAGGGAGAAGGGAATAGATGGTTATGATAGATTTGATGAAGAAAGTTGGGAAGAGGCTTAAGCGGAGCATAAACACCATATGGATTGGTTGGGCCGAATGGCCTGTTTCTGTGTCCTATATCCTATGTAATCCTATGTAATACTAGTGATGGGTGTTCAGTGCATTGATCTAAAGTTCCTTCCTCCTCCATCTTAGTGAAGGTGTTAACCTGTTTATTTTTAATCGTTTAATGCCTCAGTTTCAAAAGCGATAAGAAATCAATACATTCAGCATTCACACTTTAGTGTCCCACGGGATTAATTCATTTTCCTATTACTGTTACAATAGGGAAACCTATTTTGCTGGGGAATGCACTGTTTTGGATTATCTTCTTGTTGGTTAATGTTTAAAATTCAACTTGATGGGATGATGGACTTCGCTATCCGATGGAAGTTGAGATTCCTTAGTCCAAGGCATTTACACATGATTAAATCCATTCCCAGGGAGTTACTGTTACAGCATGGAATATTTTCCCACTAACTGCAGTTGAATTAACACAGTTTACTGAAGAGGAGGACATTTACTTTCAATTTATCCATTGGCTTTGTAAGTTCTGGTTCTCAGGATGCTCAGTTACTGTTGATCGTGTTGTCAGTGTTACATGCCTTTCTAACTCTGCTTTTGATTAATCAACTGACATCACTTTGGACATCTCACAAGCCTGAGAAAGGGCCTAGCCCGCTCCAACTATTTATCAGCATGACTTCTTACAGTGTCCGAATCACCACTTTTTGATTTTCTCCATGCCTTCTTGGGGATTAATTTGCCTTGGATGGGAATGTAAAATGGACAATATCATATCTGCTGCCAGCTGTACACCTTGCCTCAGGTTCCATTCCATTCCAATGAATGGAACAGAATGAGATATGCAGGAGATACGTATAACTGGTAATCAATGTAATACCATCCGGTTTGCATTCCTGCCCAAGTCAAATTTCCCCTCCTTGTCACTCCCAATTCTTGACTTGGCATAATCTTCACCTTCACTCCTTGAGCGGTCAACCAGTAGAATTGAATACGCATCCATTATGGAATTCACCTGATATTCTTATTGAAATAGTTCGAAGTGAAAGTTGAATGATCCCTAATTTGAAAGTGGAAAGTGTACCCTTGGTTTCCTCAGGTCTCTTCCAAATTCAACCCAGCAAGTTTTTCTTACTCTTTCAATGCCAGAATTTGTTGCCCATCCCTAATTGCAGTCAACCACATTGCTGTGGGTCTGAAGTCATACATAGGCCAGGCCAGGTAAGGATGGTAGATTTCCTTCCCTAAAGGAAAGTGCACCCTCAGACATATGTGAACCAGATGTTTTTTCAGTATGGCAATCAACAATGGTCATCACTAGATTTTTTAATTCCAGATTTTTATTGATTGAATTCAATTTCCCCCATCTATCATGGTGGCATTTGAACCTGGGTCTTCAGAGCATTACCCTGGGTCTCTGGATTACTAGTCCAGTGACAATACCACTACACCACCACCTCCCCTACAGTGACCATCCAGTTTGCAGTGGCCATCTTTGGTTTTGTGTTAGTCCTTCTTTCCTCAGGCAACACTCATGGCTTCATTTTGCCTCCATGAGGCTCAGTTACCTCTTTCTTTTCCCTTGAGCCTATAATGACTGCCTCTCCATCACAATCTTTCTTGTCCTTCTTTATGTTTTCTTAATGCTATGAACGTGATCTAATAAGATTCCTACCTGGTCATTCTAAACTCTAAATACAGCACCTCTTCCTAATCTGACTCCTCATTATGCTCCAGTTAAAATTATAACAGATCACACTCCAACTCGTTTTTTAGAATTTTGGAACTTTTATCACACTCAACCTTTCTTTTCTCCTCCTATCCTAGGCCTAACCACTGTTTCCTAATTCACCTTTTTTATTCTTTACTGCCCTGTTGGTGCTCTGCACTATGGCCCATGGCCCTTGACCTTGGGTTCCCAATTTAGGCAAATGTTTGACTACCTCAGAAACAAAATGCTAACTGGTAGCCACTAGAAAGAAAGGAGTGAAATACAATTCAGGTTGCTAAGTGAGGATGGGCCCAACAAACAGAAAGAAATAAATTCCTGAAAATCTTAGGACTAACTCTCAAGAGTCCAGGAGTAGCATGTTTTTCTTCTGTGTAGCTGAGACAGGACAGGAGTCACACTGATCCATTGACTTAGGAGGACTATGCTTTTCAAACCGCTCACCCATTGAATCTAGAACAATCCAGTCGTTTGTTTGGTGTCTCTTCAGGACCAATGGGTGAATGAGCTCCATTTTGCAACTGAAGAAATGTATCCAGTATATCTCACTCTGAACTTGTCACTGTTCAATTACCATACAGCTCTAGCAAACCACACTTCTCAGCAAATGATCTGAACTGAATTTATTCAATTCATTTTCAATTTACACACCCATTCTGCATATTTGCTAATATTTTCTTGCATGTTTTGCAGTCTTTTCAGTCTTAACTATTCCCTCCTAATTTGGTGTTGTCTGTAATTTGTGATGTTGTACTTCTGATTCCCAATTCAAAAGCATTTATGTAAATGGTAAATGATGCTGGTGCTCCCAGCACTTCTCATCTTTTGTTAGTCTGGGTAACGGCCCTTAAGCCCATTGTCCAGAAGCCCCATAACCACTTAGCAGCCAGTGTTCTACAGGAAATCTTGCCCCAATTTGGCCTGCAGTGCAAGAAATCACTTTGATCATCATCCTGCACAAAATAAGATTATAAAATATGATACAGTTCTTTTTCTTCACTGTCGCACCGTTGTGGCAAAGGTTACTGCTGATGCTTGTAGCTGGGCCTCTGGCAGCAGTTGGCGATGGTAGGGGGAACACTAAACAGGGGATCTGGTCAGCTCCTGCGGGCCCCTTCCTGTAGGGAGCAGTGTCATTGGTGAGCTGAGGGGGGCTGAGACAGATGCCATTAGGCGAGGAAGAAAGTAGGAAGGACAAATCCAAGACTTGTGAGTGGTAGTGTGGCAGGAGCCAAGGTCATGAATAAGGCAGCATGAAGTCCCTGAGGGTGGCTAAAGAGCCAGAAAGGGGAATTGGAGACTAGTCAGACTGACACTCTTGAGTCTGGGAAGACCCGTGGAGAGAGAGGAGAGCTGGGCTGGAGCAGTAGTTCAAGACATATGAGACACTGCATTGAGGAGCTGAAGCCATGAATAGGGCAGAGACCTTGAGCACTGGCTGTGAACATTCTCTGTAAATAGTTTATTCCTTGAAGTTAAGCTTTCACTTGAGTGCTTATACAACTTTGATGGCGGTGGAATAAAGGAGCCTTGTTTTTTAACCTTCATGCAGTCCATGTGCTTAAATCTCATGTTACATGTTGCTAAATTAAAGATCGAAGAAGCTTTGATTCACTGGATCAGCCAACCTCCACTCAGTTGGATGCAGTCAGACCTTGCTTGTGAATCTCTGGGATTGATAGTACTTCTCTTACATTGTCACTTAGATCAAGGTTTGAGCAGTTCTGCTGACACTGTGGACATGCCTCAGAAGCAGAAAGGGGTTTTTTTTAATTGAAGAAATTGCACCTGGCATTAACTTTTTTGCACAATCTGAATTGATCTCCAAGACAAACTCTACAGGACAGATCAGTACTTAAGGGATTTCCGTACACAGTTTTCAGAGAAGAGACATAAATCTTGGCTACATTTAGCCGTATTGCCAGAGGTCAAACTGAGACTGACATGGTGCCAACCAGTTGGTTCAAAATATTTGCCATTTACATTTTTAGGTCAGAAATTAATTGTTTACTGATGTCGGTGCAGAGTTGGGTGCACAAGTCTGAGTGCTGAGCTGATATTCAAAGAAACAATGATGTGATGGGCACAATCTCTGTACCAGCTGAGATTGTTCTTGGGGCCTGCCTCATCTACTTACCCCACTGAGGCATGATTAGCAACCCTCTGACTACATGGACACTACATGGAGAAAGAGAGAGAGAGAGAGAGAGAGAGAGATATTAGAGAAGGAGCACACTGGGGAGTATCTAGTTCTTTTAAATGATTTAAGTGTGATTTACATTTCGTACAGAGTGTGTTTTACATTAACACTTTCCTTCTCCTTACTTTGGCTCTATGATCCTGGATAGTTCTCATTCTCAATGACTGAATATGTACCTAATAAAATCTGTTTTCCCTGTTCACACAGCGTGCACTGTTGGAGCAGAAACAGAAAAAGAAACGTCAGGAGCCTCTGATGGTTCAATCCAACACCGAGGACAAGAAGCTCAAGAAAACCAAGGCTAAGCGCTCTGACGAACAAGCCCCATTGGTCAAAGCAAAGACTGTGAACCAAGGTAAGACATGCTGGTCATGCCAATAGTTGTATGGGTTAGGACATCCCAACCGAGGAAGCACTATGTCTGAGTAGCATTCCAGGGCTGTACACCAATGGAAAGTTCCACGTCCAAATGTCCCAATGTGATCTATGGTTATTCAGTAGTACTGGAGCCTGTTCTAACACTGGAAATAGCAGGGCAGATCAGTCAGTGCATTACAACTGACCTTCCTTAAGGCAGAGGAGGAAATCGCTATCCATGCCCACTAGTTGGAAAGTACAGGTGTGTAGTGGTTGTGGTAACAATAGGATCAGACTCAGTGTTGGTATCATCCATTGTCTGGATTCACACATCGAGAAGAGGCACTTGGTAGTACAGAACTTGAAACTTGCTGAAACAAGAGACGTGTTGCTGAAGTTTTTCATCTTGAACTCATCAGGACAAACACAAGAATGCCAAATTTCAAACAGTTACAACAATCTAAAGTACAGGAGAAAAGGTTGCTGATTTGTTGGCAAATCAACTCTGATTGGTTGAGTTGTTTCAATGGGGAAGGCAACGGAGAACCCCAAGCTCCAAATTCCATGGCTACTTCTCAGCCAATCAGAGTCAATTTGCCAACTAATCAGCATAAATTATTGGGATCGTTTGAAATTTGACATTCTTGCGTCTGTCCTGATGAATGCAAGATGAAAATCTTCAGCAACGTGTCTCTCTTTTCAGCAAGATTGAGAATAGTTGAGCTACATTAATTCTGCCACTAACTGTGTAACTCTATATCAGTATGAATTAGTGCCTTCAGCAGGGCATCAGCAAGAACCTGAGGAAGATTTCTTTTGGAATTTAATCTGGAAGCTTCTGTGTGACATTAGGATGACAATGAGGTACTGATCTGGTGCTTGCTCCCTGGATAAATCCATTGTTAAGCGTCTACCCATGTATGTCTACAGTCCGTCTCAGAACCAAGTCCCATGCCTAGAGTCCAAGATAGAAGGGCACATCTCACAACATCACAGAGGAAAAATCAGAATAGCTGTCTTTCCTGTGCATGCTGATGATTTCTGTGCATTTTGCAATATTTTATGGACTTACACAATGCGCTGATGTTGAGAATGTAAGCAGAAGTTCTGACATGGTATTTAATAACGTGTTCTCCCCCACTCTTAGTAACAGGTGAGAAGAATGGAAAAATAATCGTTTTATATTGTAAGCAATAAAATACTTTCCCCAGCCAGAGAAAGATTAACATTATTAGTGGATCAAGGAGACACAGCACAGACACAGCCAAGCCCTGCTCACTACTGACAGCCTCAGGGGTAGAACTCGACTTTGTGTTAAATGAATGATAACAAGCCGCAACCCACTTTATATTTGACTTAATTTTTATTGAAGTTAATAAGAATAAAAATTAGGAGAGTTATAAGATGGGCTGCTGACTAATGATCACCCATTTTACATTATATTGCATAGCAAAGCCAAGATCTATCCCTCGGACAAGGACACTACATGAAGAGAAACAGAGAGATATTAGAGAAAGAATATTTTGGAGGGTATCCAGTTCTTTTAAATGATTTAAGTGTGGTTTACATTTTATACAGAGTTTCATATTGCCACTTTCACTTAACACTTGTGCTACACCTAAACTGGTTACAGAATAGGCATGTAGCTCCTAGGCATGAATCCAAACTCTCTCTCTCGAGAATCTAGCACATGACTGACTGATGTCAGTGGTACATCTACGTCATACATTAGCATATCCCATCTATTAACCCTTTATGCTACACATGATGACCCCCAGGATTGACTAGATTACTGACACTCAATGTCCAAACTTGCATGTGAAGAATGGACGGAGCTGCCAGATACTCACCAGCACTGACATTATAACCCACCATGGGATGGGCAATGTGTGGCAGAGATAGGCTTTGATGATCTGAGGGAAGGGGTGGCGTGGTGGTGTTATCACTGACCCAGAATAATGCTCTTGGGACCAGGGTTCAAATCCCACTATGGCTGATGATGAAATTAGAAATCTGAAATTAAAAGTTTAATGATGACCATGAAACCACAATTGTAAAAACCCATCTGGTTCACTAGTGCCCCTTTAGGGAAGGAAGTCTGCCATCCTTACCTGTTCTGGTGACTGCAGACCTACAGCAATGCGGTTGACTCCTAAATGCCCAGAGCCTACAACACATGGACTGCAGCAGCTCACCTCCACCTTCTCAGGGGCAATTATGGATGAGCAATAAATGTTGGCCTAGCTAGTGACATCTATAAAGAAAAGTTGCCTTTATCTATCTTTCTTAAGTGACCATGGACAACATTTCCCCCTGTTGGGGGGGGAAGTGCAGGCGGGGGTGTAGGTGGGCTTCTGATCAGTGCTGCCACTTTACGTAGGCAGGCCAATTAAGGCCTGCCTAGCATGACGTCCACCAGGAAGCGCTATGCGGTCCCTGAGCGGGCAGGGGGAGTGATTTCGATTCGGCATATCCCCACATCATTTTACACGTTGGCGAGTGGGCACCAGCCCCGCTCGCCGACCAGAAAAACCTGCCCCATGTGTCCACATCTCAAGGAGGAGGTGAGAGAACATTAGATCCCTCTCTAGCATCTGCTCAGGGACCCAAGCTTCTGATGATGAAAGATCAGGGGTGGACAGGGGTCAATGAGATCATCTGTGGATGGTCGTTAAGAGGTAAGAAAGCTTCTGGTTCATGTTCAGCCACGTCTGGAATGTGTTCATTAAAATGTTGTCCAACCATGCCTCTAGCTAAATCTAATACTAGATTTAAACTAAAGGCAAGGAGAAGAAGAGGTTTTTTTTCCACACAGTGAATTGCTACAATCCGGAATGCTCTGCCTGTAAGGGTAGTGGAGGCAGATTCAATAGTAACCTTCGAAAGAAAATTAGATAAATACTTAAAAAGGAACAAAAAAAATAGAGCGATATGGGAAAACAGCAAGGGAGTAAGAAGTATTGGATAGCTCCTTCAGTGAACTGGCGTAGGCTCGATGAGCTGAATGGCCTCTTTCTATGCTGTAACATTCTAGATTCTATACACAGTGAATTGTTATGTAGGTGAGTGAGGAGCAAATGGATAGATATGCTTAGAGGAGGAAAGCTTTGTACACAGATAGGTGATGTCTTTCCCCACAGTGACTACAGGCATGCTTATCCTCTCCTTCCCCATCCCATGTTTATTATATTAGAAACTTTCACAAAGCAATCTACCTCCCATATTTCATACTTTAAATGAATGAGACCATATACCAAGTGCCTAGCAAGAGAAAAGGAGGCCAAAGAGAAGGCTGCAAATGCTGGAATTCTGAAATTAAGAACCAAACACTATGGAAACATGGCTGGTGAATCAGTGCCTGTGGAGAGAGTGGGCAGGTAAATGTTTCAGGTATAATCCAACATTAGAAGTGAAAACTGAAATGTAAGCAAGCTTTTTAGAGCGGATTGGAGAAAAATGCAATGGAGGAAAGTAGATACTCCAACCACAGAGAGGGAGCTGGCGAGTTGAATGGCCTACAAACTATTTATACTAGAGGAGGGAACTTCACCTCCTTTCAGTGGTGCTTATTTTTCCAAAAGTTAATATTTAATAAATGTAACATGGGATTTATGTGTTTATTTATTACAGTGTGCACAGAGCTCACAGAGATTATCCCATTAATATAACAATGTGTTTGATTTGTGCCAAGTGCTTCTGAGGTCATGCTTTATGTTACATCCTCAGCCATAGGATGCATTGCTTATCAAACCTTTCCTCAATGTGTGTCCATCAGCTGCCATCATTCCTGACCCATGACCCTGCCCCCCCTCCCCCAACTCCACAGATCCTTAGTAGTTCTCCACCCCCTCCCATACATAAACCCGGTGCAACCATGCTCAGCAGATTCCTTTAGATTGTTCTGGAAGTCTCTCACCAATGACATTGCTTGCTTTCTCCCACCTGGATGTGCATGCAAACACAAGAAGATGTCACAGAAAAGAAACCAAGGAAAAAGAAGCTGAAGGCCGAGCTGGAAGTTCCAGAACCAGAGAAAGACCCATATGCCAAGTTTATCAAAGACCCCAAGAAGAAGAAGGAGAATCCTGCTACCTATTTCACTGTCGACAAAGTATCCAAAAAACAACAACAAGGTACATCGGCCATGCACACAGTGCTAGATCCAACACCATACATTTCCCTAGAAAATTAAACCCAATATGTGCAAGAAAGAACTTGCATTTATTGAGCACCTTTTATGACCTCAGTTCATCCCAAAGTGATTTGCAGCCAATGAAATACTTTTGAAGTGTATTCACTGATGCAATGGAAATGCAGCAGCCAGTTTGTGCAGAGGAAAGTTTCACATCCTGCAATGTGATAGCAGATAATCTATTTTCATAATGTTGGTTGAGAGGTTAATATTGGCCAGGACATCCAGGAGAACTCTCTTATTCTTCCCCAAATAGTGCCATGTGATCTTTCACACAAATAGGGCCTTGGTTTAACAAGTCATCAGAAACAGTGCAACATCTCCTTATTACTGATGGTTTGACCCTTTCCAAAACAGCCAGGAAATTCCCAGAAGCAACACAATTGATTTTCTGCTATTTCCTATGGAATTCCAGCAGTTTCCTATCAGACTTTGGGCAGCAGATTGGAGGAATCCTGAGGAATTTAAGTCCCATCGCTTCTTCTACACTGCACTCACCTAGGCTGAATTTCCTCTCAACGCACCCCCTACACCAATAGCATCTGTAGCCAACATATTGCAACAAACAGGTTAATTCCACTTTAAAGAGAAAATGCCAGCATATTGTTTCACCATACAGGTCCCACACATTCCATGCCACTCTTGCTGTTAAGATTTTTCTTTTGTTTTTAAGCTGCACTTCATATCTGAAGCAGGGCTGAAAGTCCACAGTACAACACGTCGGTCCACCCTGTGAGGAATGTGCTGAGTGGAGTTCCGAGTCTTATAATTACACTGTGTTAGCAGTGGATAATGGAATTAAATACAAACATGTTTGGTGCTCGTATGATTAGCTTTGCACAGTTTTAAAGGACTGGCCTTTTTCACTAACACACAAAAGCTAATGGTAGTTCAGCTGTTGGAAAGCAGCATCTGCTTGATAACTGGTGGAGTTACTGTCCATATCAGTTCATAAAGCTGCACCTTTCCCATGTGATGAGCTGTCCAACTGTTAGCCCTATAAATGGCAGCAGGTTAGTGCTGGAGGCTGCTATTAGGTATGATCCTGACATAAGTGCCAGAGTCAGTGGACCTGGCTGTTAGACTGCACAGCACAGCACACACACATGCATCCTGCGAAGAATGTGTGTCTGCTGTATTGGGTTAAGGACAAACAGGCAGCAATCTTTACCCACACCCAAAGCAAGCATTAGGCCCTTTGTATATGTAACAAGGAGCCTAACACCTGTTGGAGGTCCCTTTTCCTAAGCTGATTTTCCTGGAATCAGCCATCACCCTCACAGGCTGCATTCCGGGAAATCGATCTTTCGGATTGCATGCTAACCAGGAAGGTAAGTAACTCACCTGTATGTGGAGCCAGGAGGAGCAGAAATGTTTCACTCTACTCCACATTTAACCATCCTCCCAGTCAATGTCATTCCATTAACCAAACCAGAACTTCTTGGCCTTGGAACTTTTGGGCCAAAAAGATCACATTGTTATTCCAACTACGAGTAAGAACTCAATTTTTGCGGAAAGTTCCAGATTTCCATTACAATTTCTTTGTGAAGAAGTGCTTCCTGATTTCATCCCTGAATGATAAGGTCATTACATTCCACCTTATTCTGGACCCACCCCATCAGAGGGAATGGAATCTATTCTATCTAGGTGCCTGACTTGCAAATTATACTAAGATTTTAGTGAGTGTTAGGACTATAGATGACGCTCATCAACTTCAGTTGGTTCTTAATGTGTTGGGAGATTGGGTTTAATAACTAGTAAACAATGTGTAATTTGGGTAAGTGCAGTTGATGCACATGGGCAGGGTGAATGCTCATATTTCCCACACTTTTCATGGAAAAACATTACAAAAGATGTAGAAAGAAAGAGATTTGAACATTTGCGCATAAA
The DNA here is from genome assembly GCF_017639515.1 of Carcharodon carcharias. Lineage (NCBI taxonomy): Eukaryota > Metazoa > Chordata > Chondrichthyes > Lamniformes > Lamnidae > Carcharodon > Carcharodon carcharias. Next base: position 53,497,828 of record NC_054475.1, on the reverse strand, counting down.
GGAATATCTAGACAAATAAGGTATTGAGGATGCATTCATAAGACAAGCAAGTTTAAGATTAGGCACACTATTATGTCCTTGTACAAGACTTCATCCCAGTTGTTTTAGAAGCCAATAAGCCCCCGTACCCCCATGCCTTCTCCATGCCAACTCATGCTCCAACCCACCAGTTATGCCACCTTAAACCTCCATTCCACCTCCATAGCCACTCACCCAGTGTCCACCATTGGCAGACCTCAGGAGCTATGTGGAGATGATAAATTTTCTAACAAACTACACAATTAATAGTGAAAAGAACTCCCATTCATGAAAGCCAATTTATAACTTTTAAATCTCCTGACGTGGTTAATCTCTTATAAAAATAACCAAACTTCTGTTCAGACACCACATCAAAGACAGCTAATATTTTAATAACCTCTTTAAACTGTCAATCAAACGATGAACTTAGAACCCCCGCTGAGGTAATTAGAGCTTTTGAAACTCAGCCAATTATTCATAATGGCATAATACTAGCCCTTAGGAAATGTCAACAAAGACCTCTATTGAAACTGCATGAACAGATGGTAATGTTTTTTCTCACCTACACTGGATGCCCAGTCAATCAAAGCAGTCCAGCAGCGGGTTTTTTTTTAACTCTCACTGACAGCTTAAGCCTGTATTTTTTCATGTTTGAAGATTGGGAGATTTTAAAAGCTTAAGTTCATGGCACTTAAACTGACCTTGTCCATTCTTCAAGAACATTCACACCTACTCCATCAATTCATGACTCCCACACTGTGAGTTAAGGCCTTTAGAACAGCCAAAATGGGATCTGTTTGAACTCAGCACTAAGTTCAAATGGCCCTGCTGAGTTTTTATTTCCCTCCTGTGTGACTCATGCCCCTTCTCCCAGCCAGCAAAAATTGGATCAGTTGGAAATGGGGGTGGGGTTTCTGCATCTGGGTCCCACAGACCATTTTTAAAGCTTCTGGAGTTGGGCTGACTCTGCAAAGTTCTGGCCCAAGATTTCACATTGTGGGACATTATTTATAGTCACTGTTTAGTGGTGGGTTTCTTTGTTACAGATCATGCTATTGTTTATGTTGAGTAGGAAAGAGTACAGTCTGAGTGATTGAGAACATGAAGTCCATTTATGGAAGAGTGGAATAGTGACACTGAAGCAGAGTAAATAACAAATGTGAAAACCCAGAAACTGTGGCATCTAAGAATAAATACACTGCCGTGTCAATCCATATGCCCCTGAAGAAACTGTTCATGTGCATCTTTGTTCATTATGTCTGAATATTTATAGTGTGAGCTGTTTCCAACAATAATACATGTCCATTCTGCTGCACTGACACTGTAGTGTCAACAATATCACTGGTACTGTGCTTATTTGACCTAAGAATGTCTTTATGTATTATTTTCATTTAGAAGAGTCTGAAGAGGAGATTGATCGTGAAAACAGGGTGGAGGAAGATGATTTAGAGGCAACTTCTACAAAACATACTAAAAAGAAGGTCCTAAGGGAGAAAAAGCCAAAGCAGAAAGGTCAGGCAAATAATTGGAATCACATTAAAAGATATGGGTGGTGGTGGGGGACAGAGTTTGTGTGTGTGTGTTTGATTATATGAGTATGAGACCATGTGTGTTTAAATGGGATGTGTCTGTAGGGATAAGCTAAAAGTAATGAGTGTTGGTGTATATGGTGCCAATGTATGTGTTGATGCTCTTTGCAGGAGTTCGTGTTGAATATATCTGGGTGTGTCTAGAGAGTGAATAATATCTATTATGGTTTTCTGCTTCTGTTGTGTTAGCATTAAGGAGCCATAGCAAAACTGGAGTCAATGGAGGAAAACTCTCCACTGTCATACTTAGCACAAAGGAAAATGGTTGTGGTTGTTGGAGGTCAGTCATCTCAGTCCCAGGACATCATTGCAGGGATTCCTCAGGGTAGTGATGGCCCAACCATCTTCAGCTGCTTCATCAATGACCTTCCTTCCATCATAAGGTCAGATGTGGGGATATTCGCTGATGATTGCACAATGTTCAGCGCTATTCGTGACTCCTCAGATACTGAAGTAGTCCATGTCCAAATGCTACAAGACCTGGACAATATCCAGGCTTGAGCTGACAAGTGGCTAATAACAGTCACACCACACAAATGCCAGGCAATGACCATCTCCAACAAGAAAGAATACAACCGTCGCCCCTTGATATTCAATGGCTTTACCATCACTGAATCCCCCACTATCAACACCCTGGGGCTTACCATTGACCAGAAACTGAACTGGTCTAACCATATGTGGCTACAAGAGCAGGTCAGAGGCTAGGAATCCTGCGACAAGTAGCTCAACTCCTGACTCTCCAAAGCCTGTCCACCATCTACAAGGCACAAGTCAGGAGTATGATGGAATACTCCCCATTGCCTGGATGAGTGCAGCTCCCACAACACTCAAGAAGCTTGACACTATCTAGGACAAAGCAGCCTGCTTGATTGACATCACATCCACAAACATTCACTCCGTCCGCACAGTAGCAGCAATGTGTACCATCTACAAGATGCACTGCAGGAATTTACCAAGGCTCCTTCAACAGCATCTTCCAAACCCACGACCACTACCGCCTAGAAGGACAAGGGCAGCAGATAGATGGGAACATCACCTCCTGGAAGTTCCCCTCCAAGTCACTCACCATCCTGACTTGGAAATATATCGCCATTCCTTTACTGTCACTGAGTCAAAATCCTGGAACTCCCTTCCTAACAGCACTGTGGGTGTATCTACACCACATGGGCTGCAGCGGTTCAAGAAGGCAGCTCACCACCACCTACTCAAGGGCAACCAGAGGTGGGCAATAAATGCTGACCCAGCCAGCAAAGCCCACATCTCATGGATATAAAAAGTGTATATATATATATATATATATATATATCTGGGAGTGAATAACATCTATTATGGTATTCTGCTCATATCAGACAAACATCTGTATTCCAACAACATTTACAAATGTGGTGAACATTGTGATAATGGTCAGATAATCTGTTTTTTATGTTGTTGTTCGAGGGACAGATATTGACCAGGACATGTGGTTAAGTCTCTTGCTCTTCTTCAAATAGTGCCATGTTCTTTTGTACCCAGCTGAACAGGCAGTTGGGACCTCAGCTTAACATCTCATCATAAGACAGCACCTCTGACAGTGCAGTGCTCTCTCTATACTGCACTAGAAAGTCAGACTTTGTTTTTATGCACTCAAGCCCTGTAGTGGGATTTGAACCCAGAACTTTGTGATTTAAGATGCAATAGTGCTACCAACTGAGCCATAGCTGACACTATTATCTCCTTCCAGATATCTCATTGATCTATATTCCTGTTCAATAGCCCAACTTTTCTTAATCACACGGGCAATTGTGACTGATTGAAATCATTCATGATGGTGGCCGTCTTCAAAAAAGGCTGTTGTCAGGTAATTCTGTGAACAGATTTCAGATGTGACTTCAGCACTAGAAAAAGACACAAACCAAAGATGAAATTTACTTAAAATATAACAAAGGCTGTGAAAGTATGTCAGGGATTTACCTGGTGAATTCATAGCTGTGATTTTCGGTTGGACTAGTGTCAGTGTGACTGCGTATAGCATCGTTCTACTTAGGGATGTGTAGCAAAAAGTGCATTGCTTATTTCCCTAATCACTTTAAAGTCAGTTGCTTCCTGCCAAGTAGTGAAGTCTGTGTGTTTGGCAGTAGCATTCATGTCATCTTTAAACTGTGAATGTTTGAAGGAAAGGGAGGAATTAAACTTGGAAAGTTAATAGTGCAATATTATTGTGTGAAAGCTTAACATCTTTGCTAATTAACAGAGGATTTAAACTGTTCAGTTGAAAGCACCTGAACCATAATATCATAAAGCATCATTCCCAAGCTGTAATGCATCATTTACAAATTCTCAGTCCCAGTACAGAGCTTCACACATGCGCACGCACATGCACACACATACACGCACAGACACACATACACATGCAAGAATATATGTACATACAAATGAGCATAAACTGACATGCAGAAACACATGCACCGACATGCACACAAACACACACATAGCCACACGCACATGCACACACACACAGCTTTTTCCTGGTTGACAATGATAGGGAAGGAATTCTATGTGGCTAGGACTGTCTGTACTCAGACCTCACCACCTGGGCACCTATGACAGACCTTGAATAATTGATATATCAGGTCTTTAACTGGAGTTTTAATCACTTTATGCCAGTTTTAAGTGTCTCAATCTTTCTGTTTTTTAGTTTTTGCCATTTCTACACTAAAGGACTGGAGGTGCCATGTTTCACATGGAGATGTTAAACTGAGTTCCTGTTCACCCATGATGTTATTTTGAAGAAGTGCAGGAGAGTTATCCCTGATATCCTGGCCAAAGTTTATCCCTCAATCAACATCACAAAAACAAGCTATTGGTCATTGTCTTATCACTATTTGTAGAATCTTCAAAAAGTATTTAATTGGTTGCAAAATGATTTGAAACATCCTGAGGATGTGAAAGACACATCAAGTCCCCCTGTGAAGAGGAATATTCTTGTGTGTATGTCTATGTCTACGTCTCTCTCTCTCTTCTATCGTTGTGATTGTGCATTGGAACAATTGCAAAAACCTGATTAAATTGGTAATTAAATTGCAAAAGTTTAAAATGTTGCTAAGTGTCTCCTGTAAGAACAGTTTTTATGAGCCCCCAATCCCTCTCTGTCTGTTTCTTCGTTCTCTGCCCTCACTGGCTTTTCTTCTTCATCACCTCGCCCTTTGTATCATTCACTGGTTGACCCTCAGAGGAAAACAAATGTGAATCCAAGGCCAAAGGCAAAACTGGGAAGAAAAAGGACCCGACCCTCGTGTTTCAGGCTGGGGGTGAGAAAAAAGGCAAAAGCAGTAAAAAAGGTCAGCTTTATTTCCTCTTCAATTACTCTTTCCTTTTATCTCAAAGCACTTGCATTCTACTTTCTCAGATTCCATATGGAATAATAGGTATCACACCCAATGAAGGGGGTAGGGTGAGGTTATGATAGAATAAATAAAGGGCAATCATCTCCACTGGTGTGAGAGTTGGTAAAAGAGGAAACGTACTTAAGATTCTTGCCAAAAGATCCAGAGGGAAAGTGGGCAAAATGCCTTTTTTTACACAGCAAGTTGTTATATGATCTGGAACACACTGCCTGAAGGGGCTGTGGAAACAGATTTCACAATAACTTCCAAAAGGGAATTGAATCAATGCTTGAAAATGAAAAATCTGGAATACAATGGTGAAAGAAGGGAGAAGGATGGATTGGACAGCTCTTTCATCGAGCTAGTATAGGCAAGATGGGCCCAACTGCCTCCTTCTGTGCTGTTTGATTGTATATGGCAAAGATGAGCTGAGCAGATATCGTGCAAAGTGGGCACCAGTACCCAAGACCAAAACTGGGCAAGGCATTGGGGATGGGAGATTGATTGAAAACCTTAATAACTGATCACATCAGAATGTAAAATGTGGAGCTTTATATATTTTCACTGTAAAACAGGACAATTTTCATAGTTAGAGAGCCATAGTGGCACAGAAGGAGGCCATTCAACCCAATGAGGACATGCTGGCTCTCTGTAGACAAATCCAATCAGTCCTTTCCTCTTCTCTATCCCCATAGCCCTTCAGATTTATTCACTCAAATTTCTGTCTAATTTCCTTTTAAAATCATTGATCACCTCCACTTCCACCACCCTTGTAAGCAGTGAGTTCCAGATCACTACCACTTGCTGCATAAAAATGTTCTTCCTCACATCCCCCCTTAGAACCTCAAACCTGTGTCCCTCAGTCCGTATAGTTTTAGCTGCTGGGAATAGCTTTTCTTTGTCTACCTTATCTAAACCTGTCAAAATCTGGTACACCTCTTGCAAATCTCCCCTCAATCCCCTTTGTTTCAAGGAGAAGAACTCCAGCTTCTCCAATATTATTCTATATTCTTCATTATTATTCTATAATATATTTATTATTCTACATTCTTTAGCTCTGAAGAAGATTCATATGGACTTGAAATATTAATTCTGTTTTTCCCTCTACGGATACTGCCAAATCTGCTGAGTTTTTCCAGGATTTTCTGTGTTTATTTCAGATTTCCAGTATCCGCAGTATTTTGCTTTTATCCCAGCTTCTCCAACTTAACCTTATAGCTAAATTCTCTCATCCCTGAGCCATTCTGGTAAATCTCCTCTGCACCCTCTCAAGGACTTTCACATTCTTTCCAAAGTGTGGTGACCAGAACTGGATGTGATGCTTTAATTGTGACCTAAGCAAAGTTTTACAAAGGTTCAGGATAACTTCCTGCTTTAGTGCTCTATTCCTCTATTTATGAAGCCCAAAGTCAAAAAACAGATAATTATCCATCATGGTAATGGGAGTTCTTTCTGTTCAATGAAGTCTTGAGCCTGGAAAGATCAATTCTGGATTGGGAAGATACTGTGAGTGGTCCAGTTCTGGGTTAAATTCAGTCTAAGATCAAGGTCCAAATGTCCCAGGGGTAAGAATAACTGGCATGTTCAACCTCACTGTTTTCACCATCTTCTCTGAATAGTGGTGTAAATCAGGGATACCAAATCTCCATTTACATAGGTGACTGGGAAAGCAGTCAACTTAAATCTATCCTTTACAATAAGGGTCATTAGAACTTTGGATGATTATCCAAATGGGTGATAGACTTCAATGGAAATGGGTGGCAGGAGATTTACATAGCAAGTACATACCAAGAGAGGTACATAACAAGTAGCTGAATCAATGTGACCCTTCTTGCATGATTGTTCATTCCAAATTATTCCCAAAGTATCTTAATTTTCTTCAGACTCTGAAGTTTTTGCTTCCCTCCATCTTTTGATCTATGCTGTTAACCTTCCTGTCCTTTCCTCCCATTCTATCTGTCTCTCCATCACCCAGAAGCAGAACAGGATGAGAACGAGGACTCAGAACCCAATCTAAAACCTACAAAAGTGAAGAAGAAGAAGAGGAACACAGCCAACATGTTCCAGGCTGATTCCACTAAAAAGGAGAGAAAGATCAAAAAGAAAGGTTACAACTGTTTCAGTCGTTGTAGCTTATTACTTCACCAAGGATCCCTCAGATCTTCACCCTCATCTCTGCCCCACTCATCACCCTCAATGAATAAGGTCCTATTCCTAAGATGTGATCACACTCTACGACAGAGCCTGGGCAGAATTCTCGTAGGATTACAGTGATAGCTATGCTTCCTGCACCCTGGCTGTGGTGTGTAATTGTAACTCTGCCTGATGGTATGATATAGGTGCAATGAACTGCTTGGCCATTAAACATCCCTGCCTTATTCCCTCTTCCATTGTGTTCCATGAAGAGAATCAGGTCTATTAGGTATGCTTTACAGTGGGTGGCAAATTTAATATTTCCCAATTTACACCATCACCCAAGATACAATTAACATCTCCACCCCTGCTACCCATCATGCTATCTCCTAAATCAGGACTTTAAAACTGTCAATCACCTCAGTGTCCCTTGGTGTCACCTAATCACTCCTTCTTGAATTATCTCACCTTCTACCATGCTGTTTTTAATCTGTAACTTTTCTTATACTATGGACCTTGATTCTTCAGGTGCAGCTTTCAGTAATAATAACAGAAAAAAGCTGTCCATTAAAGTCTAAAGGTTTCCAAGAAACTTAGAGGAGAAACCAATGTAAATCAATATTCTGAATGACCTCAGTGCAATGGTTATTGTTAGAATATCTGTCACGTATAATTAGTTAGCTGACACCATATTGCTGGTCTTTATCTATACGCAGATTTGAATTGTGCTCTGACAGAGTGAGTTGCTCTCAGCCCAGAGCAATGATGAAACTGTTACTTTTGCCCTCAGAATCTCTGGGCTAGAGAGTAGAATGCAGCTCAGAACTGGCAGTCAGCTCCTGATGACTGCCCAGTGCTGGATGACCATCAGCTGTTGCACCCAGCGATGAACACAATTGAATTTGTTTGTGGTGACTCCCAAAGGGAAAGGCTGGGCTGGACTGACATGTGACAGATAGCTAATAGATGAGCACAGACTTGGAATGGTATCCCAATGGTCTGTGAGATAAGAGGGAAAACGTGTATGGGGGAATGGCAACTATGTGCATTCCACTGTTCAGTAGAATTTCCAAGAGAGTTCTCCCATTTTCCCACCGTAACTTCCAACAAAACCTCCAGAGAAATGGCTGTTCATGTCATTCCTTCAGGGTTCCTGCTTTCTTTTACTAAATAAGCCCCTCCCTTCCATGGAAATGCCATCCCCAGATGTTTCACAGCAGCTGCACATCCCATTGCCAGGTTAACATGTTACAAGCTGCAGGTATCCTTGACACTATCTGGCTTTCAGCCATCAGAGATTGCACAGGATATAAATCACCCATATGTGCGCCACATGTGTAACAATAAATCAATTGTACTTTGTTAGGTGCCCCTGTCCTATTGTTTTGGCCTGGTCCCTGAAATGTGTTATTTGGTCTCGGGTTAGCACAAGGTCCCTGATTGGAATGGCAGAGCTAAATTAAGTCAATAGTTGAACTCAGATAAATGTGTGTGTAAGTTTACCAACTGGTCACCTGGCTTTCCTACTTTTGTTCAGGAGATTGACAGGGAGAGTAGGCATTAGTGCGACAGGTGTCGGCCATAATGGGAAAATCCCCACATGGGACATGGAGATTGGGGGGTGATGAGAATACCAATTATTCTGGCACAGTGAAACTGCCAATGCAAGGCCATTATCCTTCAGCATATTTTCTTTTGATTCATACCTAAGCTGCTGGCATCACTGACAAGGTCAGCATTTATTGCCCATCCCTAACTGCCCTTGAGAAGGTGGTGGGGAACTGTCTTCTTGAACTGCTGCACACCCACAGTCCTGTTAGGGAGGGAGTTCCAGGATGGTGTCCCAACAACAGTGAAGGAACAGTGATATAACTTCAGCTGTTTAGGCGATATAATTCCAAGTCGGGATGCTTGACTTGGAGGTGTTGGTTTTCCCATATATCTGCACCTGTCCTTCCAGATGGTGGAGTTTGCCGGCTTGGGAAGTGCTTATGAAGAAGTTTAGGTGAGTTTCTGACAATCAGGTAGACAGCACTGAGATAAGGATGGGTGAGGCCATGGAGGGATTGATATAGAAGAATGGTAACTTTATACTTGAGGCACACATAGGATGGCTTACGGCTGCTATAACCCAGGGAGTCTGTGCTGAGGGGAGTGTGAGAAGGTACCGATAGAACCCCCACCTCTCCTACCCCATCTCTTGATAGGAGGCTGCCTCCAGTTACCTGCTGAGCTCCAGTCTCAGCAGGAGGCCTGTCACCTTGGGGACGATTCCAGTGGCATCTTCAGCTAGCAGGCAACCTCTGCTGAATTGACTTGCATCCAACACGATCACTCAGAAGTGGGAATGCATCAGTTAGTTGACCCGATGTATTATTTTGCCTTTTGCTTTTGGTCCTTGGACAGGCCTGGGATTATTTAACCCAAAGTGTATTCCAGCTTTAAGGTGAAAATAGGAAGGGGTGGAAGTTAATGACTTGGGCCTGAATCTTCTGGTTGGCTCATCGACGCAAAAAATGAAGCAAGGTGACGTCTGGCGTGCGTTCCATCGTCACCATGTGTCATTCCGATCTTTGGCACCCGCCGAACTGTCAAAGGCCTATTAAGGCCACTTAGAAACCAATTGTCACAATTAACAGGGTTGCCCGTCCAACCTTAAGCTTGGCGAGCATGAGAAGAGCCCAGGCGGCCTTTGCATTTTTCATGGAACCTCATCCACGAGCATTTCATGAAGGGTGTATAAGTTTAGCAAAAATTTTTATTACAGTTTATTTCATGTCCCACCTCATATGACACTGTCACATGAGGGGACATGTCTGAATATTTTTTTTTTCTTTATTTCAATTTTTCAACATCAAAGTAATCTCTGTGCCTCAGGGAGATTTCTGCGCTCTTTTGCACACATGTGTGACAGAGCGCAGGCCCCGACTCTCCCTCCTACCCCACCCCCACTGGGAGTGCTCAGCGCTTCCAGGTGCATGTCATGCTGGACGGGCCTTAATTGGCCCACCCACGTAAAATGGTGGCGCGCAGCCAATCGCAGGCAGTGATCAGCTGTGCGCCCTCTCCCGCCCAGCCAGCCTGACAGGGAGAAAATTCTCCCCATGATTATAGCTCATTAATTGTCATTAATAAGCCTTAGTTAAAGTAAATAAGCAAACAGCACACTGATATAATTTCGATTGCCTAACTTAAGTTATCTATGTAATTATCCTGCCTGCATCAATGGGCTGGGTCAGATTCTGGTCTTGGTGATTATAAGATCCCATGATACAAAAATAGAAAATGCTGAAAATACTCAGCAGGTCAGGCAGCACCTGTGGAGGGAGAAACAGAATTAAGGGGCAGAATTTTTCCGTCGGCAAGCTGGGGGCGGGGCATATTCAGGAAGACCAGGGCACAGCGCAATCAGCTGTCCACCCGCCGACCTGTCAATGGCCAATTGAAGCCATTGACAGGATAATTAAATCAATTAAAGGCCCTGCCCGTCCAAGCTTAAGGCTGGTGGGCAGGCCAGGAGACCCAGTGAGCTTCTGATAAAACATGAAACCTCATCCACCAGCGGGATGAGGTTTCATGTCGGTTTTTAAAAGTTTTAATAAAGTTTCTGTGATATTTATTAACATGTCCCATCTCGTGTGACATTGTCACATGAGGGGGACATGTTAATATTTTTTTTATTTTTTTATTTTTAAACCTTCAAAAACTTTCAGCGCTGTCCCTGAGGCAGCACTTAGTCTCAGGGAGATGTGTGCTCTTTCGCACACATGCACAAAAGAGCGCACTCTCACAGTTGGGGAATCCCCCCCCACCCACACAAGAAGTGCATAGCACTTCCCATTGGGCGGCCCACTGGGCGGGCCTTAATTGGCCCACCCACTTAAAATAGCAGCGGGGCCCATTTCGGTGGTGGTGATTGGCTGCCCACCCGCCGCCGAGTTGGTCGGGCCCGCCCGCCCATCAAGGGCAAAATTCTGCCCAAGGTTTCAGGTCCACCTCTCACCTTTCATCAGAACTGGCCCTGTGCCTCTGTCCACAGATACTGCCTGACCTGCTGAGTATTTCCAGCATTTTATGTATTTATTTTAGACTTCCAGCAGTACTTTGCTTTTGTATAAGATACAGTGATCCTGGTGCCCACCACCCAGGATCATTTTGTGGTATACTGTCTGGCTGCGAGTAACTGTGTATCTCTGATCTTATAGGCTCCAATGATGAGGACGAGCAAAACACAAGCACACAAAAGAACAGTAACAAAAAGGGAAAATCTTTAAAGAAAAAATCAAGCAATGTGAGTTTATTTTTCTTATAATGCAGACACTGCAAAGCATTTCATGATCCACTTGAACCATCTGTAGTTTGGTTAACCTCTGATAAACTGGATGACAACGGGTCCATTAAGAGTCAGGCAGAGGGCTGATATTCGGGTCAGAGACAAGACTGAGATCCATCCAATGTTTGGGAGGTAGATATTTTAATGGAGTAAGTATCAGAATCCTAAGAACCTAATGACATCTTAACCAGTAAGTGTGGCCATCCCAACAGCAACTATCTGGTCAAAACCTCCGAAGATAAATTTAAAACTTTTCATCATGGGGTCCAGTGCAGTCAGAGTATTCCACCCCGCACCATAAGGAAACTATAAACCTCCATTACCTGGATGCCCCCACATTCCCACCCCTTTACCAAACCACTGATTATGCTAGAAACCCTTGTTCCCACTCTTACCTAGAACATGGCCAAAGGCCTCTGGGCTGCTTGATTTTGTATTGTTTCCCACCGACCTCCTGGACTTAAAGTCGGCCGTGGCTTGTTATTTGGTCCTTAAAATGGGCTGAGGTTCCCGTTGCTGCTTCCAGTCAGACCAGCCATTTGTTTGGCCAGTTCCCCAAATGGGAGTTAAAATTGCTCCCATTCCTAACCTGCTGTTCATATCAAGAGATGATGCCAATTTCTAAAAGAAGATCTTTATTATCCTCTGCTTCTCTATAAGCTGCGCTGTAGGTGCCCCAAAATATATCGGAATTGAGATCCTCTGGACCACCCAGTGGCCCACCGATGATGGCTAAACTAAAGATGGAAGAAGTAATGTTTGCTGGAGCAGGGCAAAGGTGTACTGCTCAAGTCTAAAGTCCATCATTGAGCACGTCATAACTGATCATCCCCCATTTTCTAATTCCAGGATAATGTCATATGTAGGGCAGAGTCTCCCATTTTGGAGATTGATGACCTGGAGAAGTTTGTTTTGACACCTGCAGCACAAGGCGTGACCATCAAATGCAGAGTCACGAGAGACAAGAAAGGCATGGATCGAGGCCTTTATCCCACATACTACCTGCATCTGGATACAGACGAGAGTAAAAAGGTAGAGTACCAAAGTACGCAAACAAGACTGCAGGCCTTCCTTCAGGTGCTGTTGATATAGATGAACCATCAAATCTAGATTGTTTGAGAATGGGGTTTGGGTCTTTACCTCGACCAGATTTGATCTCACAAATATCTCTGAGCTGTCACCATCCTTAGCAATTGTTACTGAAGTTTGATCTCCAGTTTTCAAAGTGTAAATTTTGTTTTGGCTTGTTAAGAAATTCTTTAAAAAGCAAACGGAAGATGCTAGACAGGGAACAGTACTCTGTGAGTGAGGAAGTTACAGTTTACAGTCAGACAATGTTTTAATAAAACATAAGATTGTTTTTCCCTTGTTTGCTTTGTAATTGTGACTAGGCCAGAGAATTGACTATTGCACCAATATTTTCATTTTGTAAATTCGCAATGCTGGCTAGGCCAACATTTATTGCCCATCCCTAATTGCCCCTGAGAAGGTGGTGGTGAGCTGCCTTCTTGAACCGCTGCAGTCCATGTGGTGTAGGTATGCCCACAGTGCTGATAGGAGTTCAGGGATTTTGACCCAGTGACAGTGAAGGAACGACGATATATTTCCAAGTCATGGTGGTGAGTGACTTAGGGAGAACTTCCAGGTGGTGGTGTTCCCATCTATCTGCTGCTCTTGTCCTTCTAGATGGTAGTGGTCATGGGTTTGTAAGGTGCTGTCTGAGGAGCCTTGAATTCCTGCAGAATTCTTGTAGATGGTACACACTGCTGCCAGTGTGGGGCAGTGGTGAAGGGAGTGAATGTTTGTGGATGTGGTGCTAATCAAAAGGGCTGCTTTGTCCTGGATGGTGTCAAGCTTCATGAATGTTGTGGGAGCTGCACTAATCCAGGCAAGTAGGGGGTATTCCATCACACTCCTGACTTGTATCTTGTAGATGGTGGACAGGCTTTGGGGAGTCAGGAGATGAATTACTCAGCACAAAATCCCTAGACTCTGACCTGCTCTTGTACCCACAGTATTTATATGGCTAGTTCAGTTCAGTTTCTGGTCAATGGTAACCCCCAAGATGTTGATGCTGCTCACAATAAGAGGTTGTGGTGGCAGAATCAATCCAGGCTAGTTTATTTTCAAGATAACTCTTCAATGCTATTGAATTCCAAGTAGTTTTTACATAAAGTGTTCAAGCTGTATCTTTTTATTCTATTTAGATGGGATAATCAATGCCCATCACCTGTTTAACTAGCAATTGTTTTTAACAAGATGATTGCCATATTGACAGATTCCCCTCTTTTCTTATTAAAGCTAAAAAAAACTTAAATTTTTTTTTAAACAAACAGAAGGAAATAGTGTCTTTTATTTCCATATCTATAATTCCCAAATTTCTTTTACCACATATATAAACAATTATAAAACAAAAAAATTTTTTTCATTGCATCATTAAATAAGACACCCCTCTTCCAACATATTTAATAATTTCGTAGAGCAGGCACTTCTTTTCATAAAACAGCCTGATAGTTGTTGATTTGTGTCAATCCATTTTATTTTAGAGATCTCTCTTCTCTCTAACATTTCTTTTATGCTGGCTTGGTCTATCCGTATCCTTTTTTCTGTGACACTTTTCGTAGAATGAACGTTGTTCCAAAGAGACTGGTTATCAACATAAAATTCTATCGGTAAATTTTTCCCACATTACCCCTTATATAATATTTCTGCCAGTATATTGAATAAGTAAACCCCCATGTCTAATGCTTCCACCAAGGCCAGTGTTTCAGTTGCTAAGGTGCTTTTCATTACCCTTTTTATTTCCTTGGCCTCCCAAGCCAGTGGGCAACATTTATCATTCTTTCCCACCAAGAATACGATAAACCCTGCTGTGTTGGAGTACCCATCTGGAAGATTGACATGTGAAGCATTACTAAAAATGACCAACCTCATATCTTCTGGATCACCCAAGGCTGGAAACTTGAGCACACATCTCTCAGAATTTAATTTTTTAAGTGTTTTATTTGCTGACAGAACGTGCTCACCTGTAGCATGTTTCATCATGGTACTCAATTCCAACACACCATAACTAGAGTCAGACTTAGTCTGAGTGCACAACCAGTTCAACTACCCAATCAAGCTTCTCAACTGTTCCATTTCTTCCTCAGTAGCAGGATCATCTTTTTGCAAGGATCTATCATGAATTATTGGGATATGATTAACATTTTCTAGATAAGATTGTTGATTCAATGTCACTCCCAACTTGCTCTGCTTAATGCCTAAACCTATGTATTTAAAGCCCCTGAAAGCTGACTTCTGACCTGGAACTCCTTTATCTTCTCAATTACCCATTGTTCAAATTCTACAGATCCTCCTCACGGGAAATCATCAACATGCGTGATAAAGATTACAGCTAGTTTCTCCTTATGGTACCAGTAGAACATCACAGGGTCTGCCTTTAACTGAATGCAACCTGTTTTCAAGAGGACAGACCTCACGGAAAAATACCATACTCTTGACACATCATTCAATCCCTGGCTTCTTTGGGCTGTTTCAAAAAACTTCCCTTTGAAATTTCTCCCCCTGTAAAGACGCAGCCTTTATATCAATCGATTTGCACACCCAGGAATAGGATGCCAAAGTAGCTAAAAAAACTTCAAACTCACTTTCCCCGCAGTAGATGAGTCCACTCTGACATCCTGATCTCCTGGTCACTCTTCAAAGCCTCAGGCTACTAATCTCACTTTGGCCTTGTATGTGCTGTCTGGGGTACCTTTTCTGTACAGATCCATCTGTGAAATAAAGCTGGCAGAAAGTATCATGGGGGTTGTTTGACTGTTCAAATCTGTCCAGAAACAAAGTAATGGAATCTTCCTTCAGTTCACTGAGCATCTCTTTATAACCTGTTAGAGAATGGGGAAAAGCGAGCAGTGAGGCTAAATGAACTAGAGTGTCAGTAACTATAGGGATCTGGGTTATCAGCTCCATTTGTGGGGTTACCAAGCTGGTCACAAACAGACTCACATTTTATAGAATAACTGACAAACCTGGGCTGCTCATCCAATCACCAGACAATACATGAAAGCTCACATTAACTGGATGTTACTCAGTGCTGAAAGCCCCAGTAAGGAATAACCTGAGTTGAGCTGATTTCTGTTTGGAATTTCGATCCAGATGCTATAGCATTGTCTAATCCTGGTATTAACTGTGCTCCTATCTAAACCTTTCTCTTTCTCCCCAGGTTTTCCTGCTGGCTGGGAGGAAACGCAAGAAGAGCAAGACATCCAACTACCTCATTTCAATTGACCCGACTGACATGTCCAGGGGGGGAGAAAACTTCATTGGAAAGCTCAGGTTGTGCCCGCTACCATTTGTCCATCCTTTCTGTAGTCTCTATTCTCAACACCAACCAGATGTGATATCATCATGTGCTTCCATTCTACAACCCACCTTACCTTTTCAGCAGGTCAGGAGTATGTAGAACAAGTATTGTGTCGACAATAGGTTAGATGCTGATTTAGAGGTTCACCTTGTGAGGTAGTGTTAAATGGGTATCAGCTGCCTGTTACACATTACACCTGATGGAACTGATTATTACTAGGGAGTTTAATGAGTGGATGATCAATACCGTCTGCACGGCACTACATTCCAACATGAATTTCCACCCTGCCTCTAACATCCACTTTCAAATCCAAACAAACTCAGTGGAATAAAGTCTTTATCTACAGGGACATTGAATAATCTCCTCGCTTCCAACTCCAGGGATGCTGACCCATCTTATGCTGTCTCTCTGCTGAGAGGAGCCAACTCTTTATGCAGGTTGAAGATTGAACCTGAGGCCTTTCCCAATCTGTATCACAAAGCTACTCACTGGCTAAAATACCCATTTCCCATCACTTCACTGTCACCTCTCTGTCACATCCTATCGTGTCAACTTAACAGGCAAGTAGGTGACATGCTCCAATCCTCTGGCAATTCTGCCCTCAGCCAGCCTCCACAAGTTGTGTGAGTTCGCCCAAAGCATGGTTCATCCCCTGATAACCTTGACCATTTAGTAATTCTGCAAGGTGCCATGTCTCAGACTAACATTCGTGGTTACAAGCTATGACTTACTTTTCCCTATTACAGCTTATTGGTGCCCAAGACCACCATCATCTGTTGTAATTAGTAATAGCTCAGTAAAGACCTAAAGCAGAGCTATTATAATAAACACTGGAACATAGGGACAGGAGAAGACCAATCACTGGAGTTCAGATATTGTCACTATATTTCGGGTGAATTATTTCCAAATAGCCCAATCATACTCTGTATTCTCTACATTGCCAGTATCAGTGTCTATAGGATATTCAAGCTATTCCAAGGAGCATTTACTAATCTGCCAACTCTCCTTATGTCAGCAAACTGTTTTGATCAGTTGATACATTTGGAAACCCATTGCCGTGATCAAAAGCCTCCAAAGCAAACTGTTGAGGTATCCACAGTAGACCGCCAGATAACTAGAGGGGGCACTGCCCTGGGACAGGTACAGCACACCCACATGAAGCCAGGGAGCAAGATGGCAGGAGCCTCTGCTTCAGAACCCCAAGTGCCCCTGGAGCTTAGTCAGCTTAAGCTATGAGAACCTGAAAGCAACAACACCATCCACTTTATTTTCAGGTGGAGCTGTCCCTGGTTCTGGAAAGGATGTCACCTGGAACCAGACCTGGGCACCTTCTAAAGTGTAGGGCGGAATAACTTCACCGAATAAATGTAAATATTGGAGCAAACTTAAACACAAGTTCCAACTTAAATCAAAATCTAGATTTATATAAATGCAAGTGTTAATAGAAGTGTAAACTTAAAAGGAAGTGCAAATTTAAAGAAAAATGTTGATGTAAAAAGAAGCATAAAGGGGACAGAGGAACCTGGGCTGATTAGACATAGGTCTTTGAAGGTGGCAGGACCATACTGAGAGAGCGGTTAGCAAAGCATATAGGCTCTTGGCCTTAATAAATAGATGCATTGGATACAAAAGCAGGGAAATGCTGCTGAACATTTATAAAAGCTCCAGTTCTGGTCACCATACAATAGGAAGGTTATGAGGGTTCTTGAGAAGGGGCAGAGATGAGATGAGGTTCCAGGGATGAGAGATTTTAGCTACAAAATTAGGATGGAGAAGTTGGCGTTGAAGTCAAGGAGGTTGAGAGAAGATTTAATAGAGTTATACAAGATTATGACAGGTTTAGATAGGTTCGACAAAGAATTAGGCGACACAGATTTCAGGTTTTGGGCAAGATGTGAAGGGGGGAATGTGAGGAAGAATGTTTTTAAATGGTGGGTGGTAATGACCTGGAACTGCTGCACACGAGGGTGGGGGAAGCAAAGATGGTTAATGATTTGTTATGATACAGCAGGTGGCATTTGCCAGGCTGACCAAATCCACAAGAGAAACTTGGCAGCACAATCACAATAGTTTTGAAATTTGTATTTATTATGAGAAGGTTTGTGCGCTGAATTCAGAAATAATGGGCAGAATTTTAACCCCGTTGGGGAGGAAGTTGAAGAGTGGGTCGCGGAGGTGCACTGCCATTTTATGTGGGTGGGCCAATTAAGGCCCGCCCAGTGTGACCTCCGCATAAAAGTGCTATGCACTCCCTGTGTGGGCGGAGTAGGGATTCCCTGAGACTAGGTGCTGCCTCAGGGAGATCGGTTCTACAGTAAAAAATCTTAAAAATAGAAAAAAAAAAATTCCCTGACATGTCCCCTCATGTGACACTGTCACATGAGATGGGACATGTCCATCACTTTTAAATCCACTTTAATTATATTTTTTAAAACCTACATGAAACCTCATCCTGCCCGGGGATGAGGTTTCATGCTTTTTCTAATGCCCGTCAGGGCTCCTGGCTTGCCCACTAAACTTAAAGTTAGACGGGCAGGTCCATTAATTACTTTAAATACTCTGTCAATGGCCTCAATTTTCCATTGACAGGTCGGCAGGCATGCAGTTGATTCTGCTGAGCCCCCGACGTCATCCCAGGTCATTTTACAAGTCGGCAAGTGGACCCCGCCCCACGCTCACTGACCAGGAAATCCTAGCCAATGAGTCCACTAATACCTTTAGAGATTTTAAAAATTATATGAAAACATTTAGTAACAAAAGAAAAGAATAAAACACACACACAATATCACAGTTACTTAATATTATAACAATTCCAAAAATTCCTAATTAGCTGGACTGCCAACTACACACCCACTTTAAGGCAACAGTCCAAAATAGACTTTAAATTTATAAAGACAATCCAGCAAGGTTACCACATGCACCCACTCAACAGTGGAATTCCAAAGGCTTTTAACACAACTTTGTTTACTGGAACAGCAGATTTCTGCATAGTGGCTGGAGGCTTTTTCCTCAAATCTGTTTCACACGGTGTATCTTTTAGATCTCACGCGGCCACACACCGCACAGCTTTCCATCCTTCTTTAAATATATTTTTCTTTCTTTGACCTGTAAATCCCATTGTTCCCCATGTCTTTGGAATTTACTTTTCTCATGATATAAAAATCTTTCATATTATCATTATGGACAGCATTTTTGGGAAAAATCAACATAATAACCTTGCCGTATTTATTTTGCCAGCCGTAAAAACCTTCTCATGCCCCTTTGAAAATCCAACAACTTTTCCCGTATCTAAAAATGAAAATTTCATTCACCCCCTATCTGTTGACTTTACCCTAGCTCACACATTAGCATTTCAAATGCCCTTTTTACACCTAACTCTTTTGATAATTTCAACCTTCCAGTCTACCCATCTCTTATTTAATTAAATCTGTCACACAGACAGAACCATCCACACACACACACTCACACACAAACACATAAGCCTATTTTACAATATCCCACCATGATACTATGAAAAATATTATAGTTTTGTGACAGATTTGAAAAGGAAATTGAATGGGCGCTTGAAAGAAATAAAATTGCAGGGCTTTGGGCATAGAACAGGGAAATGGGACTGACTGGATTTCTCTACACTAAGCTAGCACAGACTCAATGGGCTGAATGTCCTCCTTCTGTGCTGTAATGACTCTATAACTCTGCAAAAGTAAACATGATTGTTAAGTGTAAGTGTGACTCTATATTTACCATTTAGTCTTGAGTGCTAAGAGTACACAGACAGAAGGTTTATTGTAGAGCTCCAACAGTTTTTTCACTCAGGCTGCAGGATGTACTCAGATCACATCACACTCAGACCTCAAGTTCTCATCTCCTGTAAAATGCAGTTTCCTGAAACCAGAAGTGGCAGAGGAGGCTAGTGATACTTTAAAAATTCAAATTGTGTCACTTCCTACCCACTGCTTTCTTCCCCAAAGATTACAAATTGTTCACCAGACTGCGTCGGAAAATAAGCTCCAGGCATGTCTGACCCACTCCTCTCTGTTAATTATTCAGGACTCCAGCACCTTGTCGATGCTGGATGTGACATTGAGCCAGATACAGGGATAGCTCTGGGTTACAGTGACACCTGAACAATAGAGAGGCTTTTGACACAGGCCCACCTCCAATGTATCATTGTGTATATTTAACACAAAGATTAATTCTGGCTGAGCCTGAACTATAAAACCATAAGACATAGGAGCAGAAGTAGGCCATTCAGTCCATCGGGTCTGTTCTGCCTTTCAATGAGACCATCACTTGGAAAACAGTGCAGAATCGGACAGTGTCAGCATGGATTTATGAAAGGGAAATCATCCTTGACAAATCTACTGGAATCTTTCGAGAATGTAACTAGTAGAGTTGATGAGGGGGAGCCAGTGGATGTGGTTTATTTGGACTTTCAAAAGGCTTTCGACAAAGTCCCACATAGGAGATTAGCATGTAAGTAAAGCACGTGGGATTGGGGGTAGTGTATTGAGATGGACGGAAAACTAATTGGCAGACAGGAAATAAAGAGTAGGACTAAACAGGTCTTTTTGCAAATGGCAGGCAGTGACTAGTGGGGTACTGCAGGGATCGGTGCTGGGACCCCAGCTATTCACAATATATATTAATGATTTTAATGAGGAAGCTAAATGTAATATCTCCAAATTTGCAGATGACACAAAGCTGGGTGGGAGGGTGAGTGTGAGGAGGATGCAGAGATGCTTCAGTATGATTTGGACATGCTGAGTGAGTGGGCAAATGCATGGCAGATGCCGTATAATGTGGATAAATGTGAGGTTATCCTCTTTGGTAGCAAAAACAGGAAGGCAGATTATTATCTGAATGGATATAAATTGAGAGAGGAAATGTGCAATGAGACCTGGGTGTCCTCGTACACCAGTCGCTAAAGGTAAGCATGCAGGTGCAGCAGGCAGTAAAGAAGGCAAATGGTATGTTGGCCTTAATAGCCAAAAGATTTCAGTACAGGAGCAGGGATGTCTTGCTGCAATTATACAGGGGCTTGGTGAGACCATGCTTGGAATATTGTGTGCGGTTTTGGTCTCCTTATCTGAGGAAGGATGTTCTTGCTTTGGAGGGAGTGCAGCGCAGGTTGACCAGACTGATTCCTAGGATGACAGGACTGACTTTTGAGGAGAGATTGAGTTGGTTAGGATTATATTCACTGGAGTTCAGAAGAATGAAGGGGATCTAATAGAAACTTATAAAATTCTAACAGGACTAGACAGGGTAGATGCAGGAAGGGTGTTCCCGATGGTGAGGGAGTCCAGAACCAGGGGTCACAGTCTGAGGATACGGGGTAGACCATTTAGGATTGAGACAAGGAGAAATTTCTTCATCCAGAGAGTGGTGAGCCTGTGGAATTCACTACCACAGAAAGCAGTTGAGACCAAAATATTGTATGTTTTTAAGAAGGAGTTAGATATAGCTCTTGGGGTGAAAGGGATCAAAGGATATGGGGAGAAGGCTGGGGCAGGCTATTGAGTTGGATGATCAGCCATGATCATAATGAATGGCGGAGCAGGCTCAAAGGGCCGAATGGCCTATTCCTGCTCCTATTTTCTATGTTTCTATGTTCCTGTCATGGTGAACCTTAAATATCTGATATTATATTATATTTTGTACATTAGATATCTGTTAATCCTCAACTCCACTTGCCTGCCTTTTCCCCATAACCCTTGATTCCTGTACTGATTAAAAAATATCTATCTCAGCCTTGAATATACTTAACGACCCAGCCTCTACAGCCCTCTACGGTAAAGAATTCCACAGATTCGCTACCCGCTGAGAGAAGAAATTCGTCGTCATCTCTGTCTTAAATGGGCACCCCCTTACTCTGAGATTATGCCCTCTGGTCCTCGACTCTCCGACAAGAAGAAACAACCTCTCAGCATCTACTCTGTCAAGCCCCCTAAGAATCTTTTATATTTCAATAAGGTCACCTCTCATTCTTCAAAACTCCAATGAGGACAGATGCAACCTACTCAATCTCTCCTCATAAGAAAATCCCTCCACATCCAGGATCAACCTCGCGGACTGCCTCCAATGCCAGTATATCTTTCCTTAGATAAGAAGACCAAAACTGTTCACGATATTCTAGGTGTGGTCTAACTAGTGCCTTGTACACTTTTAGCAAGACATCCTTATTTTTATACTCCATAACCTTTGAAATCAAGGCCAACATCCCATTTGCCTTCCCTATTACCTGCTGAACTTGTATGTTAACTTTTTGGGGTTCATGCATGAGGACCCCCAAATCCCTCTGTGCTGCAGCTTTCTGCAGTCTTTCTCCATTTAAATAACATTCAGCTCCTCTATCCTTCCTGCCAATGCGCATAACCTCACATTTTCCCACATTATATTCCATCTGCCAAGTTTTTTGCCCACTCACTTAACCTGTCTACATCCCTCTGTAGACTCTTTGTGTCATTCTCACCACTTGCCTTCCCACCTATTTTTGTGTCATCTTGGCAATAATACATTCATTTCCCTCATCCAAGTCATTGATATATATTGTAAATAATTGTGGCCCCAGCACTGATCCCTGTAGCACTCCACTAGTTACAGATTGCCATCCTGAAAATGTCCCCCATATCCCAACTCTCTGCCTTCTACTAGTTAGTCAATCCTCTATCCATGCTAATATACTACCCCCAACACCATGGGCTCTTATCTTATTAAGTAGCCTTATGTGTGGTACCTTATCAAACGCCTCTTTGGAAATCTAAATATATTAAATCTACTTGTCCCCCTTTCACTTTCCTGCTTGTTACCTCCTCAAAGAATTCTAATAAATTTATCAGGCATGATTTCCCCTTCATGAAGCTATGCTGAATCTGCTTGATTATATTGTGCATTTCTCATTGCTCTGCTATTACATCCTTTATAATAGGCTCTAACATTTTCCCAATGATGGATGTTAAGCTGACTGGCCTATAGTTATCTGTTTTTTGTCCCCCACCCTTTTTGAATAAGGGCACTGGATTGGCAGTTTTCCAATCCTCTGGGACTTTTCCAGAATCTAAGGATTCTTGGAAAGTTACTACCAGTGCATCCACTATCTGCATAGCTACTTCCTTTAATATCCTAGGATGCAACCCATCAGATCCAGCAGACTTATTGCACTTTTAGCCCCATTAGTTTCCCCATTACTTCTCTAGTGATAATTATTGTATTTATTTCCTCCCCCCACCCCTGCTTTTGCCCCTTGATTATTTAGTATCTTTGGAATGCTATTAGTGTCTCCTACCATGAAGACTGATGCAAAGTATTTATTTAACTCCTCTGCCATTTCCTGGTCCCCCATTATTATTTCCCCAGCCTCATTCTCTAAGGGGCCTAAGTTCATTTTGGCCTCTCTCTTCATTTTTGTATATTTAAAGAAGCTCTTACTGTCCATTTTATATTACTTGCTAGTTTACCCTCAAAGTTGATTTTCTCCCTCTTTTATTATTATTTTTTGTCATATTTTGTTGGTTTTTAAAACTTTCCCAATCCTCTGGCTTACCACTAATCCTTGCCACTTACCACATTGAATGTCTTTTCTTTCAATTTGACACCATCCTTAACTTTATTGGTTAACCATGGTTGATTTATCTCATTCCTAGAATCCTTCTTCCTCACTGGGATATATCGTTGTTGTGAGTCATGAACTATTTTCTTAAACATCTTCCATTGTTCATCAACCGTCTTTTCTGCTAAACTCCTTTCCCATCCACAGCAGCCAACTCTGCCCACATTCCTTTGTAATTACCTTTATTTAAGTTTAGCACAGTTGTTTCCGACCCAAGTTTCTCACTCTCAAACTGAATGCTAAATTCTACCATGTTATGGTTACTGTTTCCCAGGGGATCTTTTACTCTGAGATCATTTATTAAACCTGCCTCAGTACATATTACCAGATCCAAAATAGCCTGATCCCTGGTTGGATCCATAACATATTGTTCCAGAAAACTGTCCTGAATACACTCTATGAATTCTTGCTCTTGGCTACCTCTGCCAAGTTGATTTTTCCAATCTACATGAAGATTAAAGTCACCCATGATTAATGTAGTGTCTTTTTTACATGTCTTCATTATCTCCTGCTTTATTCTCTGTCCTACAATATAGCTACTGTTAGGGGGCTTATAGACTACTCCCAGCAGTGTCTTCTTCCCCTTGTTATTTCTTACCTCCACCCATATGGATTCTACATCTTCCGATCCATGATCATTTCTTCCTATCGTACTTATCCCATCTCATACTAACAAAGCTACCCCACCACCCTTTCCTTCCTGCTTCCCCTTTTGAAAAGTCACATACCCCTGAATATTTAGTTCCCAGCTTTGATCTCCTTGTAACCATGTCTCTGTAATGACTATAAGATCATACCCATTGACTTCGATTTGTGCCATTAATTCATTTATTTTGTTCCAAATACTACGTGCATTTAAGTAAAAAGCCATTAATTTTGCCTTTTTACTATTTTTACCCCTTTGACCCTATTTGCTGCCTTTTTTATGTTTGTACACTCTTTCCAGGTATCGTTAACTAAATAGCTGCCCTGCCCTGCCATACCTTTTTGCTTTGTAAGCCTACATATCCCCTCTCCAGAACTCGCTCCCTACCCCCCGTTCCATTTAATTTAAAGCCTCTTTATAGCCCTAATTATTCGAATCAACAGGACACTAGTCCCAGCACAGTTCAAGCGAAGCCCGTCCCACCGGAACTCCCTTCTACCCCAGTACTGGTACCAGTGCCCCATGAACTGAAACCCATTCCTCCCACACCAAACTTTGAGCCATACACTTAACTCCTTGACTTTATTTAACCTAAGCCAGTTTGACTGTGGTTCAGGTAGTGATCCCGACATTATTACTTTGGAGTTTCTGCCTTTTAATTTAGCTCCCAACTGTTCAAATTCTTTCAACAGAATCTCCTTTCTAGTCCTATCAATGTCGTTGGTCCCAACGTGAACAACAACTGGATCCCTCCCCTCCCACTCCAAGTTCGTCTCCTGTCCTGAGGAGATGTCCTTAACCCTGGCACCGGGCAGGCAACACAGCGTTTGGGACTCACGCTCACAGCTGCAGAGCACAGTATCTGTCCCCCTAATTATACTGTCCCCCACCATTACTACGTTCCTATTTCCTTCCCTCACTTGATTGGCTCCCTTTACCATGGTGCCATGGTCAGTTCACTCATCCTCCCTGCAATCCCCGCTCTTGTCCACACAGTTTGCAAGAACCTTGTAACTGTTGGACAGCTGCAGGGGCCGAAGATCCACGAATGCTACCCCCTGGGTTCCCATACCTGCTTCACCTGCAGTCACACCCTCCTGTCCCTGATCACAGACCAAATTCGAATTACCTAATCCGAGGGTGTGACTGCCTCCTGAAACAAAGTGTCCAGGTAACTTTCCCACTCCCTGATGTGGTGCAATGTCTGCAGCTCAGGCTCCAGCTCCTCAACTCAGATCCAAAATTCCTCGAGCTGCAAATACTTACTACAGACATGTTCACTCTGGATCACCTTGGTGTCCAGCACCTCCCACATACTGGAACTCTTTACCTACTTCTAAAATCTTTCACATTTTAAAATCTGATGCCTCCTGAATTCTCAATATTAACACTATTAACATACTATTCAGGCTACCACACACTCTCTTCTATCTCAGTAACATTACCTCAACCCATTACCTCATACCCCCTACCACTCAAACACTCAACCAGGCTTCAATCGCCTCGATGTTTAATTTTTCCCACACTTTCCAGTCTTCTGAGTTCCATTCCGCTCAAACTACAGCTCATTGCAAACTCTATCCACCCACATCATCCTGAACCCCTACCATTCCTTGCTCATGCCTAGTAGCCCCACGACTACAAAAAGAAGGATATAATTTGGGTTTGGATATCTCCTCAGTTCTAAATTGTTTTTACCATTTATAGATAATCCCATGTTAATTTATTGTGCCTGTCCTTGCAAAGACATAAGGATCTAATTGAGGAAAAATGTTGATGTGAGGAAGAAAGATTTTGTCTCCAGCTTCCAACTAATAGCTGTTTCTGGATCTAGCCTGAAGCGACATATTCCTGTATCTGATTCATGACAGGCACATTCTGTCAACTGATGATCGAAATGATTACCTTCTCTATAACAAAAACAAAATGTTGCATGCTGGAAATCTGAAATAAAAATAAAAAATGTTATAAACCATTCAGCAGGTCAGACAGAGTTGGTGCTTCAGGTCGATCCGAAACATTAACGCTGTTTCCCCCCCCATAGTTGCTACCAGACCGGCTGAGTCTTTTTAACATATCCTGTTTTGAATTTCATATTTTTATGTGATTTAGGGATCTCTTTCACATTATCTCCATCATGAGCCATTTCTTTGTTGAGGACAGGAGGATGATTTACTCTGATTAATGGGCCAGTGAGGAGGAACAGTCAGACTGGAGACCATTTGTTTTCATAACAGCCAGACGACACAGGCTGGACATCAGGAAACTGCTGACAACAACAGCAACACCATGAATTTATCTGTCACCCTTTATGTAGAAAAACATCCCCAGACCTTTACTGAAATATTGCCATGGAACTTCCAAATCTGCACTGGGAATGTTCCCTCCCTATTCCAGAAAAACCACCCATTCCCAGGGGAATTTTTGCACCTAAATGACTACTCCTTCTCCCCTGTGCTCCTCAGTAGATGTCCTGCTCCATGCACTTGTCATACAGAAGAGAGTGAGGGAAAAATTTGGGACTGTGAAGTTCAACAAAAAGATCACAAAATAAATCTGTATGAAGACCCTTCAGCCTATTTGATCTTCTCCTTCCAGAATTCCAGCCCTACCATAACCCTATTACCACATCAGCTGTTTCTAAATGACTCCAGTGTCCTTACCTCAATCGACCTTCTCAATGACAATTCCAGCTGTTGATCACATTCAGTGTACAGAAATATTCCCTGGAATCTGCTGTAAATTTAATCTTTCCATTAACATTTGACTCTATAATGCATTGATTGATGCACAAACCAGTGCATGGTTCACCAAGAAAGACTTTTCGTTGACTCTCTACTGATTTGCAAAGGAAGGAGGCTAGGGAGAAGCAGAGGTCACTATTTTAAGTTGTAAAAGGCCTTATCTAGGCTGGATATCAGGAGGTGGTACTTTTCCCCGAGAAAGAGGAGCTCTGGAACATGCCAGCTCATGCAGAGGATGCCAGTTTGCTGAATTCCTGCAAGCGAGAGCTGGATCTGTTTCTGGCCAGGATGGAGATCACTTTGTGCAAAGGGTAGGTCTTATGTCCTCGAGTGGACCTATCCCTTTACCGTGTCCAGTTCAAGACAGTACTGCTGTTTGACTCAGGTGTCACACTAAGGAATGCCAGAGTGATCTCTTGGACAAGTTTAAATTACCTAAGGAAGATTGGAGAGGCATTTCCCATTGGAGTCACATTTTATCTGATTTTTCACCTCTTTTCACATAGCTTTGGGTAGGGTACAGAATCTATGTATCATGACGCTCGAGGTGTTTCAAATTGTGCAGAAAAGGCTGGATGAACCAGAGGATCTTCACCATGTCTGTCATTGTTCATATGCTCAAGTTTTGAAGTCTTTCTCTCCCTTGTTCCTTTTGTGACTGTGTTCCTAATGATTTGCCAATTGATGTGCACCAGCTTTATTTTGGTCTGTTTGAACTTGCTAAGGTCGAACCTGATGGGGACCAAGTTTACAGTGTTTGACAATGGAGTCAATCCTGAGAGGGGAAAGGCCAACCGTTCCAACATCCGTCAGGAGCTTGCTGCCGTCACTTATGTAAGTATCTGTAGTGAAGTGATGGACTTGCCTCAGCAAATTGTCATTGGCTTCAGGTTTGTATCATACTTTCACTTGTTAGAGAGAAAGAATCTGCATTTTGATGGCACCTTTCACAACCTTGGGATATCCCAAAATACTTTACAGCCAATGAAACACTGCTTGAAGTTTAGGAAATGCGATAGCAGGAAAATGTGTGATCACTTAATGTCAGTTATGTCCATGTCACAACCATTGATTAACGGCAAACAACTACAAAATTCACCTTTCTCAGTGCCAGCTCAATAGTGTGATGGCAGCCTCCTCCTCATCCTCAATGAGACAGGGATCTGGGGCTCCACTTTCTTGAAGTCATGAGTAGGCTCTGCAACTACTGCCAGTACTTTGGATTCCCCCCAGCTGGCGCACAGCTCCTATCTATAGCCTACATTACCTGCCCACATTCTGCGCTTCCTGTGTCCTTCAAGGGAGAGGTCAGTTCAGTTGGGCAGGTATGGTATCTCATTTATATCATGCCCTGGCAGTTGGTCATTCTTTACAACTGAATAGCATTGGAACAGACATGACGGAAGATGTGCATACAGAATTGATGCACAGGTAAGATCCACTCGTCCTTTCAGCCTGTCCCACAAGCTTTGACCTCACAATACAAATGCTCCCCACCTAACAGTCTGTGTCATTTCCTGGAAGAGACAGAAACAACAAATTTATTTTAAAAACAAGCCAATGCGGGGGATAGAAGTTAGGCAATTCCTCTCCGATATCCTATAATTTCTATCATCAATATTCTTTCAAGCTGATCCTCTAATGTGTCTACACGTGAATTGGGACTGTAACCCTTGATCATTACAGTCACAGCTTCTATGAGAGATACAGGGGCTACACTTTGGCCCTCTGTCCCTTGTGTTCCATATTGAATGTCTCAGATCAGGGTAATTAATATGTGAAGTTTATAATAAGAGTTAATGAGGGATAGTTAGTAATCATAGATAAACCTGAAACATGGCCAGGTGGTACTGCCTTCTGATCAATGTGGTGTCCTTGTGGTTTAGTGTCATTTAACACAAATTTGTAAATTGTTTACAGGAGACAAATGTCCTTGGATTTAAAGGTCCCAGGAAGATGACAGTGATTATCCCAGCGATGGATGAGGACCAAGAACGTATTCCCTTCCGACCACGCAATGTGAGTTTGAAGGAAACATTAAATATGTGGGTCTTTATGACCTTTCACCAAGTAATTGAGTTCCTTGTCTCTTGACCAGGTTCTCATCTGAGATACAGGGACGTAAATTTCAGGAAATGATCTGCTAGCAGAGTAAAACAAACACCACCCCCACTCTTCAACCCTCACACTGGGGTAATGGTGTAAACCACGCCCCCCCTTTACTGGAGTAATGGGGCAAACATCCCCACCTCCCCCAACCCCTCTCAACTGGAGTAAAGGGGAAAACCACTCTCCCCCACTGGCGTAATGGGGAAACCAAACCCCCCCCCAACTGGAGTGATGGGGCAAACTACTCCCCACCTTACTGGGGTAATGGTGCAAACCATCCCCCTCCACCCCACCCCACCCCCTCCCCACCCCCTCCCCACCCCCACTGGAGTAATGGGGCAAATCTCTCACCCCCACTGGAGTAATGGGGAAAACCACTCTCCCCCACTGGAATAATGGGGAAACCAACCCCCCCCCCCCAACTGGAGTGATGGGGCAAACTACTCCCCCCCAACTGGGATAATGGTGCAAACCACTAGCACCCTCCCCTCCCAACTGGAGTAATGGGTCTAATCTCTCACCCCCATTGGAGTAATGGGTCTAATCTCTCCCTCCACCCCACTGGAGTAATGGGGCAAATCTCTCCCCCTCACTGGAGTAATGGGGCAAATCTTTCCCCCCCACTGGAGTAATGAGGCAAATCTTCCCCCCCCCCCCACTGGAGTAATGGGGCAAATCTCTCCCTCTCACTGGAGTAATGTGGCAAATCTCTCCCCCCCCCCACTCTCTGGAGTAATGGGGCAAATCTCTCCCCCTCACTGGAGTAATGGGGCAAATCTTTCCCCCCCACTGGAGTAATGAGGCAAATCTTCCCCCCCCCCCCCCCACTGGAGTAATGGGGCAAATCTCGCCCCCTCATCGGAGTAATGAGGCAAATCTCTCCCCCTCACTGGAGTAATGGGACAAATCTCTCCCCCTCACTGGAGTAATGAGGCAAATCTCTCCCCCCCCCCACTCACTGGAGTAATGGGGCAAATCTCTCCCCCTCACTGGAGTAATGGGGCAAATCTCTCCCCCTCACTGGAGTAATGAGGCAAATCTCTTCCCCCACCCCTTCACTGGAGTAATGGGGCAAATCTTGCCCCCTCACTGGAGTAATGAGGCAAATCTCTTCCCCCCTCCCTCACTGGAGTAATGGGGCAAATCTCTCCCCCTCACTGGAGTAATGGGACAAATCTCTCCCCCTCACTGGAGTAATGGGGCAAATCTCTCCACCTCACTGGAGTAATGGGGCAAATCTCTCCCCCTCACTGGAGTAATGGGGCAAATCTCTCCCCCACACTGGAGTAATGGGGCAAATCTCTCCCCCCCACTGGAGTAATGGGGCAAATCTCTCCCCCCTACTGGAGTAATGGAGTAAACACTCACCCTTCATCTGCTGCAGTAAACTGTCCCATCCCATTTCAATCAACCAGATTCTGTGAAATATGCACACTTCCTTGATCAATCAGCTTACATTGTATCAAACAGAGTAAATTAAAGCTTTATAACAATGCAAATTTTCTGATGGCCTGAATCAGTGCCTGAAACCCCAGCACATTGGGTTAGAGATTCCAGCTTTGGCGCTGAACTGAGGGCTCAGGGCCTATAAAGTTGCCCCAGATTGTTGAGTAATGTGGGCCGTGCATTTGCAGAGGGAGGTGAAGTAATGAGGAAATGTGATCATCCCTTTAGGACAGAGATGGTCTGCTCTCGAGACGGCAAAGTAAAAACATGGAGAACTTAATCGAGCTGCACAATAAGACTCCAGTGTGGAACAATGATACTCAGTCTTATGTGTTAAACTTCCATGGGAGAGTGACACATGCTTCAGTGAAGAATTTCCAAATAGTCCACGAGAATGATGGTAAGTTACATGCACAATCTGTCATGTTTATACTGAGTAAATACTTTAAGTATCTGTTTATGTGAATATAACGGCCTCTCTTAGGTTTTAGAATTCTGCTCCACTCTCATTTGATTTTTGTCCTTTTGCTATCTCACGGAGAGGCCTCGGAGAGCTGCTCGCAGACCTAAAACTCTCTGACTTTGGCCGAGTGTCAGAGGAACCTGGCCTCTTCTCACATCACTGTGTCTTTAGAGTGAGTCTCACAGTCGGTGTCACTACTCTGTGTCTTTAGGGAGCATCACACACTCAGTGTATCCCCTCGGTGTCTTTAGGGAGCGTCGCACACTCAGTATCTCTCCTCTCTGTCATTAGGGAGGGTCTCACAGTCAGTGTCTCTCCTCTGTGTCTTTAGGGAGTGTCTCACACTCAGTATCTCTCCTCTCTGTCATTAGGGAGGGTCTCACAGTCAGTGTCTCTCCTCTGTGTCTTTAGGGAGTGTCTCACACTCAATATCTCTCCTCTCTGTCATTAGGGAGGGTCTCACAGTCAGTGTCTCACCTCTGTGTCTTTAAGGAGGGTCTCACAGTCAGTGTCTCTCCTCTGTGTCTTTTGGGAGCATCTCACAGTCAGAGTCTCTCCTCTGTGTCTTTAAGGAGAGTTTCACAGTCAGTGTCTCTCCTCTGTGTCTTTAGGAAGCATCTCATAGTAAGTGTCTCTCCTCTATCACCTTAAGGCGGGTCTCACAGTCACTGTCTCTCCTCTGTGTCTTTAGGGGGTGTCTCAAGATCAGTGTCTCTCCTCTGTGTCTTGAAGGAGCGTCTCACAGTCAGTAACCCTCCTCCGTGTCTTTAGGGGGCGTCTCACAGTCAGTGTCTCTCCTCTGTGTCTTCAAGTAGGGTCTCACAGACAGTGTATATCTCCTCTGTCATTTTAAGGATCGTCTCACAGTCAGTATCTCTCCTCTGTGTCGTCAAGGAGGGTCTCACAGTCAGTGTCTCTCCTCTGTGTCTTTAGGTAGCATCTCACAGTCAGGGTCTCTCCTCTGTGTCTTTGGGGAACGTCTCACAGTCAGTGTCTCTCCACTGTATCTTTAGGGAGCGTCTCACAGTTAACGTCTCTCCTCTGTGTCTTTCGGGAGGGTCTCACCGTCAGAGTTTCTCCTCTATGGATTTTAGGAGGGTATCAATATCAGTGTCTCTCCTCTGTGTCTTTGGGGAATGTCTCACAATCAGTGTCTCTCCTCTGTGACTTTAGGGAGCGTCTTACAATCAGTATCCCTCCTCTGTGCCTTTAAGGAGAGTCTCACAGTTGGTATCTCTCCTCTGTGTCTTCAAGGAGGGTCTCATAGTCAGTGTCTCTCCACTGTGTCTTTTGGGAGCGTCTTACAGTTAATGTCTCTCCTCTGTGACTTTAGGGAGGGTCTCACAGTCAGAGTTTCTCCTCTGTGTCTTTTAGGAGGGTCTCAATGTCAGTGTCTCTCCTCTGTGTCTTTGGGGAGCGTCTCACAGTCAGTGTCTCTCCTCTGTGTCTTTAGGGAGGCTCTCACAGTCAGAGTCTCTCCTCTGTGTCTTTTGGGAAGGTCTCACATTCAGTGTCTCTCATCTCTGTCTTTAGGGAGCGTCTCACAGTCAGTGTCTGTCCTCTGTGTCTTTAAGGAGTGTGTTGCAATCAGTATCTCTCCTCTGTGTCTTTAGGGAGAGTCTCACATTCAGTATCCCCCCTCTGTGTCTTTAGAGAGCATCTCAAAGTCAGTGTATCTCCTCTGGGTCTTTAGGGAGCATCTCACAGTGAGTGGAGGTACTCTGTGTCTTCTGGGAAGGTCTCACAGTATGTGTCTCGCCTCTGCGTCTTTGGGGGCGTCTCACATACGGTGCCATTCCTCTGTGTCTATATGGAACGTCTCACAGTCAGTGCCTCTCCTCTGTGTCTTTCAGCAGGGTCTCAGAGTCAGTGTCTTTCCTCAGTGTCTTTAAGGAGCATCTCACAGTCAGTATCTCTACTGTGTCTTCAGTGAGGGTCTCACAGCCAGTGTCTGTCCTCTGTGACTTTAGGGTGGGTCTCACATTCAGTGTCTCTCCTCTGTGTCTTTAAGGAGCATCTTACAGTCAGTATCTCTCCTCTGTGTCTTTAAGGAGCGTCTTACAGTCAGTATCTCTCCTCTGTGTCTTCAAGGAGGCTCTCACACTCATTATTTCTCCTCTGTGTATTCAAGGAGGGTCTCACAGTCAGTGTCTCTCCTCTGTGTCTTTAGGGAGCGTCTCAGAGTCAGTGTCTCTCCTCTGTGATTTAGGGAGTATCTCACAGTCAGTGTCTCTCCTCTGTGTCTTTAGGGAGTGTCTCACAGTCAGTGTCTGTCCTCTGTGTCTTTAAGGAGTGTGTTGCAATCAGTATCTCTCCGCTGTGTCTTTAGGGAGCGTCTCACAGTTAATGTCTCTCCTCTGTGTCTTTAGGGAGGGTCTCACAGTCAGAGTCTCCCCTCTGTGTCTTTTAGGAGGGTCTCAATGTCAGTGTCTCTCCTCTGTGTCTTTAAGGAGCGTCTCACAGTCAGTATCTCTCCTCTGTGTCTTCAAGGAGGCTCTCACACTCAGTATCTCTACTCTGTGTTTTCAAGGAGAGTCTCACAGTCAGTGTCTCCCCTCTGTGTCTTTCAGGAGGGCATCACAGTCAGTGTCTCTCCTCTGTGTCTTTAGGGAGCGTCTTACAATGAGTGTATCTCCTCTGTGTCTTTAAGGAGCATCTCACAGTCAGTTTCCCTCCTCTGTGTCTTCAAGGAGGGTCTCACAGTCAGTGTCTCTCCTCTGTGTCTTTAGCGAGGGTCTCATGGTCAGTATATCTCCTCTGGGTCTTTGGGGAACGTCTCACAGTCAGTGCCTCTCCTATGTGTCTTTAAGGAGGGTCTGACAGGCAGCGTCTCTCCTCTGTGTCTTTAAGGAGCATGTCACATTCAGTGTCTCACCTCTGTGTCTTTAGGTAGCATCTCACAGTCATTGTCTCTCCTCCGTGTCTTTGGGGAGGGTCTCACAATCAGTGTCTCTCCTCTGTGACTTTTGGGAGGGTCTCACAGTCAGTGTCTCTCCTCCATGTCTTTAAGGAGTGTGTTGCAATCAGTATCTCTCCTCTGTGTCTTTAAGGTGCGTCTCACAGTCAATGTCTCTCCTCTGTGTCTTTAGGGAGCGTCTCAGAGTCAGTGTCTCTCCTCTGTGATTTAGGGAGTATCTCACAGTCAGTGTCTCTCCTCTGTGTCTTTAGGAGCATCTCACAGTCAGTGTCTCTCCTCCATGTCTTTAAGGAGTGTGTTGCAATCAGTATCTCTCCTCTGTGTCTTTAGGCAGGTTCTCACATTCAGTATGCCCCCTCTGCATCTTTAAAGTGCATCTCACAGTCAGTATCTCTCCTCTGTGTCTTCTGGGAGCATCTCACTGTCAGTATCTCTCCTCTGTGTATTCAAGGAGGGTCTCACAATCAGTGTCTCTCCTTTGTGTCTTTAAGGTGCGTCTCACAGGCAGTGTCTCTCCTCTGTGTCTTCTGGGAGGGTCTCACAGTCAGTGTCTCTCCTCTGTGTGTTTAGGGAGCGTCTCAGTGTCAGTGTCTCTCCTCTGTGTCTTTAGGGAGCGTCTCACAGTCAGTGTCTGTCCTCTGTGTCTTTAAGGAGTGTGTTGCAATCAGTATCTCTCCGCTGTGTCTTTAGGGAGCGTCTCACAGTTAATGTCTCTCCTCTGTGTCTTTAGGGAGGGTCTCAAAGTCAGAGTCTCTTCTCTGTGTCTTTTAGGAGGGTCTCAATGTCAGTGTCTCTCCTCTGTGTCTTTAAGGAGTGTCTCACAGTCAGTATCTCTCCTCTGTGTCTTCAAGGAGGCTCTCACACTCAGTATCTCTACTCTGTGTTTTCAAGGAGAGTCTCACAGTCAGTGTCTCCCCTCTGTGTCTTTCAGGAGGGCATCACAGTCAGTGTCTCTCCTCTGTGTCTTTAGGGAGCGTCTTACAATGAGTGTATCTCCTCTGTGTCTTTAAGGAGCATCTCACAGTCAGTTTCCCTCCTCTGTGTCTTTCAGGAGGGTCTGACAGGCAGCGTCTCTCCTCTGTGTCTTTAAGGAGCATGTCACATTCAGTGTCTCACCTCTGTGTCTTTAGGTAGCATCTCACAGTCATTGTCTCTCCTCTGTGTCTTTGGGGAGGGTCTCACAATCAGTGTCTCTCCTCTGTGACTTTTGGGAGGGTCTCACAGTCAGTGTCTCTCCTCCATGTCTTTAAGGAGTGTGTTGCAATCAGTATCTCTCCTCTGTGTCTTTAAGGTGCGTCTCACAGTCAATGTCTCTCCTCTGTGTCTTTAGGGAGCGTCTCACAGTCAGTGTCTCTCCTCTGTGTCTTTAGGGAGCATCTCACAGTCAGTGTCTCTCCTCCATGTCTTTAAGGAGTGTGTTGCAAGCAGTATCTCTCCTCTGTGTCTTTAGGGAGGTTCTCACATTCAGTATGCCCCTTCTGCATCTTTAAAGTGCATCTCACAGTCAGTATCTCTCCTCTGTGTCTTCTGGGAGCATCTCACTGTCAGTATCTCTCCTCTGTGTCTTTTAGGAGGGTCTCAATGTCTATGTCTCTCCTCTGTGTCTTTAAGGAGTATCTCACAGTCAGTATCTCTCCTCTGTGTCTTCAAGGAGGCTCTCACACTCAGTATCTCTACTCTGTGTTTTCAAGGAGAGTCTCACAGTCAGTGTCTCCCCTCTGTGTCTTTCAGGAGGGCATCACAGTCAGTGTCTCTCCTCTGTGTCTTTAGGGAGCGTCTTACAATGATTGTATCTCCTCTGTGTCTTTAAGGAGCATCTCACAGTCAGTTTCCCTCCTCTGTGTCTTTCAGGAGGGTCTGACAGGCAGCGTCTCTCCTCTGTGTCTTTAAGGAGCATGTCACATTCAGTGTCTCACCTCTGTGTCTTTAGGTAGCATCTCACAGTCATTGTCTCTCCTCCGTGTCTTTGGGGAGGGTCTCACAATCAGTGTCTCTCCTCTGTGACTTTTGGGAGGGTCTCACAGTCAGTGTCTCTCCTCCATGTCTTTAAGGAGTGTGTTGCAATCAGTATCTCTCCTCTGTGTCTTTAAGGTGCGTCTCACAGTCAATGTCTCTCCTCTGTGTCTTTAGGGAGCGTCTCACAGTCAGTGTCTCTCCTCTGTGTCTTTAGGGAGCATCTCACAGTCAGTGTCTCTCCTCCATGTCTTTAAGGAGTGTGTTGCAATCATTATCTCTCCTCTGTGTCTTTAGGGAGGTTCTCACATTCAGTATGCCCCCTCTGCATCTTTAAAGTGCATCTCACAGTCAGCATCTCTCCTCTGTGTCTTCTGGGAGCATCTCACTGTCAGTATCTCTCCTCTGTGTATTCAAGGAGGGTCTCACAATCAGTGTCTCTCCTTTGTGTCTTCAAGGAGGGTCTCACAGTCAGTATCTCTCCTCTGTGTCATTAGGGAGCATCCCATAATTAGTGTCTCTCCTCTATCACTTTAAGGAGCGTCTCACAGTCAGTATCTCTCATCTGTGACTTTAAGGAGCATCTCACAGTCAATGTCTCTCCTCTGTGTCTTTCGGAAGGGTCTCACAGTCAGTGTCTCTCCTCTGTGTTTTTAAGGAGCGTCTCACAGTCCGTGCCTCTCCTCTGTGTCTTTAGGTAGCGTCTCACAGTCAGGGTCTCTCCTCAGTGTCTTTGGGGAACGTCTCACAGTCAGTGTCTCTCCACTGTGTCTTCAAGGAGTGTCTCACAGACAGTGTCTCTCCTCTGTGTCTTTTGGGAGAGTTTCACAGTCAGTGTTTCTCCTCTTTGTCTTTAAGGAGCATCTCACAGACAGTGTCTCTCCTCTGTGTCTTTTGGGAGAGTTTCACAGTCAGTGTCTCTCTGTGTATTCAAGGAGGGTTTCACAATCAGTGTCTCTCCTCTGTGTCTTTAAGGTGCGTCTCATAGTCAGTGTCTCGCCTCTGTGTCTTTAGGGAGCGTCTCACAATCAGTGTCTCTCCTGTTGTGATTTAGGGAGTATCTCACAGTCAATGTCTCTCCTCTGTGTCTTTAGGGAGCGTCTCACAGTCGGTATCTCTCCTCTGTGTCTTCAAGGAGGGTCTCACACTCAGTATCTCTACTCTGTGTTTTCAAGGAGAGTCTCACAGTCAGTGTCTCCCCTCTGTGTCTTTCAGGAGGGTCTCACAGTCAATGTCTCTCCTCTGTGACTTTAGGTAGTGTCTCACAGTCAGGGTCTCTCCTCTGTGTCTTTGTGGATCGTCTCACAGTCAGTGTCTCTCCACTGTGTCTTTAGGGAATGTCTCACAGTTAATGTCTCTCCTCTGTGTCTCTAGGGAGGCTCTCACAGTCAGAGTCTCTCCTCTGTGTCTTTAGCAAGAGTCTCACGGTCAGTGTCTCTCCTCTGTGTCTTTAAGGTGCATCTCACAGGCAGTGTCTCTCCGCTGTGTCTTTAGGGAGCATCTCACAGTCAGTGTCTCTTCTCTGTGTCTTTAAGGAGGGTCTCAAACTCAGTGTCTCTCCTCTGCATCTTTAGGGAGGGTCTCACAGTCGGTGTCTCTTCTCTGTGTCTTTAAGGTGCGTCTCACAGGCAGTGTCTCTCCTCTGTGTCTTCTGGGAGGGTCTCACAGTCAGTGTCTCTCCTCTGTGTGTTTAGGGAGCGTCTCAGTGTCAGTGTCTCTCCTCTGTGTCTTTAGGGAGCGTCTCACAGTCAGTGTCTGTCCTCTGTGTCTTTAAGGAGTGTGTTGCAATCAGTATCTCTCCGCTGTGTCTTTAGGGAGCGTCTCACAGTTAATGTCTCTCCTCTGTGTCTTTAGGGAGGGTCTCACAGTCAGAGTCTCTCCTCTGTGTCTTTTAGGAGGGTCTCAATGTCAGTGTCTCTCCTCTGTGTCTTTAAGGAGTGTCTCACAGTCAGTATCTCTCCTCTGTGTCTTCAAGGAGGCTCTCACACTCAGTATCTCTACTCTGTGTTTTCAAGGAGAGTCTCACAGTCAGTGTCTCCCCTCTGTGTCTTTCAGGAGGGCATCACAGTCAGTGTCTCTCCTCTGTGTCTTTAGGGAGCGTCTTACAATGAGTGTATCTCCTCTGTGTCTTTAAGGAGCATCTCACAGTCAGTTTCCCTCCTCTGTGTCTTTCAGGAGGGTCTGACAGGCAGCGTCTCTCCTCTGTGTCTTTAAGGAGCATGTCACATTCAGTGTCTCACCTCTGTGTCTTTAGGTAGCATCTCACAGTCATTGTCTCTCCTCTGTGTCTTTGGGGAGGGTCTCACAATCAGTGTCTCTCCTCTGTGACTTTTGGGAGGGTCTCACAGTCAGTGTCTCTCCTCCATGTCTTTAAGGAGTGTGTTGCAATCAGTATCTCTCCTCTGTGTCTTTAAGGTGCGTCTCACAGTCAATGTCTCTCCTCTGTGTCTTTAGGGAGCGTCTCACAGTCAGTGTCTCTCCTCTGTGTCTTTAGGGAGCATCTCACAGTCAGTGTCTCTCCTCCATGTCTTTAAGGAGTGTGTTGCAAGCAGTATCTCTCCTCTGTGTCTTTAGGGAGGTTCTCACATTCAGTATGCCCCTTCTGCATCTTTAAAGTGCATCTCACAGTCAGTATCTCTCCTCTGTGTCTTCTGGGAGCATCTCACTGTCAGTATCTCTCCTCTGTGTCTTTTAGGAGGGTCTCAATGTCTATGTCTCTCCTCTGTGTCTTTAAGGAGTATCTCACAGTCAGTATCTCTCCTCTGTGTCTTCAAGGAGGCTCTCACACTCAGTATCTCTACTCTGTGTTTTCAAGGAGAGTCTCACAGTCAGTGTCTCCCCTCTGTGTCTTTCAGGAGGGCATCACAGTCAGTGTCTCTCCTCTGTGTCTTTAGGGAGCGTCTTACAATGATTGTATCTCCTCTGTGTCTTTAAGGAGCATCTCACAGTCAGTTTCCCTCCTCTGTGTCTTTCAGGAGGGTCTGACAGGCAGCGTCTCTCCTCTGTGTCTTTAAGGAGCATGTCACATTCAGTGTCTCACCTCTGTGTCTTTAGGTAGCATCTCACAGTCATTGTCTCTCCTCCGTGTCTTTGGGGAGGGTCTCACAATCAGTGTCTCTCCTCTGTGACTTTTGGGAGGGTCTCACAGTCAGTGTCTCTCCTCCATGTCTTTAAGGAGTGTGTTGCAATCAGTATCTCTCCTCTGTGTCTTTAAGGTGCGTCTCACAGTCAATGTCTCTCCTCTGTGTCTTTAGGGAGCGTCTCACAGTCAGTGTCTCTCCTCTGTGTCTTTAGGGAGCATCTCACAGTCAGTGTCTCTCCTCCATGTCTTTAAGGAGTGTGTTGCAATCATTATCTCTCCTCTGTGTCTTTAGGGAGGTTCTCACATTCAGTATGCCCCCTCTGCATCTTTAAAGTGCATCTCACAGTCAGCATCTCTCCTCTGTGTCTTCTGGGAGCATCTCACTGTCAGTATCTCTCCTCTGTGTATTCAAGGAGGGTCTCACAATCAGTGTCTCTCCTTTGTGTCTTCAAGGAGGGTCTCACAGTCAGTATCTCTCCTCTGTGTCATTAGGGAGCATCTCATAATTAGTGTCTCTCCTCTATCACTTTAAGGAGCGTCTCACAGTCAGTATCTCTCATCTGTGACTTTAAGGAGCATCTCACAGTCAATGTCTCTCCTCTGTGTCTTTCGGAAGGGTCTCACAGTCAGTGTCTCTCCTCTGTGTTTTTAAGGAGCGTCTCACAGTCCGTGCCTCTCCTCTGTGTCTTTAGGTAGCGTCTCACAGTCAGGGTCTCTCCTCAGTGTCTTTGGGGAACGTCTCACAGTCAGTGTCTCTCCACTGTGTCTTCAAGGAGTGTCTCACAGACAGTGTCTCTCCTCTGTGTCTTTTGGGAGAGTTTCACAGTCAGTGTTTCTCCTCTTTGTCTTTAAGGAGCATCTCACAGACAGTGTCTCTCCTCTGTGTCTTTTGGGAGAGTTTCACAGTCAGTGTCTCTCTGTGTATTCAAGGAGGGTTTCACAATCAGTGTCTCTCCTCTGTGTCTTTAAGGTGCGTCTCATAGTCAGTGTCTCGCCTCTGTGTCTTTAGGGAGCGTCTCACAATCAGTGTCTCTCCTGTTGTGATTTAGGGAGTATCTCACAGTCAATGTCTCTCCTCTGTGTCTTTAGGGAGCGTCTCACAGTCGGTATCTCTCCTCTGTGTCTTCAAGGAGGGTCTCACACTCAGTATCTCTACTCTGTGTTTTCAAGGAGAGTCTCACAGTCAGTGTCTCCCCTCTGTGTCTTTCAGGAGGGTCTCACAGTCAATGTCTCTCCTCTGTGACTTTAGGTAGTGTCTCACAGTCAGGGTCTCTCCTCTGTGTCTTTGTGGATCGTCTCACAGTCAGTGTCTCTCCACTGTGTCTTTAGGGAATGTCTCACAGTTAATGTCTCTCCTCTGTGTCTCTAGGGAGGCTCTCACAGTCAGAGTCTCTCCTCTGTGTCTTTAGCAAGAGTCTCACGGTCAGTGTCTCTCCTCTGTGTCTTTAAGGTGCATCTCACAGGCAGTGTCTCTCCTCTGTGTCTTTAGGGAGCATCTCACAGTCAGTGTCTCTTCTCTGTGTCTTTAAGGAGGGTCTCAAACTCAGTGTCTCTCCTCTGCATCTTTAGGGAGGGTCTCACAGTCGGTGTCTCTTCTCTGTGTCTTTAGGGAGCATCTCACAGTCAGTATCTCTCATCTGTGTCTTTAAGGAGCATCTCACAGTCAATGTCTCTCCTCTGTGTCTTTAGGAAGGGTCTCACAGTCAGTGTCTTTCCTCTGTGTTTTTAAGGAGCGTCTCACAGTCCGTGCCTCTCCTCTGTGTCTTTAGGTAGTGTCTCACAGTCAGGGTCTCTCCTCAGTCTCTTTGGGGAACGTCTCACAGTCAATGTCTCTCCACTGTGTCTTTAGGGAGCATCTTACAATCAGTATCTCTCCTATGTGTCTTCAAGGAGTGTCTCACAGACAGTGTCTCTCCACTGTGTCTATTGGGAGAGTTTCACAGTCAGTGTCTCTCCTCTGTGTCTTTAAGGAGGGTCTGACAGGCAGCGTCTCTCCTCTGTGTCTTTAAGGAGCATGTCACATTCAGTGTCTCACCTCTGTGTCTTGAAGGGAACGTCTCATGGGTTAATGTCTCTCCTCTATCAGTTAAAGTAGAGTCTCACAGTCACTGTCTCTCCTCTGTGTCTTTAGGGTGCGTCTCAGAGTCAGTGTCTCTACTCTGTGTCTTTAAGGAGGGTCTGACAGGCAGTGCCTCTCCTCTGTGTCTTTAGGTAACATCTCACAAACAGTGTCT
Source organism: Carcharodon carcharias (assembly GCF_017639515.1). Lineage (NCBI taxonomy): Eukaryota > Metazoa > Chordata > Chondrichthyes > Lamniformes > Lamnidae > Carcharodon > Carcharodon carcharias. The sequence continues at coordinate 53,456,824 of NC_054475.1, read as the reverse complement.
CAACTCTGTATCTTTAGGAAGCATCTCACAGTCAGTGTCTCTTCTCTGTGTCTTTAAGGAGGGTCTCAAACTCAGTGTCTCTCCTCTGCATCTTTAGGGAGGATCTCACAGTCAGTTTCTCTTCTCTGTGTCTTTAGGGAGCATCTCACAGTCAGTGTCTCTCCTCTGTTTCTTTAAGGAGCATCTCACAGTCAGTGTCTCTCCTCAGTGTCTTTGGGGAACGTCTCACAGTCAGTGTCTCGCCTCTGTGTCTTTAGGGAGCGTCTTACATTTAGTATCTCTCCTCTGTGTCTTCAAGGAGGGTCTCACATTCAATGTCTCTCCTCTGTGTCTTCAAGGAGGCTCTCACACTCAGTATCTCTACTCTGTGTTTTCAAGGAGGGTCTCACAGTCAGTGTCTCCCCTCTGTGTCTTTAGGTAGCGTCTCACAGTCAGGGTCTCCCCTCAGTGTCTTTGGGGAACGTCTCACAGTCAGTGTCTATCCACAGTGTCTTCAAGGAGTGTCTCACAGACAGTGTCTCTCCTCTGTGGCTTTTGGGAGAGTTTCACAGTCAGTGTTTCTCCTCTGTGTCTTTAGGGAGGTTCTCACATTCACTACGCCCCCTCTGCATCTTTAAAGTGCATCTCACAGTCAGTATCTCTCCTCTGTGTCTTTAAGGTGCGTCTCATAGTCAGTGTCTCGCCTCTGTGTCTTTAGGGAGCGTCTCACAATCAGTGTCTCTCCTGTTGTGATTTAGGGAGTATCTCACAGTCAATGTCTCCCCTCTGTGTCTTTAGGGAGCGTCTCACAGTCGGTATCTCTCCTCTGTGTCTTCAAGGAGGGTCTCACACTCAGTATCTCTACTCTGTCTTTTCAAGAAGAGTCTCACAGTCAGTGGCTCCCCTCTGTGTCTTTCAGGAGGGTCTCACAGTCAATGTCTCTCCTCTGTGACTTTAGGTAGTGTCTCACAGTCAGGGTCTCTCCTCTGTGTCTTTGTGGATCGTCTCACAGTCAGTGTCTCTCCACTGTGTCTTTAGGGAATGTCTCACAGTTAATGTCTCTCCTCTGTGTCTCTAGGGAGGCTCTCACAGTCAGAGTCTCTCCTCTGTGTCTTTAGCGAGGGTCTCACGGTCAGTGTCTCTCCTCTGTGTCTTCAAGGAGGGTCTCACAATCAGTGTCTCTCCCCTATGTCTTTAAGGTGCATCTCACAGGCAGTGTCTCTTCTCTGTGTCTTTAAGGAGGGTCTCAAACTCAGTGTCTCTCCTCTGCATCTTTAGGGAGGGTCTCACAGTCAGTGCCTCTTCTCTGTGTCTTTAGGGAGCATCTCACAGTCAGTATCTCTCATCTGTGTCTTTAAGGAGCATCTCACAGTCAATGTCTCTCCTCTGTGTCTTTAGGAAGGGTCTCACAGTCAGTGTCTTTCCTCTGTGTTTTTAAGGAGCGTCTCACAGTCCGTGCCTCTCCTCTGTGTCTTTAGGTAGCGTCTCACAGTCAGGGTCTCTCCTCAGTCTCTTTGGGGAACGTCTCACAGTCAATGTCTCTCCACTGTGTCTTTAGGGAGCATCTTACAATCAGTATCTCTCCTATGTGTCTTCAAGGAGTGTCTCACAGACAGTGTCTCTCCACTGTGTCTTTTGGGAGAGTTTCACAGTCAGTGTCTCTCCTCTGTGTCTTTAAGGAGGGTCTGACAGGCAGCGTCTCTCCTCTGTGTCTTTAAGGAGCATGTCACATTCAGTGTCTCACCTCTGTGTCTTGAAGGGAGCGTCTCATGGTTAGTGTCTCTCCTCTATCAGTTAAAGTAGAGTCTCACAGTCACTGTCTCTCCTCTGTGTCTTTAGGGTGCGTCTCAGAGTCAGTGTCTCTACTCTGTGTCTTTGGGGAACGTCTCACAATCAGTGCCTCTCCTCTGTGCCTTTAGTGAGTGTGTTACATTCTGTATCTCTCCTCTGTGTCTTCAAGGAGGGTCTCACGGTCAGTGTCTCTCCTCTGTGTCTTTAAGGAGGGTCTGACAGGCAGTGCCTCTCCTCTGTGTCTTTAGGTAACATCTCACAAACAGTGTCTCAACTCTGTATCTTTAGGTAGCATCTCACAGTCAGTGTCTCTCCTCTGTGTCTTCAAGGAGGGTCTCACGGTCAGTGTCTCTCCTCTGTGTCTTTAAGGAGGGTCTGACAGGCAGTGCCTCTCCTCTGTGTCTTTAGGTAACATCTCACAAACAGTGTCTCAACTCTGTATCTTTAGGTAGCATCTCACAGTCAGTGTCTCTTCTCTGTGTCTTTAAGGAGGGTCTCAAACTCAGAGTCTCTTCTCTGCATCTTTAGGGAGGATCTCACAGTCAGTTTCTCTTCTCTGTGTCTTTAGGGAGCATCTCACAGTCAGTGTCTCTCCTCTGTGTCTTTAAGGAGCATCTCACAGTCAGTGTCTCTCCTCAGTGTCTTTGGGGAACGTCTCACAGTCAGTGACTCGCCTCTGTGTCTTTAGGGAGCGTCTTACATTTAGTATCTCTCCTCTGTGTCTTCAAGGAGGGTCTCACAGTCAATGTCTCCCTTTGTGTCTTTTGGGAGAGTTTCACAGTCAGTGTCTCTCCTCTGTGTCTTTAAGGAGCGTCTCACAGACAGTGTCTCTCCTCTGTGTCTTTTGGGAGAGTTTCATAGTCAGTGTCTCTCCTCTGTGTATTCAAGGATGGTCTCACAATCAGTGTCTCTCCTCTGTGTCTTCAAGGTGCGTCTCACAGTCAATGTCACTCCTCTGTGTCTTTAGCGAGGGTCTCATGGTCAGTATATCTCCTCTGGGTCTTTGGGGAACGTCTCACAGTCAGTGCCTCTCCTATGTGTCTTTAAGGAGGGTCTGACAAGCAGCGTCTCTCCTCTGTGTCTTTAAGGAGCATGTCACATTCAGTGTCTCACCTCTGTGTCTTTAGGTAGCATCTCACAGTCATTGTCTCTCCTCCGTGTCTTTGGGGAGGGTCTCACAATCAGTGTCTCTCCTCTGTGACTTTTGGGAGGGTCTCACAGTCAGTGTCTCTCCTCCATGTCTTTAAGGAGTGTGTTGCAATCAGTATTTCTCCTCTGTGTCTTTAAGGTGCGTCTCACAGTCAATGTCTCTCCTCTGTGTCTTTAGGGAGCGTCTCAGAGTCAGTGTCTCTCCTCTGTGATTTAGGGAGTATCTCACAGTCAGTGTCTCTCCTCTGTGTCTTTAGGGAGCATCTCACAGTCAGTGTCTCTCCTCCATGACTTTAAGGAGTGTGTTGCAATCAGTATCTCTCCTCTGTGTCTTTAGGCAGGTTCTCACATTCAGTATGCCCCCTCTGCATCTTTAAAGTGCATCTCACAGTCAGTATCTCTCCCCTGTGTCTTCTGGGAGCATCTCACTGTCAGTATCTCTCCTCTGTGTATTCAAGGAGGGTCTCACAATCAGTGTCTCTCCTTTGTGTCTTTAAGGTGCGTCTCACAGGCAGTGTCTCTTCTCTGTGTCTTCTGGGAGGGTCTCACAGTCAGTGTCTCTCCTCTGTGATTTAGGGAGTATCTCACCGTCAGTGTCTCTCCTCTGTGTCTTTAGGGAGCGTCTCACAGTCAGTGTCTGTCCTCTGTGTCTTTAAGGAGTGTGTTGCAATCAGTATCTCTCCGCTGTGTCTTTAGGGAGCGTCTCACAGTTAATGTCTCTCCTCTGTGTCTTTAGGGAGGGTCTCACAGTCAGAGTCTCTCCTCTGTGTCTTTTAGGAGGGTCTCAATGTTAGTGTCTCTCCTCTGTGTCTTTAAGGAGTGTCTCACAGTCAGTATCTCTCCTCTGTGTCTTCAAGGAGGCTCTCACACTCAGTATTTCTACTCTGTGTTTTCAAGGAGAGTCTCACAGTCAGTGTCTCCCCTCTGTGTCTTTCAGGAGGGCATCACAGTCAGTGTCTCTCCTCTGTGTCTTTAGGGAGCGTCTTACAATGAGTGTATCTCCTCTGTGTCTTTAAGGAGCATCTCACAGTCAGTTTCCCTCCTCTGTGTCTTTAAGGAGGGTCTGACAGGCAGCGTCTCTCCTCTGTGTCTTTAAGGAGCATGTCACATTCAGTGTCTCACCTCTGTGTCTTTAGGTAGCATCTCACAGTCATTGTCTCTCCTCCGTGTCTTTGGGGAGGGTCTCACAATCAGTGTCTCTCCTCTGTGACTTTTGGGAGGGTCTCACAGTCAGTGTCTCTCCTCCATGTCTTTAAGGAGTGTGTTGCAATCAGTATCTCTCCTCTGTGTCTTTAAGGTGCGTCTCACAGTCAATGTCTCTCCTCTGTGTCTTTAGGGAGCGTCTCACAGTCAGTGTCTCTCCTCTGTGTCTTTAGGGAGCATCTCACAGTCAGTGTCTCTCCTCCATGTCTTTAAGGAGTGTGTTGCAAGCAGTATCTCTCCTCTGTGTCTTTAGGGAGGTTCTCACATTCAGTATGCCCCCTCTGCATCTTTAAAGTGCATCTCACAGTCAGTATCTCTCCTCTGTGTCTTTAGGGAGCGTCTCGCAGTCAGTGTCTCTCCTCTGTGTCGTTAGGGAGCATCTCACAGTCAGTGTCTCTCCTCCATGTCTTTAAGGAGTGTGTTGCAATCAGTATCTCTCCTCTGTGTCTTTAGGCAGGTTCTCACATTCAGTATGCCCCCTCTGCATCTTTAAAGTGCATCTCACAGTCAGTATCTCTCCTCTGTATCTTCTGGGAGCATCTCACTGTCAGTATCTCTCCTCTGTGTATTCAAGGAGGGTCTCACAATCAGTGTCTCTCCTTTGTGTCTTTAAGGTGTGTCTCACAGGCAGTGTCTCTCCTCTGTGTCTTCTGGGAGGGTCTCACAGTCAGTGTCTCTCCTCTGTGTGTGTAGGGAGCGTCTCAGTGTCAGTGTCTCTCCTCTGTGTCTTTAGGGAGTATCTCACCGTCAGTGTCTCTCCTCTGTGTCTTTAGGGAGCGTCTCACAGTCAGTGTCTGTCCTCTGTGTCTTTAAGGAGTGTGTTGCAATCAGTATCTCTCCGCTGTGTCTTTAGGGAGTGTCTCACAGTTAATGTCTCTCCTCTGTGTCTTTAGGGAGGGTCTCACAGTCAGAGTCTCTCCTCTGTGTCTTTTAGGAGGGTCTCAATGTCAGTGTCTCTCCTCTGTGTCTTTAAGGAGTGTCTCACAGTCAGTATCTCTACTCTGTGTTTTCAAGGAGAGTCTCACAGTCAGTGTCTCCCCTCTGTGTCTTTCAGGAGGGCATCACAGTCAGTGTCACTCCTCTGTGTCTCTAGGGAGCGTCTTACAATGAGTGTATCTCCTCTGTGTCTTTAAGGAGCATCTCACAGTCAGTTTCCCTCCTCTGTGTCTTTAAGGAGGGTCTGACAGGCAGCGTCTCTCCTCTGTGTCTTTAAGGAGCATGTCACATTCAGTGTCTCACCTCTGTGTATTTAGGTATCATCTCACAGTCATTGTCTCTCCTCCGTGTCTTTGGGGAGGGTCTCACAATCAGTGTCTCTCCTCTGTGACTTTTGGGAGGGTCTCACAGTCAGTGTCTCTCCTCCATGTCTTTAAGGAGTGTGTTGCAATCAGTATCTCTCCTCTGTGTCTTTAAGGTGCGTCTCACAGTCAATGTCTCTCCTCTGTGTCTTTAGGGAACGTCTCACAGTCAGTGTCTCTCCTCGGTGTCTTTAGGGAGCATCTCACAGTCAGTGTCTCTCCTCCATGTCTTTAAGGAGTGTGTTGCAAGCAGTATCTCTCCTCTGTGTCTTTAGGGAGGTTCTCACATTCAGTATGCCCCCTCTGCATCTTTAAAGTGCATCTCACAGTCAGTATCTCTCCTCTGTGTCTTCTGGGAGCATCTCACTGTCAGTATCTCTCCTCTGTGTATTCAAGGAGGGTCTCACAATCAGTGTCTCTCCCTTGTGTCTTTAAGGTGCGTCTCACAGGCAGTGTCTCTCCTCTGTGTCTTCTGGGAGGGTCTCACAGTCAGTGTCTCTCCTCTGTGTCTTTAGGGAGCGTCTCAGTGTCAGTGTCTCTCCTCTGTGATTTAGGGAGTATCTCACCGTCAGTGTCTCTCCTCTGTGTCTTTAGGGAGAGTCTCACAGTCAGTGTCTGTCCTCTGTGTCTTTAAGGAGTGTGTTGCAATCAGTATCTCTCCGCTGTGTCTTTAGGGAGCGTCTCACAGTTAATGTCTCTCCTCTGTGTCTTTAGGGAGGGTCTCACAGTCAGAGTCTCTCCTCTGTATCTTTTAGGAGGGTCTCAATGTTAGTGTCTCTCTGTGTCTTTAAGGAGTGTCTCACAGTCAGTATCTCTCCTCTGTGTCTTCAAGGAGGCTCTCACACTCAGTATCTCTACTCTGTGTTTTCAAGGAGAGTCTCACAGTCAGTGTCTCCCCTCTGTGTCTTTCAGGAGGGCATTACAGTCAGTGTCACTCCTCTGTGTCTTTAGGGAGCGTCTTACAATGAGTGTATCTCCTCTGTGTCTTTAAGGAGCATCTCACAGTCAGTTTCCCTCCTCTGTGTCTTTAAGGAGGGTCTGACAGGCAGCGTCTCTCCTCTGTGTCTTTAAGGAGCATGTCACATTCAGTGTCTCACCTCTGTGTATTTAGGTAGCATCTCACAGTCATTGTCTCTCCTCCATGTCTTTGGGGAGGGTCTCACAATCAGTGTCTCTCCTCTGTGACTTTTGGGAGGGTCTCACAGTCAGTGTCTCTCCTCCATGTCTTTAAGGAGTGTGTTGCAATCAGTATCTCTCCTCTGTGTCTTTAAGGTGCGTCTCAAAGTCAATGTCTCTCCTCTGTGTCTTTAGGGAGCGTCTCACTGTCAGTGTCTCTCCTCTGTGTCTTTAGGGAGCATCTCACAGTCAGTGTCTCTCCTCCATGTCTTTAAGGAGTGTGTTGCAAGCAGTATCTCTCCTCTGTGTCTTTAGGGAGGTTCTCACATTCAGTATGCCCCCTCTGCATCTTTAAAGTGCATCTGACAGTCAGTATCTCTCCTCTGTGTCTTTAGGGAGTGTCTCACAGTCAGTGTCTCTCCTCTGTGTCTTTAGGGAGCATCTCACAGTCAGTGTCTCTCCTCCATGTCTTTAAGGAGTGTGTTGCAATCAGTATCTCTCCTCTGTGTCTTTAGGCAGGTTCTCACATTCAGTATGCCCCCTCTGCATCTTTAAAGTGCATCTCACAGTCAGTATCTCTCCTCTGTATCTTCTGGGAGCATCTCACTGTCAGTATCTCTCCTCTGTGTATTCAAGGAGGGTCTCACAATCAGTGTCTCTCCTTTGTGTCTTTAAGGTGTGTCTCACAGGCAGTGTCTCTCCTCTGTGTCTTCTGGGAGGGTCTCACAGTCAGTGTCTCTCCTCTGTGTGTTTAGGGAGCGTCTCAGTGTCAGTGTCTCTCCTCTGTGATTTAGGGAGTATCTCACCGTCAGTGTCTCTCCTCTGTGTCTTTAGGGAGCGTCTCACAGTCAGTGTCTGTCCTCTGTGTCTTTAAGGAGTGTGTTGCAATCAGTATCTCTCCGCTGTGTCTTTAGGGAGCGTCTCACAGTTAATGTCTCTCCTCTGTGTCTTTAGGGAGGGTCTCACAGTCAGAGTCTCTCCTCTGTGTCTTTTAGGAGGGTCTCAATGTCAGTGTCTCTCCTCTGTGTCTTTAAGGAGTGTCTCACAGTCAGTATCTCTCCTCTGTGTCTTCAAGGAGGGTCTCACACTCAGTATCTCTACTCTGTGTTTTCAAGGAGAGTCTCACAGTCAGTGTCTCCCCTCTGTGTCTTTCAGGAGGGTCTCACAGTCAATGTCTCTCCTCTGTGACTTTAGGTAGTGTCTCACAGTCAGGGTCTCTCCTCTGTGTCTTTGTGGATCGTCTCACAGTCAGTGTCTCTCCTCTGTGTCTTTAGGGAATGTCTCACAGTTAATGTCTCTCCTCTGTGTCTCTAGGGAGGCTCTCACAGTCAGAGTCTCTCCTCTGTGTCTTTAGCAAGAGTCTCACGGTCAGTGTCTCTCCTCTGTGTCTTTAAGGTGCATCTCACAGGCAGTGTCTCTCCTCTGTGTCTTTAGGGAGCATCTCACAGTCAGTGTCTCTTCTCTGTGTCTTTAAGGAGGGTCTCAAACTCAGTGTCTCTCCTCTGCATCTTTAGGGAGGGTCTCATGGTCGGTGTCTCTTCTCTGTGTCTTTAGGGAGCATCTCACAGTCAGTATCTCTCATCTGTGTCTTTAAGGAGCATCTCACAGTCAATGTCTCTCCTCTGTGTCTTTAGGAAGGGTCTCACAGTCAGTGTCTTTCCTCTGTGTTTTTAAGGAGCGTCTCACAGTCCGTGCCTCTCCTCTGTGTCTTTAGGTAGTGTCTCACAGTCAGGGTCTCTCCTCAGTCTCTTTGGGGAACGTCTCACAGTCAATGTCTCTCCACTGTGTCTTTAGGGAGCATCTTACAATCAGTATCTCTCCTATGTGTCTTCAAGGAGTGTCTCACAGACAGTGTCTCTCCACTGTGTCTATTGGGAGAGTTTCACAGTCAGTGTCTCTCCTCTGTGTCTTTAAGGAGGGTCTGACAGGCAGCGTCTCTCCTCTGTGTCTTTAAGGAGCATGTCACATTCAGTGTCTCACCTCTGTGTCTTGAAGGGAACGTCTCATGGTTAGTGTCTCTCCTTTATCAGTTAAAATAGAGTCTCACAGTCACTGTCTCTCCTCTGTGTCTTTAGGGTGCGTCTCAGAGTCAGTGTCTCTACTCTGTGTCTTTAAGGAGGGTCTGACAGGCAGTGCCTCTCCTCTGTGTCTTTAGGTAACATCTCACAAACAGTGTCTCAACTCTGTATCTTTAGGTAGCATCTCACAGTCAGTGTCTCTTCTCTGTGTCTTTAAGGAGGGTCTCAAACTCAGTGTCTCTCCTCTGCATCTTTAGGGAGGATCTCACAGTCAGTTTCTCTTCTCTGTGTCTTTAGGGAGCATCTCACAGTCAGTGTCTCTCCTCTGTTTCTTTAAGGAGCATCTCACAGTCAGTGTCTCTCCTCAGTGTCTTTGGGGAACGTCTCACAGTCAGTGTCTCGCCTCTGTGTCTTTAGGGAGCGTCTTACATTTAGTATCTCTCCTCTGTGTCTTCAAAGAGGGTCTCACATTCAATGTCTCTCCTCTGTGTCTTTTGGGAGAGTTTCACAGTCAGTGTCTCTCCTCTGTGTATTCAAGGATGGTCTCACAATCAGTGTCTCTCCTCTGTGTCTTTAAGGTGCGTCTCACAGTCAATGTCTCTCCTCTGTGTCTTTAGGGAGGTTCTCACATTCACTACGCCCCCTCTGCATCTTTAAAGTGCATCTCACAGTCAGTATCTCTCCTCTGTGTCTTTCAGGAGGTTCTCACAGTCAGTGTCTCTCCCCTGTGTCTTCAGGGAGCAGCTCATAGTCGGTGTCTCTCCTCTGTGCCTTTAGGGAGCGTCTCACAGTCAGTGTCTCTCCTTTGTGACTATAGGTAGCGCCTCGCAGTCAGGGTCTCTCCTCTGTGTCTTTGGGGATCGTCTCACAGTCAGTGTCTCTCCACTGTGTCTTTAGGGAGCATCTCACAGTTAATGTCTCTCCTCTGTGTCTTTAGGGAGGCTCTCACAGTCAGAGTCACTCCTCTGTGTCTTTTGGGAAGGTCTCACATTCAGTGTCTCTCCTCTGTGTCTTTAGGGAGCGTCTCACAGTCAGTGTCTGTCCTCTGTGTCTTTAGGGAGATTCTCACATTCAGTATACCCCCTCTGTGTCTTTAGGGAGCATCTCAAAGTCAGTGTATCTCCTCTATGTCTTTAGGAAGCATCTCACAGTGAGTGGAGCTACTCTGTGTCTTCTGGGAAGGTCTCACAGTATGTGTCTCGCCTCTGTGTCTTTGGGGGCGTCTCACATACGGTGCCATTCCTCTGTGTCTATAGGGAGCGTCTCACAGTCAGTGCCTCTCCTCTGTGTCTTTCAGGAGGGTCTCAGAGTCAGTGTCTTTCCTCAGTGTCTTTAAGGAGCATCTCACAGTCAGTATCTCTCTACTGTGTCTTCAGTGAGGGTCTCACAGTCAGTGTCTGTCCTCTGTGACTTTAGGGTGGGTCTCACATTCAGTGTCTCTCCTCTGTGTCTTTAAGGAGCATCTTACAGTCAGTATCTCTCCTCTGTGTCTTTAAGGAGCGTCTTACAGTCAGTATCTCTCCTCTGTGTCTTCAAGGAGGCTCTCACACTCATTATTTCTCCTCTGTGTATTCAAGGAGGTCTCACAGTCAGTGTCTCTCCTCTGTGTCTTTAGGGAGCGTCTCAGAGTCAGTGTCTCTCCTCTGTGATTTAGGGAGTATCTCACAGTCAGTGTCTCTCCTCTGTGTCTTTAGAGAGTGTGTTGCAATCAGTATCTCTCCACTGTGTCTTTAGGGAGCGTCTCACAGTTAATGTCTCTCCTCTGTGTCTTTAGGGAGGTTCTCACATTCACTACGCCCCCTCTGCATCTTTAAAGTGCATCTCACAGTCAGTATCTCTCCTCTGTGTCTTTCAGGAGGTTCTCACAGTCAGTGTCTCTCCCCTGTGTCTTTAGGGAGCATCTCACAGTCAGTGTCTCTCCTTTGTGACTATAGGTAGCGCCTCACAGTCAGGGTCTCTCCTCTGTGTCTTTAGGGAGCGTCTCACAGTTAATGTCTCTCCTCTGTGTCTTTAGGGAGCGTCTCACAGTCAGAGTCTCTCCTCTGTGTCTTTTGGGAAGGTCTCACATTCAGTGTCTCTCCTCTGTGTCTTTAGGGAGATTCTCACGTTCAGTATCCCCCCTCTGTGTCTTTAGGGAGCATCTCAAAGTCAGTGTATCTCCTCTGTGTCTTTAGGAAGCATCTCACAGTGAGTGGAGCTACTCTGTGTCTTCTGGGAAGGTCTCACATTATGTGTCTCGCCTCTGTCTCTTTGGGGGCGTCTCACAATCGGTGCCATTCCTCTGTGTCTATAGGGAGCGTCTCACAGTCAGTGCCTCTCCTCTGTGTCTTTCAGGAGGGTCTCAGAGTCAGTGTCTTTCCTCAGTGTCTTTAAGGAGCATCTCACAGTCAGTATCTCTCTACTGTGTCTTCAGTGAGGGTCTCACAGTCAGTGTCTGTCCTCTGTGACTTTAGGGTGGGTCTCACATTCAGTGTCTCTCCTCTGTGTCTTTAAGGAGTATCTTACAGTCAGTATCTCTCCTCTGTGTCTTTAAGGAGCGTCTCACAGTCAGTATCTCTCCTCTGTGTCTTCAAGGAGGCTCTCACACTCAGTATCTCTACTCTGTGTTTTCAAGGAGGGTCTCACAGTCAGTGTCTCCCCTCTGTGTCTTTAGGTAGCGTCTCACAGTCAGTGTCTATCCACTGTGTCTTCAAGGAGTGTCTCACAGACAGTGTCTCTCCTCTGTGGCTTTTGGGAGAGTTTCACAGTCAGTGTTTCTCCTCTGTGTCTTTAGGGAGGTTCTCACATTCACTACGCCCCCTCTGCATCTTTAAAGTGCATCTCACAGTCAGTATCTCTCCTCTGTGTCTTTAAGGTGCGTCTCATAGTCAGTGTCTCGCCTCTGTGTCTTTAGGGAGCGTCTCACAATCAGTGTCTCTCCTGTTGTGATTTAGGGAGTATCTCACAGTCAATGTCTCTCCTCTGTGTCTTTAGGGAGCGTCTCACAGTCGGTATCTCTCCTCTGTGTCTTCAAGGAGGGTCTCACACTCAGTATCTCTACTCTGTCTTTTCAAGAAGAGTCTCACAGTCAGTGGCTCCCCTCTGTGTCTTTCAGGAGGGTCTCACAGTCAATGTCTCTCCTCTGTGACTTTAGGTAGTGTCTCACAGTCAGGGTCTCTCCTCTGTGTCTTTGTGGATCGTCTCACAGTCAGTGTCTCTCCACTGTGTCTTTAGGGAATGTCTCACAGTTAATGTCTCTCCTCTGTGTCTCTAGGGAGGCTCTCACAGTCAGAGTCTCTCCTCTGTGTCTTTAGCGAGGGTCTCACGGTCAGTGTCTCTCCTCTGTGTCTTCAAGGAGGGTCTCACAATCAGTGTCTCTCCCCTATGTCTTTAAGGTGCATCTCACAGGCAGTGTCTCTTCTCTGTGTCTTTAAGGAGGGTCTCAAACTCAGTGTCTCTCCTCTGCATCTTTAGGGAGGGTCTCACAGTCAGTGCCTCTTCTCTGTGTCTTTAGGGAGCATCTCACAGTCAGTATCTCTCATCTGTGTCTTTAAGGAGCATCTCACAGTCAATGTCTCTCCTCTGTGTCTTTAGGAAGGGTCTCACAGTCAGTGTCTTTCCTCTGTGTTTTTAAGGAGCGTCTCACAGTCCGTGCCTCTCCTCTGTGTCTTTAGGTAGTGTCTCACAGTCAGGGTCTCTCCTCAGTCTCTTTGGGGAACGTCTCACAGTCAATGTCTCTCCACTGTGTCTTTAGGGAGCATCTTACAATCAGTATCTCTCCTATGTGTCTTCAAGGAGAGTGTCACAGACAGTGTCTCTCCACTGTGTCTTTTGGGAAAGTTTCACAGTCAGTGTCTCTCCTCTGTGTCTTTAAGGAGGGTCTGACAGGCAGCGTCTCTCCTCTGTGTCTTTAAGGAGCATGTCACATTCAGTGTCTCACCTCTGTGTCTTGAAGGGAGCGTCTCATGGTTAGTGTCTCTCCTCTATCAGTTAAAGTAGAGTCTCACAGTCACTGTCTCTCCTCTGTGTCTTTAGGGTGCGTCTCAGAGTCAGTGTCTCTACTCTGTGTCTTTGGGGAACGTCTCACAATCAGTGCCTCTCCTCTGTGCCTTTAGTGAGTGTGTTACATTCTGTATCTCTCCTCTGTGTCTTCAAGGAGGGTCTCACGGTCAGTGTCTCTCCTCTGTGTCTTTAAGGAGGGTCTGACAGGCAGTGCCTCTCCTCTGTGTCTTTAGGTAACATCTCACAAACAGTGTCTCAACTCTGTATCTTTAGGTAGCATCTCACAGTCAGTGTCTCTCCTCTGTGTCTTCAAGGAGGGTCTCACGGTCAGTGTCTCTCCTCTGTGTCTTTAAGGAGGGTCTGACAGGCAGTGCCTCTCCTCTGTGTCTTTAGGTAACATCTCACAAACAGTGTCTCAACTCTGTATCTTTAGGTAGCATCTCACAGTCAGTGTCTCTTCTCTGTGTCTTTAAGGAGGGTCTCAAACTCAGAGTCTCTTCTCTGCATCTTTAGGGAGGATCTCACAGTCAGTTTCTCTTCTCTGTGTCTTTAGGGAGCATCTCACAGTCAGTGTCTCTCCTCTGTGTCTTTAAGGAGCATCTCACAGTCAGTGTCTCTCCTCAGTGTCTTTGGGGAACGTCTCACAGTCAGTGACTCGCCTCTGTGTCTTTAGGGAGCGTCTTACATTTAGTATCTCTCCTCTGTGTCTTCAAGGAGGGTCTCACAGTCAATGTCTCCCTTTGTGTCTTTTGGGAGAGTTTCACAGTCAGTGTCTCTCCTCTGTGTCTTTAAGGAGCGTCTCACAGACAGTGTCTCTCCTCTGTGTCTTTTGGGAGAGTTTCATAGTCAGTGTCTCTCCTCTGTGTATTCAAGGATGGTCTCACAATCAGTGTCTCTCCTCTGTGTCTTCAAGGTGCGTCTCACAGTCAATGTCACTCCTCTGTGTCTTTAGCGAGGGTCTCATGGACAGTATATCTCCTCTGGGTCTTTGGGGAACGTCTCACAGTCAGTGCCTCTCCTATGTGTCTTTAAGGAGGGTCTGACAAGCAGCGTCTCTCCTCTGTGTCTTTAAGGAGCATGTCACATTCAGTGTCTCACCTCTGTGTCTTTAGGTAGCATCTCACAGTCATTGTCTCTCCTCCGTGTCTTTGGGGAGGGTCTCACAATCAGTGTCTCTCCTCTGTGACTTTTGGGAGGGTCTCACAGTCAATGTCTCTCCTCCATGTCTTTAAGGAGTGTGTTGCAATCAGTATTTCTCCTCTGTGTCTTTAAGGTGCGTCTCACAGTCAATGTCTCTCCTCTGTGTCTTTAGGGAGCGTCTCAGAGTCAGTGTCTCTCCTCTGTGATTTAGGGAGTATCTCACAGTCAGTGTCTCTCCTCTGTGTCTTTAGGGAGCGTCTCACAGTCAGTGTCTCTCCTCTGTGTCTTTAGGGAGCATCTCACAGTCAGTGTCTCTCCTCCATGACTTTAAGGAGTGTGTTGCAATCAGTATCTCTCCTCTGTGTCTTTAGGCAAGTTCTCACATTCAGTATGCCCCCTCTGCATCTTTAAAGTGCATCTCACAGTCAGTATCTCTCCTCTGTGTCTTCTGGGAGCATCTCACTGTCAGTATCTCTCCTCTGTGTATTCAAGGAGGGTCTCACAATCAGTGTCTCTCCTTTGTGTCTTTAAGGTGCGTCTCACAGGCAGTGTCTCTCCTCTGTGTCTTCTGGGAGGGTCTCACAGTCAGTGTCTCTCCTCTGTGATTTAGGGAGTATCTCACCGTCAGTGTCTCTCCTCTGTGTCTTTAGGGAGCGTCTCACAGTCAGTGTCTGTCCTCTGTGTCTTTAAGGAGTGTGTTGCAATCAGTATCTCTCCGCTGTGTCTTTAGGGAGCGTCTCACAGTTAATGTCTCTCCTCTGTGTCTTTAGGGAGGGTCTCACAGTCAGTATCTCACCTCTGTGTCTTCAAGGAGGCTCTCACACTCAGTATCTCTGCTCTGTGTTTTCAAGGAGAGTCTCACAGGCAGCGTCTCTCCTCTGTGTCTTTAAGGAGCATGTCACATTCAGTGTCTCACCTCTGTGTCTTTAGGTAGCATCTCACAGTCATTGTCTCTCCTCCGTGTCTTTGGGCAGGGTCTCACAATCAGTGTCTCTCCTCTGTGACTTTTGGGAGGGTCTCACAGTCAGTGTCTCTCCTCTGTGTCTTTAGGGAGCGTCTCACAGTCAGTGTTTCTCCTCTGTGTCTTTAGGGAGCATCTCACAGTCAGTGTCTCTCCTCCATGTCTTTAAGGAGTGTGTTGCAAGCAGTATCTCTCCTCTGTGTCTTTAGGGAGGTTCTCACATTCAGTATGCCCCCTCTGCATCTTTAAAGTGCATCTGACAGTCAGTATCTCTCCTCTGTGTCTTTAGGGAGCGTCTCACAGTCAGTGTCTCTCCTCTGTGTCGTTAGGGAGCATCTCACAGTCAGTGTCTCTCCTCCATGTCTTTAAGGAGTGTGTTGCAATCAGTATCTCTCCTCTGTGTCTTTAGGCAGGTTCTCACATTCAGTATGCCCCCTCTGCATCTTTAAAGTGCATCTCACAGTCAGTATCTCTCCTCTGTATTTTCTGGGAGCATCTCACTGTCAGTATCTCTCCTCTGTGTATTCAAGGAGGGTCTCACAATCAGTGTCTCTCCTTTGTGTCTTTAAGGTGTGTCTCACAGGCAGTGTCTCTCCTCTGTGTCTTCTGGGAGGGTCTCACAGTCAGTGTCTCTCCTCTGTGTGTTTAGGGAGCGTCTCAGTGTCAGTGTCTCTCCTCTGTGATTTAGGGAGTATCTCACCGTCAGTGTCTCTCCTCTGTGTCTTTAGGGAGCGTCTCACAGTCAGTGTCTGTCCTCTGTGTCTTTAAGGAGTGTGTTGCAATCAGTATCTCTCCGCTGTGTCTTTAGGGAGCGTGTCACAGTTAATGTCTCTCCTCTGTGTCTTTAGGGAGGGTCTCACAGTCAGAGTCTCTCCTCTGTGTCTTTTAGGAGGGTCTCAATGTCAGTGTCTCTCCTCTGTGTCTTTAAGGAGTGTCTCACAGTCAGAATCTCTCCTCTGTGTCTTCAAGGAGGCTCTCACACTCAGTATCTCTACTCTGTGTTTTCAAGGAGAGTCTCACAGTCAGTGTCTCCCCTCTGTGTCTTTCAGGAGGGCATCACAGTCAGTGTCACTCCTCTGTGTCTTTAGGGAGCGTCTTACAATGAGTGTATCTCCTCTGTGTCTTTAAGGAGCATCTCACAGTCAGTTTCCCTCCTCTGTGTCTTTAAGGAGGGTCTGACAGGCAGCGTCTCTCCTCTGTGTCTTTAAGGAGCATGTCACATTCAGTGTCTCACCTCTGTGTATTTAGGTAGCATCTCACAGTCATTGTCTCTCCTCCGTGTCTTTGGGGAGGGTCTCACAATCAGTGTCTCTCCTCTGTGACTTTTGGGAGGGTCTCACAGTCAGTGTCTCTCCTCCATGTCTTTAAGGAGTGTGTTGCAATCAGTATCTCTCCTCTGTGTCTTTAAGGTGCGTCTCAAAGTCAATGTCTCTCCTCTGTGTCTTTAGGGAACGTCTCACAGTCAGTGTCTCTCCTCTGTGTCTTTAGGGAGCATCTCACAGTCAGTGTCTCTCCTCCATGTCTTTAAGGAGTGTGTTGCAAGCAGTATCTCTCCTCTGTGTCTTTAGGGAGGTTCTCACATTCAGTATGCCCCCTCTGCATCTTTAAAGTGCATCTGACAGTCAGTATCTCTCCTCTGTGTCTTTAGGGAGTGTCTCACAGTCAGTGTCTCTCCTCTGTGTCTTTAGGGAGCATCTCACAGTCAGTGTCTCTCCTCCATGTCTTTAAGGAGTGTGTTGCAATCAGTATCTCTCCTCTGTGTCTTTAGGCAGGTTCTCACATTCAGTATGCCCCCTCTGCATCTTTAAAGTGCATCTCACAGTCAGTATCTCTCCTCTGTGTCTTCTGGGAGCATCTCACTGTCAGTATCTCTCCTCTGTGTATTCAAGGAGGGTCTCACAATCAGTGTCTCTCCTTTGTGTCTTTAAGGTGTGTCTCACAGGCAGTGTCTCTCCTCTGTGTCTTCTGGGAGGGTCTCACAGTCAGTGTCTCTCCTCCATGTCTTTAAGGAGTGTGTTGCAAGCAGTATTTCTCCTCTGTGTCTTTAGGGAGGTTCTCACATTCAGTATTCCCCCTCTGCATCTTTAAAGTGCATCTCACAGTCAGTATCTCTCCTCTGTGTCTCCTGGGAGCATCTCACTGTCAGTATCTCTCCTCTGTGTATTCAAGGAGGGTCTCACAATCAGTGTCTCTCCTTTGTGTCTTTAAGGTGCGTCTCACAGGCAGTGTCTCTCCTCTGTGTCTTCTGGGAGGGTCTCACAGTCAGTGTCTCTCCTCTGTGTCTTTAGGGAGCGTCTCAGTGTCAGTGTCTCTCCTCTGTGATTTAGGGAGTATCTCACCGTCAGTGTCTCTCCTCTGTGTCTTTAGGGAGCGTCTCACAGTCAGTGTCTGTCCTCTGTGTCTTTAAGGAGTGTGTTGCAATCAGTATCTCTCCGCTGTGTCTTTAGGGAGCGTCTCACAGTTAATGTCTCTCCTCTGTGTCTTTAGGGAGGGTCTCACAGTCAGAGTCTCTCCTCTGTATCTTTTAGGAGGGTCTCAATGTTAGTGTCTCTCTGTGTCTTTAAGGAGTGTCTCACAGTCAGTATCTCTCCTCTGTGTCTTCAAGGAGGCTCTCACACTCAGTATCTCTACTCTGTGTTTTCAAGGAGAGTCTCACAGTCAGTGTCTCCCCTCTGTGTCTTTCAGGAGGGCATCACAGTCAGTGTCACTCCTCTGTGTCTTTAGGGAGCGTCTTACAATGAGTGTATCTCCTCTGTGTCTTTAAGGAGCATCTCACAGTCAGTTTCCCTCCTCTGTGTCTTTAAGGAGGGTCTGACAGGCAGCGTCTCTCCTCTGTGTCTTTAAGGAGCATGTCACATTCAGTGTCTCACCTCTGTGTATTTAGGTATCATCTCACAGTCATTGTCTCTCCTCCATGTCTTTGGGGAGGGTCTCACAATCAGTGTCTCTCCTCTGTGACTTTTGGGAGGGTCTCACAGTCAGTGTCTCTCCTCCATGTCTTTAAGGAGTGTGTTGCAATCAGTATCTCTCCTCTGTGTCTTTAAGGTGCGTCTCAAAGTCAATGTCTCTCCTCTGTGTCTTTAGGGAACGTCTCACAGTCAGTGTCTCTCCTCTGTGTCTTTAGGGAGCATCTCACAGTCAGTGTCTCTCCTCCATGTCTTTAAGGAGTGTGTTGCAAGCAGTATCTCTCCTCTGTGTCTTTAGGGAGGTTCTCACATTCAGTATGCCCCCTCTGCATCTTTAAAGTGCATCTGACAGTCAGTATCTCTCCTCTGTGTCTTTAGGGAGTGTCTCACAGTCAGTGTCTCTCCTCTGTGTCTTTAGGGAGCATCTCACAGTCAGTGTCTCTCCTCCATGTCTTTAAGGAGTGTGTTGCAATCAGTATCTCTCCTCTGTGTCTTTAGGCAGGTTCTCACATTCAGTATGCCCCCTCTGCATCTTTAAAGTGCATCTCACAGTCAGTATCTCTCCTCTGTGTCTTCTGGGAGCATCTCACTGTCAGTATCTCTCCTCTGTGTATTCAAGGAGGGTCTCACAATCAGTGTCTCTCCTTTGTGTCTTTAAGGTGTGTCTCACAGGCAGTGTCTCTCCTCTGTGTCTTCTGGGAGGGTCTCACAGTCAGTGTCTCTCCTCCATGTCTTTAAGGAGTGTGTTGCAAGCAGTATTTCTCCTCTGTGTCTTTAGGGAGGTTCTCACATTCAGTATTCCCCCTCTGCATCTTTAAAGTGCATCTCACAGTCAGTATCTCTCCTCTGTGTCTCCTGGGAGCATCTCACTGTCAGTATCTCTCCTCTGTGTATTCAAGGAGGGTCTCACAATCAGTGTCTCTCCTTTGTGTCTTTAAGGTGCGTCTCACAGGCAGTGTCTCTCCTCTGTGTCTTCTGGGAGGGTCTCACAGTCAGTGTCTCTCCTCTGTGTCTTTAGGGAGCGTCTCAGTGTCAGTGTCTCTCCTCTGTGATTTAGGGAGTATCTCACCGTCAGTGTCTCTCCTCTGTGTCTTTAGGGAGCGTCTCACAGTCAGTGTCTGTCCTCTGTGTCTTTAAGGAGTGTGTTGCAATCAGTATCTCTCCGCTGTGTCTTTAGGGAGCGTCTCACAGTTAATGTCTCTCCTCTGTGTCTTTAGGGAGGGTCTCACAGTCAGAGTCTCTCCTCTGTATCTTTTAGGAGGGTCTCAATGTTAGTGTCTCTCTGTGTCTTTAAGGAGTGTCTCACAGTCAGTATCTCTCCTCTGTGTCTTCAAGGAGGCTCTCACACTCAGTATCTCTACTCTGTGTTTTCAAGGAGAGTCTCACAGTCAGTGTCTCCCCTCTGTGTCTTTCAGGAGGGCATCACAGTCAGTGTCACTCCTCTGTGTCTTTAGGGAGCGTCTTACAATGAGTGTATCTCCTCTGTGTCTTTAAGGAGCATCTCACAGTCAGTTTCCCTCCTCTGTGTCTTTAAGGAGGGTCTGACAGGCAGCGTCTCTCCTCTGTGTCTTTAAGGAGCATGTCACATTCAGTGTCTCACCTCTGTGTATTTAGGTATCATCTCACAGTCATTGTCTCTCCTCCATGTCTTTGGGGAGGGTCTCACAATCAGTGTCTCTCCTCTGTGACTTTTGGGAGGGTCTCACAGTCAGTGTCTCTCCTCCATGTCTTTAAGGAGTGTGTTGCAATCAGTATCTCTCCTCTGTGTCTTTAAGGTGCGTCTCAAAGTCAATGTCTCTCCTCTGTGTCTTTAGGGAACGTCTCACAGTCAGTGTCTCTCCTCTGTGTCTTTAGGGAGCATCTCACAGTCAGTGTCTCTCCTCCATGTCTTTAAGGAGTGTGTTGCAAGCAGTATCTCTCCTCTGTGTCTTTAGGGAGGTTCTCACATTCAGTATGCCCCCTCTGCATCTTTAAAGTGCATCTGACAGTCAGTATCTCTCCTCTGTGTCTTTAGGGAGTGTCTCACAGTCAGTGTCTCTCCTCTGTGTCTTTAGGGAGCATCTCACAGTCAGTGTCTCTCCTCCATGTCTTTAAGGAGTGTGTTGCAATCAGTATCTCTCCTCTGTGTCTTTAGGCAGGTTCTCACATTCAGTATGCCCCCTCTGCATCTTTAAAGTGCATCTCACAGTCAGTATCTCTCCTCTGTGTCTTCTGGGAGCATCTCACTGTCAGTATCTCTCCTCTGTGTATTCAAGGAGGGTCTCACAATCAGTGTCTCTCCTTTGTGTCTTTAAGGTGTGTCTCACAGGCAGTGTCTCTCCTCTGTGTCTTCTGGGAGGGTCTCACAGTCAGTGTCTCTCCTCTGTGTGTTTAGGGAGCGTCTCAGTGTCAGTGTCTCTCCTCTGTGATTTAGGGAGTATCTCACCGTCAGTGTCTCTCCTCTGTGTCTTTAGGGAGCGTCTCACAGTCAGTGTCTGTCCTCTGTGTCTTTAAGGAGTGTGTTGCAAGCAGTATCTCTCCTCTGTGTCTTTAGGGAGGTTCTCACATTCAGTATGCCCCCTCTGCATCTTTAAAGTGCATCTCACAGTCAGTATCTCTCCTCTGTGTCTTTAGGGAGCGTC
Organism: Carcharodon carcharias; assembly: GCF_017639515.1. Classification (NCBI taxonomy): domain Eukaryota; kingdom Metazoa; phylum Chordata; class Chondrichthyes; order Lamniformes; family Lamnidae; genus Carcharodon; species Carcharodon carcharias. The sequence continues at coordinate 53,436,661 of NC_054475.1, read as the reverse complement.
TCACAGTCAGTGTCTCTCCTCTGTGTCTTTAGGGAGCATCTCACAGTCAGTGTCTCTCCTCCATGTCTTTAAGGAGTGTGTTGCAATCAGTATCTCTCCTCTGTGTCTTTAGGCAGGTTCTCACATTCAGTATGCCCCCTCTGCATCTTTAAAGTGCATCTCACAGTCAGTATCTCTCCTCTGTGTCTTCTGGGAGCATCTCACTGTCAGTATCTCTCCTCTGTGTATTCAAGGAGGGTCTCACAATCAGTGTCTCTCCTTTGTGTCTTTAGGGAGCGTCTCAAAGTCAGTGTCTCTCCTCCATGTCTTTAAGGAGTGTGTTGCAAGCAGTATCTCTCCTCTGTGTCTTTAGGGAGGTTCTCACATTCAGTATGCCCCCTCTGCATCTTTAAAGTGCATCTGACAGTCAGTATCTCTCCTCTGTGTCTTTAGGGAGGTTCTCACATTCAGTATGCCCCCTCTGCATCTTTAAAATGCATCTGACAGTCAGTATCTCTCCTCTGTGTCTTTAGGGAGCGTCTCACAGTCAGTGTCTCTCCTCTGTGTCTTTAGGGAGCATCTCACAGTCAGTGTCTCTCCTCCATGTCTTTAAGGAGTGTGTTGCAAGCAGTATCTCTCCTCTGTGTCTTTAGGGAGGTTCTCACATTCAGTATGCCCCCTCTGCATCTTTAAAGTGCATCTCACAGTCAGTATCTCTCCTCTGTGTCTTTAGGGAGCGTCTCACAGTCAGTGTCTCTCCTCTGTGTCTTTAGGGAGCATCTCACAGTCAGTGTCTCTCCTCCATGTCTTTAAGGAGTGTGTTGCAAGCAGTATCTCTCCTCTGTGTCTTTAGGGAGGTTCTCACATTCAGTATGCCCCCTCTGCATCTTTAAAGTGCATCTCACAGTCAGTATCTCTCCTGTGTGTCTTTAGGGAGCGTCTCACAGTCAGTGTCTCTCCTCTGTGTCTTTAGGGAGCATCTCACAGTCAGTGTCTCTCCTCCATGTCTTTAAGGAGTGTGTTGCAATCAGTATCTCTCCTCTGTGTCTTTAGGCAGGTTCTCACATTCAGTATGCCCCCTCTGCATCTTTAAAGTGCATCTCACAGTCAGTATCTCTCCTCTGTGTCTTCTGGGAGCATCTCACTGTCAGTATCTCTCCTCTGTGTATTCAAGGAGGGTCTCACAATCAGTGTCTCTCCTTTGTGTCTTTAAGGTGTGTCTCACAGTCAGTGTCTCTCCTCTGTGTCTTCTGGGAGGGTCTCACAGTCAGTGTCTCTCCTCTGTGTGTTTAGGGAGCGTCTCAGTGTCAGTGTCTCTCCTCTGTGATTTAGGGAGTATCTCACCGTCAGTGTCTCTCCTCTGTGTCTTTAGGGAGCGTCTCACAGTCAGTGTCTGTCCTCTGTGTCTTTAAGGAGTGTGTTGCAATCAGTATCTCTCCGCTGTGTCTTTAGGGAGCGTCTCACAGTTAATGTCTCTCCTCTGTGTCTTTAGGGAGGGTCTCACAGTCAGAGTCTCTCCTCTGTGTCTTTAGGGAGGGTCTCACAGTCAGTATCTCTCCTCTGTGTCTTCAAGGAGGCTCTCACACTCAGTATCTCTACTCTGTGTTTTCAAGGAGAGTCTCACAGTCAGTGTCTCCCCTCTGTGTCTTTCAGGAGGGCATCACAGTCAGTGTCACTCCTCTGTGTCTTTAGGGAGCGTCTTACAATGAGTGTATCTCCTCTGTGTCTTTAAGGAGCATCTCACAGTCAGTTTCCCTCCTCTGTGTCTTTAAGGAGGGTCTGACAGGCAGCGTCTCTCCTCTGTGTCTTTAAGGAGCATGTCACATTCAGTGTCTCACCTCTGTGTCTTTAGGTAGCATCTCACAGTCATTGTCTCTCCTCCGTGTCTTTGGGGAGGGTCTCACAATCAGTGTCTCTCCTCTGTGACTTTTGGGAGGGTCTCACAGTCAGTGTCTCTCCTCCATGTCTTTAAGGAGTGTGTTGCAATCAGTATCTCTCCTCTGCCTCACAGTCAGTGTCTGTCCTCTGTGTCTTTAAGGAGTGTGTTGCAATCAGTATCTCTCTGCTGTGTCTTTAGGGAGCGTCTCACAGTTAATGTCTCTCCTCTGTGTCTTTAGGGAGGGTCTCACAGTCAGAGTCTCTCCTCTGTGTCTTTTAGGAGGGTCTCAATGTCAGTGTCTCTCCTCTGTGTCATTAAGGAGCGTCTCACAGTCAGTATCTCTCCTCTGTGTCTTCAAGGAGGCTCTCACACTCAGTATCTCTACTCTGTGTTTTCAAGGAGAGTCTCACAGTCAGTGTCTCCCCTCTGTGTCTTTCAGGAGGGCATCACAGTCAGTGTCTCTCCTCTGTGTCTTTAGGGAGCGTCTTACAATGAGTGTATCTCCTCTGTGTCTTTAAGGAGCATCTCACAGTCAGTTTCCCTCCTCTGTGTCTTTAGCGAGGGTCTCATGGTCAGTATATCTCCTCTGGGTCTTTGGGGAACGTCTCACAGTCAGTGCCTCTCCTATGTGTCTTTAAGGAGGGTCTGACAGGCAGCGTCTCTCCTCTGTGTCTTTAAGGAGCATGTCACATTCAGTGTCTCACCTCTGTGTCTTTAGGTAGCATCTCACAGTCATTGTCTCTCCTCCATGTCTTTGGGGAGGGTCTCACAATCAGTGTCTCTCCTCTGTGACTTTTGGGAGGGTCTCACAGTCAGTGTCTCGCCTCCATGTCTTTAAGGAGTGTGTTGCAATCAGTATCTCTCCTCTGTGTCTTTAAGGTGCGTCTCACAGTCAATGTCTCTCCTCTGTGTCTTTAGGGAGCGTCTCAGAGTCAGTGTCTCTCCTCTGTGTCTTTAGGGAGTATCTCACAGTCAGTGTCTCTCCTCTGTGTCTTTAGGGAGCGTCTCACAGTCAGTGTCTCTCCTCTGTGTCTTTAGGGAGCATCTCACAGTCAGTGTCTCTCCTCCATGTCTTTAAGGAGTGTGTTGCAATCAGCATCTCTCCTCTGTGTCTTTAGGGAGGTTCTCACATTCAGTATGCCCCCTCTGCATCTTTAAAGTGCATCTCACAGTCAGTATCTCTCCTCTGTGTCGTCTGGGAGCATCTCACTGTCAGTATCTCTCCTCTGTGTATTCAAGGAGTGTCTCACAATCAGTGTCTTTCCTTTGTGTCTTTAAGGTGCATCTCACAGGCAGTGTCTCTCCTCTGTGTCTTTAGGGAGCTTCTCACAGTCAGTGTCCCTCATCTGTGTCTTCTGGGAGGGTCTCACAGTCAGTGTCTCGCCTCTGTGTCTTTAGGGAGCGTCTTACATTTAGTATCTCTCCACTGTGTCTTCAAGGAGGGTCTCACAGTCAGTATCTCTCCTCTGTGTCGTTAGGGAGCATCTCATAATTAGTGTCTCTCCTCTATCACTTTAAGGAGCATCTCACAGTCAGTATCTCTCATCTGTGTCGTTAAGGAGCATCTCACAGTCAGTGTCTCTCCTCTGTGTTTTTAAGGAGCGTCTCACAGTCCGTGCCTCTCCTCTGTGTCTTTAGGTAGCGTCTCACAGTCAGGGTCTCTCCTCAGTGTTTTTGGGGAACGTCTCACAGTCAGTGTCTCTCCACTGTGTCTTCAAGGAGTGTCTCACAGACAGTGTCCCTCCTCTGTGTCTTTTGGGAGAGTTTCACAGTCAGTGTTTCTCCTCTGCGTCTTTAAGGAGCATCTCACAATCAGTGTCTCTCCTCTGTGTCTTTAAGGTGCGTCTCATAGTCAGTGTCTCGCCTCTGTGTCTTTAGGGAGCGTCTCACAATCAGTGTCTCTCCTGTTGTGATTTGGGGAGTATCTCACAGTCAATGTCTCTCCTCTGTGTCTTTAGGGAGCGTCTCACAGTCGGTATCTCTCCTCTGTGTCTTCAAGGAGGGTCTCACACTCAGTATCTCTACTCTGTGTTTTCAAGGAGAGTCTCACAGTCAGTGTCTCCCCTCTGTGTCTTTCAGGAGGGTCTCACAGTCAATGTCTCTCCTCTGTGACTTTAGGTAGTGTCTCACAGTCAGGGTCTCTCCTCTGTGTCTTTGTGGATCGTCTCACAGTCAGTGTCTCTCCACTGTGTCTTTAGGGAATGTCTCACGGTTAATGTCTCTCCTCTGTGTCTCTAGGGAGGCTCTCACAGTCAGAGTCTCTCCTCTGTGTCTTTAGCAAGAGTCTCACGGTCAGTGTCTCTCCTCTGTGTCTTTAAGGTGCATCTCACAGGCAGTGTCTCTCCTCTGTGTCTTTAGGGAGCATCTCACAGTCAGTGTCTCTTCTCTGTGTCTTTAAGGAGGGTCTCAAACTCAGTGTCTCTCCTCTGCATCTTTAGGGAGGGTCTCACAGTCAGAGTCTCTCCTCTGTGTCTTTAGCAAGAGTCTCACAGTCAGTGTCTCTCCTCTGTGTCTTTAGGGAGCATCTCACAGTCAGTATCTCTCATCTGTGTTTTTAAGGAGCATCTCACAGTCAATGTCTCTCCTCTGTGTCTTTAGGAAGGGTCTCACAGTCAGTGTCTTTCCTCTGTGTTTTTAAGGAGCGTCTCACAGTCCGTGCCTCTCCTCTGTGTCTTTAGGTAGTGTCTCACAGTCAGGGTCTCTCCTCAGTCTCTTTGGGGAACGTCTCACAGTCAATGTCTCTCCACTGTGTCTTTAGGGAGCATCTTACAATCAGTATCTCTCCTATGTGTCTTCAAGGAGTGTCTCACAGACAGTGTCTCTCCACTGTGTCTTTTGGGAGAGTTTCACAGTCAGTGTCTCTCCTCTGTGTCTTTAAGGAGGGTCTGACAGGCAGCGTCTCTCCTCTGTGTCTTTAAGGAGCATGTCACATTCAGTGTCTCACCTCTGTGTCTTGAAGGGAGCGTCTCATGGTTAGTGTCTCTCCTCTATCAGTTAAAGTAGAGTCTCACAGTCACTGTCTCTCCTCTGTGTCTTTAGGGTGCGTCTCAGAGTCAGTGTCTCTACTCTGTGTCTTTGGGGAACGTCTCACAATCAGTGCCTCTCCTCTGTGCCTTTAGTGAGTGTGTTACATTCTGTATCTCTCCTCTGTGTCTTCAAGGAGGGTCTCACAGTCAGTGTCTCTCCTCTGTGTCTTTAAGGAGGGTCTGACAGGCAGTGCCACTCCTCTGTATCTTTAGGTAGCATCTCACAGTCAGTTTCTCTTCTCTGTGTCTTTAGGGAGCATCTCACAGTCAGTGTCTCTCCTCTGTGTCTTTAAGGAGCATCTCACAGTCAGTGTCTCTCCTCAGTGTCTTTGGGGAACGTCTCACAGTCAGTGTCTCGCCTCTGTGTCTTTAAGGAGCGTCTTACATTTAGTATCTCTCCTCTGTGTCTTCAAGGAGGGTCTCACAGTCAATGTCTCTCCTCTGTGTCTTTTGGGAGAGTTTCACAGTCAGTGTCTCTCCTCTGTGTCTTTAAGGAGCGTCTCACAGATAGTGTCTCTCCTCTGTGTCTTTTTGGAGAGTTTCACAGTCAGTGTCTCTCCTCTGTGTATTCAAGGATGGTCTCACAATCAGTGTCTCTCCTCTGTGTCTTTAAGGTGCGTCTCACAGTCAATGTCTCTCCTCTGTGTCTTTAGGGAGGTTCTCACATTCACTACGCCCCCTCTGCATCTTTAAAGTGCATCTCACAGTCAGTATCTCTCCTCTGTGTCTTTCAGGAGGTTCTCACAGTCAGTGTCTCTCCCCTGTGTCTTCAGGGAGCAGCTCACAGTCGGTGTCTCTCCTCTGTGCCTTTAGGGAGCGTCTCACAGTCAGTGTCTCTTCTTTGTGACTATAGGTAGCGCCTCACAGTCAGGGTCTCTCCTCTGTGTCTTTGGGGATCGTCTCACAGTCAGTGTCTCTCCACTGTGTCTTTAGGGAGCGTCTCACAGTTAATGTCTCTCCTCTGTGTCTTTAGGGAGGCTCTCACAGTCAGAGTCTCTCCTCTGTGTCGTTTGGGAAGGTCTCACATTCAGTGTCTCTCCTCTGTGTCTTTAGGGAGCGTCTCACAGTCAGTGTCTGTCCTCTGTGTCTTTAGGGAGATTCTCACGTTCAGTATCCCCCCTCTGTGTCTTTAGGGAGCATCTCAAAGTCAGTGTATCTCCTCTGTGTCTTTAGGAAGCATCTTACAGTGAGTGGAGCTACTCTGTGTCTTCTGGGAAGGTCTCACAGTATGTGTCTCGCCTCTGTGTCTTTGGGGGCGTCTCACATACGGTGCCATTCCTCTGTGTCTATAGGGAGCGTCTCACAGTCAGTGCCTCTCCTCTGTGTCTTTCAGGAGGGTCTCAGAGTCAGTGTCTTTCCTCAGTGTCTTTAAGGAGCATCTCACAGTCAGTATCTCTCTACTGTGTCTTCAGTGAGGGTCTCACAGTCAGTGTCTGTCCTCTGTGACTTTAGGGTGGGTCTCACATTCAGTGTCTCTCCTCTGTGTATTTAAGGAGCGTCTTACAGTCAGTATCTCTCCTCTGTGTCTTCAAGGAGGCTCTCACACTCATTATTTCTCCTCTGTGTATTCAATGAGGGTCTCACAGTCAGTGTCTCTCCTCTGTGTCTTTAGGGAGCGTCTCAGAGTCAGTGTCTCTCCTCTGTGATTTAGGGAGTATCTCACAGTCAGTGTCTCTCCTCTGTGTCTTTAGGGAGTGTGTTGCAATCAGTTTCTCTCCACTGTGTCTTTAGGGAGCGTCTCACAGTTAATGTCTCTCCTCTGTGTCTTTAGGGAGGTTCTCACATTCACTACGCCCCCTCTGCATCTTTAAAGTGCATCTCACAGTCAGTATCTCTCCTCTGTGTCTTTCAGGAGGTTCTTACAGTCAGTGTCTGTCCTCTGTGACTTTAGGGTGGGTCTCACATTCAGTGTCTCTCCTCTGTGTCTTTAAGGAGCATCTTACAGTCAGTATCTCTCCTCTGTGTCTTTAAGGAGCGTCTCACAGTCAGTATCTCTCCTCTGTGTCTTCAAGGAGGCTCTCACACTCAGTATCTCTACTCTGTGTTTTCAAGGAGAGTCTCACAGTCAGTGTCTCCCCTCTGTGTCTTTAGGTAGCGTCTCACAGTCAGGGTCTCTCCTCAGTGTCTTTGGGGAACGTCTCACAGTCAGTGTCTCTCCACTGTGTCTTCAAGGAGTGTCTCACAGACAGTGTCTCTCCTCTGTGGCTTTTGGGAGAGTTTCACAGTCAGTGTCTCTCCTCTGTGTCTTTAAGGAGCATCTCACAGACAGTGTCTCTCCTCTGTGTCTTTTGGGAGAGTTTCACAGTCAGTGTCTCTCTGTGTATTCAAGGAGGGTCTCACAATCAGTGTCTCTCCTCTGTGTCTTTAAGGTGCGTCTCATAGTCAGTGTCTCGCCTCTGTGTCTTTAGGGAGCGTCTCACAATCAGTGTCTCTCCTGTTGTGATTTAGGGAGTATCTCACAGTCAATGTCTCTCCTCTGTGACTTTAGGTAGTGTCTCACAGTCAGGGTCTCTCCTCTGTGTCTTTGTGGATCGTCTCACAGTCAGTGTCTCTCCACTGTGTCTTTAGGGAATGTCTCACAGTTAATGTCTCTCCTCTGTGTCTCTAGGGAGGCTCTCACAGTCAGAGTCTCTCCTCTGTGTCTTTAGCAAGGGTCTCACGGTCAGTGTCTCTCCTCTGTGTCTTCAAGGAGGGTCTCACAATCAGTGTCTCTCCCCTATGTCTTTAAGGTGCATCTCACAGGCAGTGTCTCTCCTCTGTGTCTTTAGGGAGCATCTCACAGTCAGTGTCTCTCCACTGTGTCTTTAGGGAATGTCTCACAGTTAATGTCTCTCCTCTGTGTCTCTAGGGAGGCTCTCACAGTCAGAGTCTCTCCTCTGTGTCTTTAGCAAGGGTCTCACGGTCAGTGTCTCTCCTCTGTGTCTTCAAGGAGGGTCTCACAATCAGTGTCTCTCCCCTATGTCTTTAAGGTGCATCTCACAGGCAGTGTCTCTCCTCTGTGTCTTTAGGGAGCATCTCACAGTCAGTGTCTCTTCTCTGTGTCTTTAAGGAGGGTCTCAAACTCAGTGTCTCTCCTCTGCATCTTTAGGGAGGGTCTCACAGTCAGTGTCTCTTCTCTGTGTCTTTAGGGAGCATCTCACAGTCAGTATCTCTCATCTGTGTCTTTAAGGAGCATCTCACAGTCAATGTCTCTCCTCTGTGTCTTTAGGAAGGGTCTCACAGTCAGTGTCTTTCCTCTGTGTGTTTAGGGAGCGTCTCAGTGTCAGTGTCTCTCCTCTGTGATTTAGGGAGTATCTCACCGTCAGTATCTCTCCGCTGTGTCTTTAGGGAGCGTCTCACAGTTAATGTCTCTCCTCTGTGTCTTTAGGGAGGGTCTCACAGTCAGAGTCTCTCCTCTGTGTCTTTTAGGAGGGTCTCAATGTCAGTGTCTCTCCTCTGTGTCTTTAAGGAGTGTCTCACAGTCAGAATCTCTCCTCTGTGTCTTCAAGGAGGCTCTCACACTCAGTATCTCTACTCTGTGTTTTCAAGGAGAGTCTCACAGTCAGTGTCTCCCCTCTGTGTCTTTCAGGAGGGCATCACAGTCAGTGTCACTCCTCTGTGTCTTTAGGGAGCGTCTTACAATGAGTGTATCTCCTCTGTGTCTTTAAGGAGCATCTCACAGTCAGTTTCCCTCCTCTGTGTCTTTAAGGAGGGTCTGACAGGCAGCGTCTCTCCTCTGTGTCTTTAAGGAGCATGTCACATTCAGTGTCTCACCTCTGTGTATTTAGGTAGCATCTCACAGTCATTGTCTCTCCTCCGTGTCTTTGGGGAGGGTCTCACAATCAGTGTCTCTCCTCTGTGACTTTTGGGAGGGTCTCACAGTCAGTGTCTCTCCTCCATGTCTTTAAGGAGTGTGTTGCAATCAGTATCTCTCCTCTGTGTCTTTAAGGTGCGTCTCAAAGTCAATGTCTCTCCTCTGTGTCTTTAGGGAACGTCTCACAGTCAGTGTCTCTCCTCTGTGTCTTTAGGGAGCATCTCACAGTCAGTGTCTCTCCTCCATGTCTTTAAGGAGTGTGTTGCAAGCAGTATTTCTCCTCTGTGTCTTTAGGGAGGTTCTCACATTCAGTATTCCCCCTCTGCATCTTTAAAGTGCATCTCACAGTCAGTATCTCTCCTCTGTGTCTCCTGGGAGCATCTCACTGTCAGTATCTCTCCTCTGTGTATTCAAGGAGGGTCTCACAATCAGTGTCTCTCCTTTGTGTCTTTAAGGTGCGTCTCACAGGCAGTGTCTCTCCTCTGTGTCTTCTGGGAGGGTCTCACAGTCAGTGTCTCTCCTCTGTGTCTTTAGGGAGCGTCTCAGTGTCAGTGTCTCTCCTCTGTGATTTAGGGAGTATCTCACCGTCAGTGTCTCTCCTCTGTGTCTTTAGGGAGCGTCTCACAGTCAGTGTCTGTCCTCTGTGTCTTTAAGGAGTGTGTTGCAATCAGTATCTCTCCGCTGTGTCTTTAGGGAGCGTCTCACAGTTAATGTCTCTCCTCTGTGTCTTTAGGGAGGGTCTCACAGTCAGAGTCTCTCCTCTGTATCTTTTAGGAGGGTCTCAATGTTAGTGTCTCTCTGTGTCTTTAAGGAGTGTCTCACAGTCAGAATCTCTCCTCTGTGTCTTCAAGGAGGCTCTCACACTCAGTATCTCTACTCTGTGTTTTCAAGGAGAGTCTCACAGTCAGTGTCTCCCCTCTGTGTCTTTCAGGAGGGCATCACAGTCAGTGTCACTCCTCTGTGTCTTTAGGGAGCGTCTTACAATGAGTGTATCTCCTCTGTGTCTTTAAGGAGCATCTCACAGTCAGTTTCCCTCCTCTGTGTCTTTAAGGAGGGTCTGACAGGCAGCGTCTCTCCTCTGTGTCTTTAAGGAGCATGTCACATTCAGTGTCTCACCTCTGTGTATTTAGGTATCATCTCACAGTCATTGTCTCTCCTCCATGTCTTTGGGGAGGGTCTCACAATCAGTGTCTCTCCTCTGTGACTTTTGGGAGGGTCTCACAGTCAGTGTCTCTCCTCCATGTCTTTAAGGAGTGTGTTGCAATCAGTATCTCTCCTCTGTGTCTTTAAGGTGCGTCTCAAAGTCAATGTCTCTCCTCTGTGTCTTTAGGGAACGTCTCACAGTCAGTGTCTCTCCTCTGTGTCTTTAGGGAGCATCTCACAGTCAGTGTCTCTCCTCCATGTCTTTAAGGAGTGTGTTGCAAGCAGTATCTCTCCTCTGTGTCTTTAGGGAGGTTCTCACATTCAGTATGCCCCCTCTGCATCTTTAAAGTGCATCTGACAGTCAGTATCTCTCCTCTGTGTCTTTAGGGAGTGTCTCACAGTCAGTGTCTCTCCTCTGTGTCTTTAGGGAGCATCTCACAGTCAGTGTCTCTCCTCCATGTCTTTAAGGAGTGTGTTGCAATCAGTATCTCTCCTCTGTGTCTTTAGGCAGGTTCTCACATTCAGTATGCCCCCTCTGCATCTTTAAAGTGCATCTCACAGTCAGTATCTCTCCTCTGTGTCTTCTGGGAGCATCTCACTGTCAGTATCTCTCCTCTGTGTATTCAAGGAGGGTCTCACAATCAGTGTCTCTCCTTTGTGTCTTTAAGGTGTGTCTCACAGGCAGTGTCTCTCCTCTGTGTCTTCTGGGAGGGTCTCACAGTCAGTGTCTCTCCTCTGTGTGTTTAGGGAGCGTCTCAGTGTCAGTGTCTCTCCTCTGTGATTTAGGGAGTATCTCACCGTCAGTGTCTCTCCTCTGTGTCTTTAGGGAGCGTCTCACAGTCAGTGTCTGTCCTCTGTGTCTTTAAGGAGTGTGTTGCAAGCAGTATCTCTCCTCTGTGTCTTTAGGGAGGTTCTCACATTCAGTATGCCCCCTCTGCATCTTTAAAGTGCATCTCACAGTCAGTATCTCTCCTCTGTGTCTTTAGGGAGCGTCTCACAGTCAGTGTCTCTCCTCTGTGTCTTTAGGGAGCATCTCACAGTCAGTGTCTCTCCTCCATGTCTTTAAGGAGTGTGTTGCAATCAGTATCTCTCCTCTGTGTCTTTAGGCAGGTTCTCACATTCAGTATGCCCCCTCTGCATCTTTAAAGTGCATCTCACAGTCAGTATCTCTCCTCTGTGTCTTCTGGGAGCATCTCACTGTCAGTATCTCTCCTCTGTGTATTCAAGGAGGGTCTCACAATCAGTGTCTCTCCTTTGTGTCTTTAGGGAGCGTCTCAAAGTCAGTGTCTCTCCTCCATGTCTTTAAGGAGTGTGTTGCAAGCAGTATCTCTCCTCTGTGTCTTTAGGGAGGTTCTCACATTCAGTATGCCCCCTCTGCATCTTTAAAGTGCATCTGACAGTCAGTATCTCTCCTCTGTGTCTTTAGGGAGGTTCTCACATTCAGTATGCCCCCTCTGCATCTTTAAAATGCATCTGACAGTCAGTATCTCTCCTCTGTGTCTTTAGGGAGCGTCTCACAGTCAGTGTCTCTCCTCTGTGTCTTTAGGGAGCATCTCACAGTCAGTGTCTCTCCTCCATGTCTTTAAGGAGTGTGTTGCAAGCAGTATCTCTCCTCTGTGTCTTTAGGGAGGTTCTCACATTCAGTATGCCCCCTCTGCATCTTTAAAGTGCATCTCACAGTCAGTATCTCTCCTCTGTGTCTTTAGGGAGCGTCTCACAGTCAGTGTCTCTCCTCTGTGTCTTTAGGGAGCATCTCACAGTCAGTGTCTCTCCTCCATGTCTTTAAGGAGTGTGTTGCAAGCAGTATCTCTCCTCTGTGTCTTTAGGGAGGTTCTCACATTCAGTATGCCCCCTCTGCATCTTTAAAGTGCATCTCACAGTCAGTATCTCTCCTGTGTGTCTTTAGGGAGCGTCTCACAGTCAGTGTCTCTCCTCTGTGTCTTTAGGGAGCATCTCACAGTCAGTGTCTCTCCTCCATGTCTTTAAGGAGTGTGTTGCAATCAGTATCTCTCCTCTGTGTCTTTAGGCAGGTTCTCACATTCAGTATGCCCCCTCTGCATCTTTAAAGTGCATCTCACAGTCAGTATCTCTCCTCTGTGTCTTCTGGGAGCATCTCACTGTCAGTATCTCTCCTCTGTGTATTCAAGGAGGGTCTCACAATCAGTGTCTCTCCTTTGTGTCTTTAAGGTGTGTCTCACAGTCAGTGTCTCTCCTCTGTGTCTTCTGGGAGTGTCTCACAGTCAGTGTCTCTCCTCTGTGTGTTTAGGGAGCGTCTCAGTGTCAGTGTCTCTCCTCTGTGATTTAGGGAGTATCTCACCGTCAGTGTCTCTCCTCTGTGTCTTTAGGGAGCGTCTCACAGTCAGTGTCTGTCCTCTGTGTCTTTAAGGAGTGTGTTGCAATCAGTATCTCTCCGCTGTGTCTTTAGGGAGCGTCTCACAGTTAATGTCTCTCCTCTGTGTCTTTAGGGAGGGTCTCACAGTCAGAGTCTCTCCTCTGTGTCTTTAGGGAGGGTCTCACAGTCAGTATCTCTCCTCTGTGTCTTCAAGGAGGCTCTCACACTCAGTATCTCTACTCTGTGTTTTCAAGGAGAGTCTCACAGTCAGTGTCTCCCCTCTGTGTCTTTCAGGAGGGCATCACAGTCAGTGTCACTCCTCTGTGTCTTAGGGAGCGTCTTACAATGAGTGTATCTCCTCTGTGTCTTTAAGGAGCATCTCACAGTCAGTTTCCCTCCTCTGTGTCTTTAAGGAGGGTCTGACAGGCAGCGTCTCTCCTCTGTGTCTTTAAGGAGCATGTCACATTCAGTGTCTCACCTCTGTGTCTTTAGGTAGCATCTCACAGTCATTGTCTCTCCTCCGTGTCTTTGGGGAGGGTCTCACAATCAGTGTCTCTCCTCTGTGACTTTTGGGAGGGTCTCACAGTCAGTGTCTCTCCTCCATGTCTTTAAGGAGTGTGTTGCAATCAGTATCTCTCCTCTGCCTCACAGTCAGTGTCTGTCCTCTGTGTCTTTAAGGAGTGTGTTGCAATCAGTATCTCTCTGCTGTGTCTTTAGGGAGCGTCTCACAGTTAATGTCTCTCCTCTGTGTCTTTAGGGAGGGTCTCACAGTCAGAGTCTCTCCTCTGTGTCTTTTAGGAGGGTCTCAATGTCAGTGTCTCTCCTCTGTGTCATTAAGGAGCGTCTCACAGTCAGTATCTCTCCTCTGTGTCTTCAAGGAGGCTCTCACACTCAGTATCTCTACTCTGTGTTTTCAAGGAGAGTCTCACAGTCAGTGTCTCCCCTCTGTGTCTTTCAGGAGGGCATCACAGTCAGTGTCTCTCCTCTGTGTCTTTAGGGAGCGTCTTACAATGAGTGTATCTCCTCTGTGTCTTTAAGGAGCATCTCACAGTCAGTTTCCCTCCTCTGTGTCTTTAGCGAGGGTCTCATGGTCAGTATATCTCCTCTGGGTCTTTGGGGAACGTCTCACAGTCAGTGCCTCTCCTATGTGTCTTTAAGGAGGGTCTGACAGGCAGCGTCTCTCCTCTGTGTCTTTAAGGAGCATGTCACATTCAGTGTCTCACCTCTGTGTCTTTAGGTAGCATCTCACAGTCATTGTCTCTCCTCCATGTCTTTGGGGAGGGTCTCACAATCAGTGTCTCTCCTCTGTGACTTTTGGGAGGGTCTCACAGTCAGTGTCTCGCCTCCATGTCTTTAAGGAGTGTGTTGCAATCAGTATCTCTCCTCTGTGTCTTTAAGGTGCGTCTCACAGTCAATGTCTCTCCTCTGTGTCTTTAGGGAGCGTCTCAGAGTCAGTGTCTCTCCTCTGTGTCTTTAGGGAGTATCTCACAGTCAGTGTCTCTCCTCTGTGTCTTTAGGGAGCGTCTCACAGTCAGTGTCTCTCCTCTGTGTCTTTAGCGAGGGTCTCATGGTCAGTATATCTCCTCTGGGTCTTTGGGGAACGTCTCACAGTCAGTGCCTCTCCTATGTGTCTTTAAGGAGGGTCTGACAGGCAGCGTCTCTCCTCTGTGTCTTTAAGGAGCATGTCACATTCAGTGTCTCACCTCTGTGTCTTTAGGTAGCATCTCACAGTCATTGTCTCTCCTCCATGTCTTTGGGGAGGGTCTCACAATCAGTGTCTCTCCTCTGTGACTTTTGGGAGGGTCTCACAGTCAGTGTCTCGCCTCCATGTCTTTAAGGAGTGTGTTGCAATCAGTATCTCTCCTCTGTGTCTTTAAGGTGCGTCTCACAGTCAATGTCTCTCCTCTGTGTCTTTAGGGAGCGTCTCAGAGTCAGTGTCTCTCCTCTGTGATTTAGGGAGTATCTCACAGTCAGTGTCTCTCCTCTGTGTCTTTAGGGAGCGTCTCACAGTCAGTGTCTCTCCTCTGTGTCTTTAGGGAGCATCTCACAGTCAGTGTCTCTCCTCCATGTCTTTAAGGAGTGTGTTGCAATCAGTATCTCTCCTCTGTGTCTTTAGGGAGGTTCTCACATTCAGTATGCCCCCTCTACATCTTTAAAGTGCATCTCACAGTCAGTATCTCTCCTCTGTGTCTTCTGGGAGCATCTCACTGTCAGTATCTCTCCTCTGTGTATTCAAGGAGGGTCTCACAATCAGTGTCTCTCCTTTGTGTCTTTAAGGTGCGTCTCACAGGCAGTGTCCCTCATCTGTGTCTTCTGGGAGGGTCTCACAGTCAGTGTCTCGCCTCTGTGTCTTTAGGGAGCGTCTTACATTTAGTATCTCTCCACTGTGTCTTCAAGGAGGGTCTCACAGTCAGTATCTCTCCTCTGTGTCGTTAGGGAGCATCTCATAATTAGTGTCTCTCCTCTATCACTTTAACGAGCGTCTCACAGTCAGTATCTCTCATCTGTGTCTTTAAGGAGCATCTCACAGTCAATGTCTCTCCTCTGTGTCTTTCGGAAGGGTCTCACAGTCAGTGTCTCTCCTCTGTGTTTTAAGGAGCGTCTCACAGTCCGTGCCTCTCCTCTGTGTCTTTAGGTAGCGTCTCACAGTCAGGGTCTCTCCTCAGTGTCTTTGGGGAACGTCTCACAGTCAGTGTCACTCCACTGTGTCTTCAAGGAGTGTCTCACAGACAGTGTCTCTCCTCTGTGTCTTTAGGGAGCGTCATACATTTAGTATCTCTCCACTGTGTCTTCAAGGAGGGTCTCACAGTCAGTATCTCTCCTCTGTGTCGTTAGGGAGCATCTCATAATTAGTGTCTCTCCTCTATCACTTTAACGAGCATCTCACAGTCAGTATCTCTCATCTGTGTCTTTAAGGAGCATCTCACAGTCAATGTCTCTCCTCTGTGTCTTTCGGAAGGGTCTCACAGTCAGTGTCTTTCCTCTGTGTCTTTAAGGAGCATGTCACATTCAGTGTCTCACCTCTGTGTCTTTAGGTGGCATCTCACAGTCATTGTCTCTCCTCCGTGTCTTTGGGGAGGGTCTCACAATCAGTGTCTCTCCTCTGTGACTTTTGGGAGGGTCTCACAGTCAGTGTCTTTCCTCCATGTCTTTAAGGAGTGTGTTGCAATCAGTATCTCTCCTCTGTGTCTTTAAGGTGCGTCTCACAGTCAATGTCTCTCCTCTGTGCCTTTAGGGAGCGTCTCAGAGTCAGTGTCTCTCCTCTGTGATTTAGGGAGTATCTCACAGTCAGTGTCTCTCCTCTGTGTCTTTAGGGAGCGTCTCACAGTCAGTGTCTCTCCTCTGTGTCTTTAGGGAGCATCTCACAGTCAGTGTCTCTCCTCCATGTCTTTAAGGAGTGTGTTGCAATCAGTATCTCTCCTCTGTGTCTTTAGGGAGGTTCTCACATTCAGTATGCCCCCTCTACATCTTTAAAGTGCATCTCACAGTCAGTATCTCTCCTCTGTGTCTTCTGGGAGAATCTCACTGTCAGTATCTCTCCTCTGTGTATTCAAGGAGGGTCTCACAATCAGTGTCTCTCCTTTGTGTCTTTAAGGTGCGTCTCACAGGCAGTGTCCCTCATCTGTGTCTTCTGGGAGGGTCTCACAGTCAGTGTCTCGCCTCTGTGTCTTTAGGGAGCGTCTTACATTTAGTATCTCTCCACTGTGTCTTCAAGGAGGGTCTCACAGTCAGTATCTCTCCTCTGTGTCGTTAGGGAGCATCTCATAATTAGTGTCTCTCCTCTATCACTTTAACGAGCGTCTCACAGTCAGTATCTCTCATCTGTGTCTTTAAGGAGCATCTCACAGTCAATGTCTCTCCTCTGTGTCTTTCGGAAGGGTCTCACAGTCAGTGTCTCTCCTCTGTGTTTTAAGGAGCGTCTCACAGTCCGTGCCTCTCCTCTGTGTCTTTAGGTAGCGTCTCACAGTCAGGGTCTCTCCTCAGTGTCTTTGGGGAACGTCTCACAGTCAGTGTCACTCCACTGTGTCTTCAAGGAGTGTCTCACAGACAGTGTCTCTCCTCTGTGTCTTTAGGGAGCGTCATACATTTAGTATCTCTCCACTGTGTCTTCAAGGAGGGTCTCACAGTCAGTATCTCTCCTCTGTGTCGTTAGGGAGCATCTCATAATTAGTGTCTCTCCTCTATCACTTTAACGAGCATCTCACAGTCAGTATCTCTCATCTGTGTCTTTAAGGAGCATCTCACAGTCAATGTCTCTCCTCTGTGTCTTTCGGAAGGGTCTCACAGTCAGTGTCTTTCCTCTGTGTCTTTAAGGAGCATGTCACATTCAGTGTCTCACCTCTGTGTCTTTAGGTGGCATCTCACAGTCATTGTCTCTCCTCCGTGTCTTTGGGGAGGGTCTCACAATCAGTGTCTCTCCTCTGTGACTTTTGGGAGGGTCTCACAGTCAGTGTCTTTCCTCCATGTCTTTAAGGAGTGTGTTGCAATCAGTATCTCTCCTCTGTGTCTTTAAGGTGCGTCTCACAGTCAATGTCTCTCCTCTGTGCCTTTAGGGAGCGTCTCAGAGTCAGTGTCTCTCCTCTGTGATTTAGGGAGTATCTCACAGTCAGTGTCTCTCCTCTGTGTCTTTAGGGAGCGTCTCACAGTCAGTGTCTCTCCTCTGTGTCTTTAGGGAGCATCTCACAGTCAGTGTCTCTCCTCCATGTCTTTAAGGAGTGTGTTGCAATCAGTATCTCTCCTCTGTGTCTTTAGGGAGGTTCTCACATTCAGTATGCCCCCTCTACATCTTTAAAGTGCATCTCACAGTCAGTATCTCTCCTCTGTGTCTTCTGGGAGAATCTCACTGTCAGTATCTCTCCTCTGTGTATTCAAGGAGGGTCTCACAATCAGTGTCTCTCCTTTGTGTCTTTAAGGTGCGTCTCACAGGCAGTGTCCCTCATCTGTGTCTTCTGGGAGGGTCTCACAGTCAGTGTCTCGCCTCTGTGTCTTTAGGGAGCGTCTTACATTTAGTATCTCTCCACTGTGTCTTCAAGGAGGGTCTCACAGTCAGTATCTCTCCTCTGTGTCGTTAGGGAGCATCTCATAATTAGTGTCTCTCCTCTATCACTTTAACGAGCGTCTCACAGTCAGTATCTCTCATCTGTGTCTTTAAGGAGCATCTCACAGTCAATGTCTCTCCTCTGTGTCTTTCGGAAGGGTCTCACAGTCAGTGTCTCTCCTCTGTGTTTTAAGGAGCGTCTCACAGTCCGTGCCTCTCCTCTGTGTCTTTAGGTAGCGTCTCACAGTCAGGGTCTCTCCTCAGTGTCTTTGGGGAACGTCTCACAGTCAGTGTCACTCCACTGTGTCTTCAAGGAGTGTCTCACAGACAGTGTCTCTCCTCTGTGTCTTTAGGGAGCGTCATACATTTAGTATCTCTCCACTGTGTCTTCAAGGAGGGTCTCACAGTCAGTATCTCTCCTCTGTGTCGTTAGGGAGCATCTCATAATTAGTGTCTCTCCTCTATCACTTTAACGAGCATCTCACAGTCAGTATCTCTCATCTGTGTCTTTAAGGAGCATCTCACAGTCAATGTCTCTCCTCTGTGTCTTTCGGAAGGGTCTCACAGTCAGTGTCTTTCCTCTGTGTCTTTAAGGAGCATGTCACATTCAGTGTCTCACCTCTGTGTCTTTAGGTGGCATCTCACAGTCATTGTCTCTCCTCCGTGTCTTTGGGGAGGGTCTCACAATCAGTGTCTCTCCTCTGTGACTTTTGGGAGGGTCTCACAGTCAGTGTCTCTCCTCCATGTCTTTAAGGAGTGTGTTGCAATCAGTATCTCTCCTCTGTGTCTTTAAGGTGCGTCTCACAGTCAATGTCTCTCCTCTGTGCCTTTAGGGAGCGTCTCAGAGTCAGTGTCTCTCCTCTGTGATTTAGGGAGTATCTCACAGTCAGTGTCTCTCCTCTGTGTCTTTAGGGAGCGTCTCACAGTCAGTGTCTCTCCTCTGTGTCTTTAGGGAGCATCTCACAGTCAGTGTCTCTCCTCCATGTCTTTAAGGAGTGTGTTGCAATCAGTATCTCTCCTCTGTGTCTTTAGGGAGGTTCTCACATTCAGTATGCCCCCTCTACATCTTTAAAGTGCATCTCACAGTCAGTATCTCTCCTCTGTGTCTTCTGGGAGCATCTCACTGTCAGTATCTCTCCTCTGTGTATTCAAGGAGGGTCTCACAATCAGTGTCTCTCCTTTGTGTCTTTAAGGTGCGTCTCACAGGCAGTGTCCCTCATCTGTGTCTTCTGGGAGGGTCTCACAGTCAGTGTCTCGCCTCTGTGTCTTTAGGGAGCGTCTTACATTTAGTATCTCTCCACTGTGTCTTCAAGGAGGGTCTCACAGTCAGTATCTCTCCTCTGTGTCGTTAGGGAGCATCTCATAATTAGTGTCTCTCCTCTATCACTTTAAGGAGCGTCTCACAGTCAGTATCTCTCATCTGTGTCTTTAAGGAGCATCTCACAGTCAATGTCTCTCCTCTGTGTCTTTAGCGAGGGTCTCACAGTCACTGTCTGTCCTCTGTGTCTTTGGGGAACGTCTCACAGTCAATGCCGCTCCGCTGTGTCTTCAGGGAGCGTCTTACGTTCAGTATCTCCCTTCTGTGTCTTCAAGGAAGGTCTCACAGTCAGTGTCTCACTTCTGTGTCTTTAGGGAGGGTCTCACAGTTCGTGTCTCTCCTCTGTGACTTTTGGGAGGGTCTCACAGCCAGTGTCTCTCCACTGTGTCTTCTGGGAGCGTCTCACAGTCAGTGTCCCGCCTCTGTGTCTTTAGGGAGCATCTCACAGTCAGTGTCTCTCCTCTGTGTCTTCAAGGCAGATCTCACAGTCAGTGTCTCTCCTCTGTGTCTTTCGCGAGGTCTCACAGTCAGTGTCTCTCCTTTGTGTCTTTAGGGAGCATCTTACATTCAATTCCTCTCCACTGTGTCTTTAGGTAGCATCTTACAATCAGTGTCTCTCCTCTGTGTCTTTTGGGAAGGTCTCACATTTAGAGTCCCTCTTCTGTGTCTGTAGGGAGGGTCTCACAATCAGTGTCTTTCCTCTGTGACTTTTGAGATGGTCTCACTCTCGGTGTCTCTCCTCTGTGTCTTTTAGGAGTGAGTTGCAATCAGTATCTCTCCTCTGTTTCTTAAGGGTGTCCCACATTCAGTATCTCTCCTCTGTGACTTCAAGGAGGTTCTCACAGTCAGTATCTCTCTTCTGAGTCCTCAGTCAGGGTCTCACAGTCACTGTCTGTCCTCTGGGTCTGTAGGGAGGGTCTCACAATCAGTATCTCCCCTCTGTGACTTTTGAGAGGGTCTCATCGTCAGTAGCTCTCCTCTGTGTCTTCTGGGAGGGTCTCACAGGCAGTGTCTCTCCTCTATGTCTTTAGGGAGCGTCTTACATTCAATTTCTCTCCACTGTGTCTTTACGTAGCATCTTACAGTCAGTGTCTCCCCTCTGTGTCGTTTGGGAAGCTCTCACATTCAGTGTTCCTCTGTGTCTATTAGGAGGAGCTCACAGCCATTGTTCCTCCTCTGTGTCTTTAGGGAACATCTCACAGTCAGTGTCCCTCCTCTGTGTCTTCTGGGAGAGTCTCACAGTCAGTATCTCTCCTCTGTGTCTTCAAGGAGGGTCTCACAGTCATTGTGTCTCCTCTGTGTCTTTCGGGAGCATCTCACATTCAGTGCCTCTCCTCTGTGTCTTTAGAGAACGTGTCACTGTCAGTGTCTCTCCTCACTGTCTTTCAAGAGCATCTCACAGTCATTGTCGCTCTTCAGTGCCTTTAGGGAGGGTCTCACGGTCAGTATCTCTCCTCTGTGTCTTTGGGGAGCATCTCACAGTCAGTGTCTCTCCTCTGTGCCTTTAGGGAGCGTCTCACAGTCAGTGTCTCTCCTCTGTGTCTTTCAGGAGGGTCTCAGTCAGTGTCTCTCCTCTGTGTCTTTAGGGAGAGTCTTACAGTCAGTATCTCTCCTCTGTGTCTTCAAGGAGGGTCTCACAGTCATTGTCTCTCCTCTGTGTCTTTAGCGAGGGTCTCACAGTCACTGTCTGTCCTCTGTGTCTTTGGGGAACGTCTCACAGTCAATGCCGCTCCGCTGTGTCTTCAGGGAGCGTCTTACATTCAGTGTCTCACTTCTGTGTCTTTCGGGAGGGTCTCACAGTTCGTGTCTCTCCTCTGTGACTTTTGGGAGGGTCTCACAGCCAGTGTCTCTCCACTGTGTCTTCTGGGAGCGTCTCACAGTCAGTGTCCCGCCTCTGTGTCTTTAGGGAGCATCTCACAGTCAGTATCTCTCTACTGTGTCTTCAGTGAGGGTCTCACAGTCAGTGTCTGTCCTCTGTGACTTTAGGGTGGGTCTCACATTCAGTGTCTCTCCTCTGTGTGTTTAGGGAGCGTCTCAGAGTCAGTGTCTCTCCTCTGTGATTTAGGGAGTATCTCACAGTCAGTGTCTCTCCTCTGTGGCTTTAGGGAGGGTCTCGCAGACAGTGTCTCTCCTCTGTGCCTTTTGGGCAGGAATCACAGTCAGTGTCCCGCCTCTGTGTCTTTCAGGAGGGTCTCACAGTCAGTGTCTCTCCTCTGTGTCATTCGGGATGGTCTCACAGTCGGTTTCTCTCATCTGTGTCTCCAGGGAGCATCTCACAGTCAGTGTCCCTCCTCTGTGCCTTTAGGGAGCGTCTCACAGTCAATGTCTCTCCTCTGTGTCTTTCAGGAGGGTCTCACAGTTAGTGTCTCTCCTCTGTGTCTTTAGAGAACGTGTCACTGTCAGTGTCTCTCCTCACTGTCTTTCAAGAGCATCTCACAGTCATTGTCGCTCTTCAGTGCCTTTAGGGAGGGTCTCACGGTCAGTATCTCTCCTCTGTGTCTTTGGGGAGCATCTCACAGTCAGTGTCCCACCTCTGTGTCTTTAGGGAGCATCTCACAGTCAGTGTCTCTCCTCTGTGTCTTCAAGGAGGATCTCACAGTCAGTGTCTCTCCTCTGTGCCTTCAGGGAGCATCTCACAGTCGGTGTCTCTCCTCTGTGCCTTTAGGGAGCGTCTCACAGTCAGTGTCTCTCCTCTGTGTCTTTCAGGAGGGTCTCAGTCAGTGTCTCTCCTCTGTGTCTTTAGGGAGAGTCTTACAGTCAGTATCTCTCCTCTGTGTCTTCAAGGAGGGTCTCACAGTCATTGTCTCTCCTCTGTGTCTTTAGCGAGGGTCTCACAGTCACTGTCTGTCCTCTGTGTCTTTGGGGAACGTCTCACAGTCAATGCCGCTCCGCTGTGTCTTCAGGGAGCGTCTTACGTTCAGTATCTCCCTTCTGTGTCTTCAAGGAAGGTCTCACAGTCAGTGTCTCACTTCTGTGTCTTTAGGGAGGGTCTCACAGTTCGTGTCTCTCCTCTGTGACTTTTGGGAGGGTCTCACAGCCAGTGTCTCTCCACTGTGTCTTCTGGGAGCGTCTCACAGTCAGTGTCCCGCCTCTGTGTCTTTAGGGAGCATCTCACAGTCAATGTCTCTCCTGTGTGTCTTTCGGAAGGGTCTCACAGTCAGTGTCTCTCCTCTGTGTTTTAAGGAGCGTCTCACAGTCCGTGCCTCTCCTCTGTGTCTTTAGGTAGCGTCTCACAGTCAGGGTCTCTCCTCAGTGTCTTTGGGGAATGTCTCACAGTCAGTGTCACTCCACTGTGTCTTCAAGGAGTGTCTCACAGACAGTGTCTCTCCTCTGTGTCTTTAGGGAGCGTCTTACATTTAGTATCTCTCCACTGTGTCTTCAAGGAGGGTCTCACAGTCAGTATCTCTCCTCTGTGTCGTTAGGGAGCATCTCATAATTAGTGTCTCTCCTCTATCACTTTAACGAGCGTCTCACAGTCAGTATCTCTCATCTGTGTCTTTAAGGAGCATCTCACAGTCAATGTCTCTCCTCTGTGTCTTTCGGAAGGGTCTCACAGTCAGTGTCTCTCCTCTGTGTTTTTAAGGAGCGTCTCACAGTCTGTGCCTCTCCTCTGTGTCTTTAGGTAGCGTCTCACAGTCAGGGTCTCTCCTCAGTGTCTTTGGGGAACGTCTCACAGTCAGTGTCTCTCCACTGTGTCTTCAAGGAGTGTCTCACAGACAGTGTCTCTCCTCTGTGTCTTTTGGGAGAGTTTCACAGTCAGTGTTTCTCCTCTGTGTCTTTAAGGAGCATCTCACAGACAGTGTCTTTCCTCTGTGTCTTTTGGGAGAGTTTCACAGTCAGTGTCTCTCTGTGTATTCAAGGAGGGTCTCACAATCAGTGTCTCTCCTCTGTGTCTTTAAGGAGGGTCTCACAGTCAGTGTCTCTCCTCTGTGACTATAGGTAGCGTCTCACAGTCAGTGTCTCTCATCTCTGTCTTTAGGGAGCGTCTCACAGTCAGTGTCTGTCCTCTGTGTCTTTAAGGAGTGTGTTGCAATCAGTATCTCTCCTCTGTGTCTTTAGGGAGAGTCTCACGTTCAGTATCCCCCCTCTGTGTCTTTAGGGAGCATCTCAAAGTCAGTGTATCTCCTCTGTGTCTTTAGGAAGCATCTCACAGTGAGTGGAGCTACTCTGTGTCTTCTGGGAAGGTCTCACAGTATGTGTCTCGCCTCTGTGTCTTTGGGGGCGTCTCACATACGGTGCCATTCCTCTGTGTCTATAGGGAGCGTCTCACAGTCAGTGCCTCTCCTCTGTGTCTTTCAGGAGGGTCTCAGAGTCAGTGTCTTTCCTCAGTGTCTTTAAGGAGCATCTCACAGTCAGTATCTCTCTACTGTGTCTTCAGTGAGGGTCTCACAGTCAGTGTCTGTCC
This sequence comes from Carcharodon carcharias, assembly GCF_017639515.1. Lineage (NCBI taxonomy): Eukaryota > Metazoa > Chordata > Chondrichthyes > Lamniformes > Lamnidae > Carcharodon > Carcharodon carcharias. The sequence goes on along the minus strand of NC_054475.1, from coordinate 53,413,748 downwards.
TCTGTGACTTTAGGGTGGGTCTCACATTCAGTGTCTCTCCTCTGTGTGTTTAGGGAGCGTCTCAGAGTCAGTGTCTCTCCTCTGTGATTTAGGGAGTATCTCACAGTCAGTGTCTCTCCTCTGTGGCTTTAGGGAGGGTCTCGCAGACAGTGTCTCTCCTCTGTGCCTTTTGGGCAGGAATCACAGTCAGTGTCCCGCCTCTGTGTCTTTCAGGAGGGTCTCACAGTCAGTGTCTCTCCTCTGTGTCATTCGGGATGGTCTCACAGTCGGTTTCTCTCATCTGTGTCTCCAGGGAGCATCTCACAGTCAGTGTCCCTCCTCTGTGCCTTTAGGGAGCGTCTCACAGTCAATGTCTCTCCTCTGTGTCTTTCAGGAGGGTCTCACAGTTAGTGTCTCTCCTCTGTGTCTTTAGCAAGGGTCTCACAGTCACTGTCTGTCCTCTGTGTCTTTGGGGAACGTCTCACAATCAGTGGCTCTCCTTCGTGACTTTTGAGCAGTTCTCACAGTCAATATCTCTCCTCTGTGTCTGTAGGGAGGGTCTCACCGTCAGTATCTCTCCTCTGTGTCTTCTGGGAGGGTTTCACAGGCAGTGTCTCTCCTCTATGTCTTTAGGGAGTGTCTTACATTCAATTTCTCTCCACTGTGTCTTTACGTAGCATCTTACAGTCAGTGTCTCCCCTCTGTGTCGTTTGGGAAGCTCTCACATTCAGTGTTCCTCTGTGTCTATTAGGAGGAGCTCACAACCATTGTTCCTCCTCTGTGTCTTTAGGGAACATCTCACAGTCAGTGTCCCTCCTCTGTGTCTTCTGGGAGAGTCTCACAGTCAGTATCTCTCCTCTGTGTCTTCAAGGAGGGTATCACAGTCATTGTGTCTCCTCTGTGTCTTTCGGGAGCATCTCACATTCAGTGCCTCTCCTCTGTGTCTTTAGAGATCGTGTCACTGTCAGTGTCTCTCCTCAGTGTCTTTCAAGAGCATCTCACAGTCATTGTGTCTCTTCAGTGCCTTTAGGGAGGGTCTCACGGTCAGTATCTCTCCTCTGTGTCTTTGGGGAGCGCCTCACAGTCAGTGTCTCTCCTCTGTGTCTTTCAGGAGGGTCTCACAGTCAGTATCTCTCCTCTGTGTCTTTCAGGATGGTCTCACAGTCACTGTCTGTCCTCTGTGCCTTCAGGGAGCATCTCACAGTCAGTGTCTCTCCTCTGTGCCTTTAGGGAGCGTCTCACAGTCAGTGTCTCTCCTCTGTGTCTTTCAGGAGGGTCTCAGTCAGTGTCTCTCCTCTGTGTCTTTAGGGAGAGTCTTACAGTCAGTATCTCTCCTCTGTGTCTTCAAGGAGGGTCTCACAGTCATTGTCTCTCCTCTGTGTCTTTAGCGAGGGTCTCACAGTCACTGTCTGTCCTCTGTGTCTTTGGGGAACGTCTCACAGTCAATGCCGCTCCGCTGTGTCTTCAGGGAGCGTCTTACGTTCAGTATCTCCCTTCTGTGTCTTCAAGGAAGGTCTCACAGTCAGTGTCTCACTTCTGTGTCTTTCGGGAGGGTCTCACAGTTCGTGTCTCTCCTCTGTGACTTTTGGGAGGGTCTCACAGCCAGTGTCTCTCCACTGTGTCTTCTGGGAGGGTCTCACAGTCAGTGTCCCACCTCTGTGTCTTTAGGGAGCATCTCACAGTCAGTGTCTCTCCTCTGTGTCTTCAAGGAGGATCTCACAGTCAGTGTCTCTCCTCTGTGTCTTTCAGGAGGGTCTCAGTCAGTGTCTCTCCTCTGTGTCTTTAGGGAGAGTCTTACAGTCAGTATCTCTCCTCTGTGTCTTCAAGGAGGGTCTCACAGTCATTGTCTCTCCTCTGTGTCTTTAGCGAGGGTCTCACAGTCACTGTCTGTCCTCTGTGTCTTTGGGGAACGTCTCACAGTCAATGCCGCTCCGCTGTGTCTTCAGGGAGCGTCTTACGTTCAGTATCTCCCTTCTGTGTCTTCAAGGAAGGTCTCACAGTCAGTGTCTCACTTCTGTGTCTTTCGGGAGGGTCTCACAGTTCGTGTCTCTCCTCTGTGACTTTTGGGAGGGTCTCACAGCCAGTGTCTCTCCACTGTGTCTTCTGGGAGGGTCTCACAGTCAGTGTCCCACCTCTGTGTCTTTAGGGAGCATCTCACAGTCAGTGTCTCTCCTCTGTGTCTTCAAGGAGGATCTCACAGTCAGTGTCTCTCCTCTGTGCCTTCAGGGAGCATCTCACAGTCGGTGTCTCTCCTCTGTGCCTTTAGGGAGCGTCTCACAGTCAGTGTCTCTCCTCTGTGTCTTTCAGGAGGGTCTCAGTCAGTGTCTCTCCTCTGTGTCTTTAGGGAGAGTCTTACAGTCAGTATCTCTCCTCTGTGTCTTCAAGGAGGGTCTCACAGTCATTGTCTCTCCTCTGCGTCTTTAGCGAGGGTCTCACAGTCACTGTCTGTCCTCTGTGTCTTTGGGGAACGTCTCACAGTCAATGCCGCTCCGCTGTGTCTTCAGGGAGCGTCTTACGTTCAGTATCTCCCTTCTGTGTCTTCAAGGAAGGTCTCACAGTCAGTGTCTCACTTCTGTGTCTTTAGGGAGGGTCTCACAGTTCGTGTCTCTCCTCTGTGACTTTTGGGAGGGTCTCACAGCCAGTGTCTCTCCACTGTGTCTTCTGGGAGCGTCTCACAGTCAGTGTCTCTCCTCTGTGTCTTCAAGGCAGATCTCACAGTCAGTGTCTCTCCTCTGTGTCTTTCGCGAGGTCTCACAGTCAGTGTCTCTCCTTTGTGTCTTTAGGGAGCGTCTTACATTCAATTCCTCTCCACTGTGTCTTTAGGTAGCATCTTACAATCAGTGTCTCTCCTCTGTGTCTTTTGGGAAGGTCTCACATTTAGAGTCCCTCTTCTGTGTCTGTAGGGAGGGTCTCACAATCAGTGTCTTTTCTCTGTGACTTTTGAGATGGTCTCACTCTCGGTGTCTCTCCTCTGTGTCTTTTAGGAGTGAGTTGCAATCAGTACCTCTCCTCTGTTTCTTAAGGGTGTCCCACATTCAGTATCTCTCCTCTGTGACTTCAAGGAGGTTCTCACAGTCAGTATCTCTCTTCTGAGTCCTCAGTCAGGGTCTCACAGTCACTGTCTGTCCTCTGGGTCTGTAGGGAGGGTCTCACAATCAGTATCTCCCCTCTGTGACTTTTGAGAGGGTCTCATCGTCAGTAGCTCTCCTCTGTGTCTTCTGGGAGGGTCTCACAGGCAGTGTCTCTCCTCTATGTCTTTAGGGAGCGTCTTACATTCAATTTCTCTCCACTGTGTCTTTACGTAGCATCTTACAGTCAGTGTCTCCCCTCTGTGTCGTTTGGGAAGCTCTCACATTCAGTGTTCCTCTGTGTCTATTAGGAGGAGCTCACAGCCATTGTTCCTCCTCTGTGTCTTTAGGGAACATCTCACAGTCAGTGTCCCTCCTCTGTGTCTTCTGGGAGAGTCTCACAGTCAGTATCTCTCCTCTGTGTCTTCAAGGAGGGTCTCACAGTCATTGTGTCTCCTCTGTGTCTTTCGGGAGCATCTCACATTCAGTGCCTCTCCTCTGTGTCTTTAGAGAACGTGTCACTGTCAGTGTCTCTCCTCACTGTCTTTCAAGAGCATCTCACAGTCATTGTCGCTCTTCAGTGCCTTTAGGGAGGGTCTCACGGTCAGTATCTCTCCTCTGTGTCTTTGGGGAGCATCTCACAGTCAGTGTCTCTCCTCTGTGCCTTTAGGGAGCGTCTCACAGTCAGTGTCTCTCCTCTGTGTCTTTCAGGAGGGTCTCAGTCAGTGTCTCTCCTCTGTGTCTTTAGGAAGAGTCTTACAGTCAGTATCTCTCCTCTGTGTCTTCAAGGAGGGTCTCACAGTCATTGTCTCTCCTCTGTGTCTTTAGCAAGGGTCTCACAGTCACTGTCTGTCCTCTGTGTCTTTGGGGAACGTCTCACAGTCAATGCCGCTCCGCTGTGTCTTCAGGGAGCGTCTTACGTTCAGTATCTCCCTTCTGTGTCTTCAAGGAAGGTCTCACAGTCAGTGTCTCACTTCTGTGTCTTTCGGGAGGGTCTCACAGTTCGTGTCTCTCCTCTGTGACTTTTGGGAGGGTCTCACAGCCAGTGTCTCTCCACTGTGTCTTCTGGGAGGGTCTCACAGTCAGTGTCCCACCTCTGTGTCTTTAGGGAGCATCTCACAGTCAGTGTCTCTCCTCTGTGTCTTCAAGGAGGATCTCACAGTCAGTGTCTCTCCTCTGTGCCTTCAGGGAGCATCTCACAGTCGGTGTCTCTCCTCTGTGCCTTTAGGGAGCGTCTCACAGTCAGTGTCTCTCCTCTGTGTCTTTCAGGAGGGTCTCAGTCAGTGTCTCTCCTCTGTGTCTTTAGGGAGAGTCTTACAGTCAGTATCTCTCCTCTGTGTCTTCAAGGAGGGTCTCACAGTCATTGTCTCTCCTCTGTGTCTTTAGCGAGGGTCTCACAGTCACTGTCTGTCCTCTGTGTCTTTGGGGAACGTCTCACAGTCAATGCCGCTCCGCTGTGTCTTCAGGGAGCGTCTTACGTTCAGTATCTCCCTTCTGTGTCTTCAAGGAAGGTCTCACAGTCAGTGTCTCACTTCTGTGTCTTTAGGGAGGGTCTCACAGTTCGTGTCTCTCCTCTGTGACTTTTGGGAGGGTCTCACAGCCAGTGTCTCTCCACTGTGTCTTCTGGGAGCGTCTCACAGTCAGTGTCCCGCCTCTGTGTCTTTAGGGAGCATCTCACAGTCAATGTCTCTCCTGTGTGTCTTTCGGAAGGGTCTCACAGTCAGTGTCTCTCCTCTGTGTTTTAAGGAGCGTCTCACAGTCCGTGCCTCTCCTCTGTGTCTTTAGGTAGCGTCTCACAGTCAGGGTCTCTCCTCAGTGTCTTTGGGGAACGTCTCACAGTCAGTGTCACTCCACTGTGTCTTCAAGGAGTGTCTCACAGACAGTGTCTCTCCTCTGTGTCTTTAGGGAGCGTCTTACATTTAGTATCTCTCCACTGTGTCTTCAAGGAGGGTCTCACAGTCAGTATCTCTCCTCTGTGTCGTTAGGGAGCATCTCATAATTAGTGTCTCTCCTCTATCACTTTAACGAGCGTCTCACAGTCAGTATCTCTCATCTGTGTCTTTAAGGAGCATCTCACAGTCAATGTCTCTCCTCTGTGTCTTTCGGAAGGGTCTCACAGTCAGTGTCTCTCCTCTGTGTTTTTAAGGAGCGTCTCACAGTCTGTGCCTCTCCTCTGTGTCTTTAGGTAGCGTCTCACAGTCAGGGTCTCTCCTCAGTGTCTTTGGGGAACGTCTCACAGTCAGTGTCTCTCCACTGTGTCTTCAAGGAGTGTCTCACAGACAGTGTCTCTCCTCTGTGTCTTTTGGGAGAGTTTCACAGTCAGTGTTTCTCCTCTGTGTCTTTAAGGAGCATCTCACAGACAGTGTCTTTCCTCTGTGTCTTTTGGGAGAGTTTCACAGTCAGTGTCTCTCTGTGTATTCAAGGAGGGTCTCACAATCAGTGTCTCTCCTCTGTGTCTTTAAGGAGGGTCTCACAGTCAGTGTCTCTCCTCTGTGACTATAGGTAGCGTCTCACAGTCAGTGTCTCTCATCTCTGTCTTTAGGGAGCGTCTCACAGTCAGTGTCTGTCCTCTTTGTCTTTAAGGAGTGTGTTGCAATCAGTATCTCTCCTCTGTGTCTTTAGGGAGAGTCTCACGTTCAGTATCCCCCCTCTGTGTCTTTAGGGAGCATCTCAAAGTCAGTGTATCTCCTCTGTGTCTTTAGGAAGCATCTCACAGTGAGTGGAGCTACTCTGTGTCTTCTGGGAAGGTCTCACAGTATGTGTCTCGCCTCTGTGTCTTTGGGGGCGTCTCACATACGGTGCCATTCCTCTGTGTCTATAGGGAGCGTCTCACAGTCAGTGCCTCTCCTCTGTGTCTTTCAGGAGGGTCTCAGAGTCAGTGTCTTTCCTCAGTGTCTTTAAGGAGCATCTCACAGTCAGTATCTCTCTACTGTGTCTTCAGTGAGGGTCTCACAGTCAGTGTCTGTCCTCTGTGACTTTAGGGTGGGTCTCACATTCAGTGTCTCTCCTCTGTGTGTTTAGGGAGCGTCTCAGAGTCAGTGTCTCTCCTCTGTGATTTAGGGAGTATCTCACAGTCAGTGTCTCTCCTCTGTGGCTTTAGGGAGGGTCTCGCAGACAGTGTCTCTCCTCTGTGCCTTTTGGGCAGGAATCACAGTCAGTGTCCCGCCTCTGTGTCTTTCAGGAGGGTCTCACAGTCAGTGTCTCTCCTCTGTGTCATTCGGGATGGTCTCACAGTCGGTTTCTCTCATCTGTGTCTCCAGGGAGCATCTCACAGTCAGTGTCCCTCCTCTGTGCCTTTAGGGAGCGTCTCACAGTCAATGTCTCTCCTCTGTGTCTTTCAGGAGGGTCTCACAGTTAGTGTCTCTCCTCTGTGTCTTTAGCAAGGGTCTCACAGTCACTGTCTGTCCTCTGTGTCTTTGGGGAACGTCTCACAATCAGTGGCTCTCCTTCGTGACTTTTGAGCAGTTCTCACAGTCAATATCTCTCCTCTGTGTCTGTAGGGAGGGTCTCACCGTCAGTATCTCTCCTCTGTGTCTTCTGGGAGGGTTTCACAGGCAGTGTCTCTCCTCTATGTCTTTAGGGAGTGTCTTACATTCAATTTCTCTCCACTGTGTCTTTACGTAGCATCTTACAGTCAGTGTCTCCCCTCTGTGTCGTTTGGGAAGCTCTCACATTCAGTGTTCCTCTGTGTCTATTAGGAGGAGCTCACAACCATTGTTCCTCCTCTGTGTCTTTAGGGAACATCTCACAGTCAGTGTCCCTCCTCTGTGTCTTCTGGGAGAGTCTCACAGTCAGTATCTCTCCTCTGTGTCTTCAAGGAGGGTATCACAGTCATTGTGTCTCCTCTGTGTCTTTCGGGAGCATCTCACATTCAGTGCCTCTCCTCTGTGTCTTTAGAGATCGTGTCACTGTCAGTGTCTCTCCTCTGTCTTTCAAGAGCATCTCACAGTCATTGTGTCTCTTCAGTGCCTTTAGGGAGGGTCTCACGGTCAGTATCTCTCCTCTGTGTCTTTGGGGAGCGCCTCACAGTCAGTGTCTCTCCTCTGTGTCTTTCAGGAGGGTCTCACAGTCAGTATCTCTCCTCTGTGTCTTTCAGGATGGTCTCACAGTCAGTGTCTCTCCTCTGTGCCTTCAGGGAGCATCTCACAGTCAGTGTCTCTCCTCTGTGCCTTTAGGGAGCGTCTCACAGTCAGTGTCTCTCCTCTGTGTCTTTCAGGAGGGTCTCAGTCAGTGTCTCTCCTCTGTGTCTTTAGGGAGAGTCTTACAGTCAGTATCTCTCCTCTGTGTCTTCAAGGAGGGTCTCACAGTCATTGTCTCTCCTCTGTGTCTTTAGCGAGGGTCTCACAGTCACTGTCTGTCCTCTGTGTCTTTGGGGAACGTCTCACAGTCAATGCCGCTCCGCTGTGTCTTCAGGGAGCGTCTTACGTTCAGTATCTCCCTTCTGTGTCTTCAAGGAAGGTCTCACAGTCAGTGTCTCACTTCTGTGTCTTTCGGGAGGGTCTCACAGTTCGTGTCTCTCCTCTGTGACTTTTGGGAGGGTCTCACAGCCAGTGTCTCTCCACTGTGTCTTCTGGGAGGGTCTCACAGTCAGTGTCCCACCTCTGTGTCTTTAGGGAGCATCTCACAGTCAGTGTCTCTCCTCTGTGTCTTCAAGGAGGATCTCACAGTCAGTGTCTCTCCTCTGTGCCTTCAGGGAGCATCTCACAGTCGGTGTCTCTCCTCTGTGCCTTTAGGGAGCGTCTCACAGTCAGTGTCTCTCCTCTGTGTCTTTCAGGAGGGTCTCAGTCAGTGTCTCTCCTCTGTGTCTTTAGGGAGAGTCTTACAGTCAGTATCTCTCCTCTGTGTCTTCAAGGAGGGTCTCACAGTCATTGTCTCTCCTCTGTGTCTTTAGCGAGGGTCTCACAGTCACTGTCTGTCCTCTGTGTCTTTGGGGAACGTCTCACAGTCAATGCCGCTCCGCTGTGTCTTCAGGGAGCGTCTTACGTTCAGTATCTCCCTTCTGTGTCTTCAAGGAAGGTCTCACAGTCAGTGTCTCACTTCTGTGTCTTTAGGGAGGGTCTCACAGTTCGTGTCTCCCCTCTGTGACTTTTGGGAGGGTCTCACAGCCAGTGTCTCTCCACTGTGTCTTCTGGGAGCGTCTCTCAGTCAGTGTCTCTCCTCTGTGTCTTCAAGGCAGATCTCACAGTCAGTGTCTCTCCTCTGTGTCTTTCGCGAGGTCTCACAGTCAGTGACTCTCCTTTGTGTCTTTAGGGAGCGTCTTACATTCAATTCCTCTCCACTGTGTCTTTAGGTAGCATCTTACAATCAGTGTCTCTCCTCTGTGTCTTTTGGGAAGGTCTCACATTTAGAGTCCCTCTTCTGTGTCTGTAGGGAGGGTCTCACAATCAGTGTCTTTCCTCTGTGACTTTTGAGATGGTCTCACTCTCGGTGTCTCTCCTCTGTGTCTTTTAGGAGTGAGTTGCAATCAGTATCTCTCCTCTGTTTCTTAAGGGTGTCCCACATTCAGTATCTCTCCTCTGTGACTTCAAGGAGGTTCTCACAGTCAGTATCTCTCTTCTGAGTCCTCAGTCAGGGTCTCACAGTCACTGTCTGTCCTCTGGGTCTGTAGGGAGGGTCTCACAATCAGTATCTCCCCTCTGTGACTTTTGAGAGGGTCTCATCGTCAGTAGCTCTCCTCTGTGTCTTCTGGGAGGGTCTCACAGGCAGTGTCTCTCCTCTATGTCTTTAGGGAGCGTCTTACATTCAATTTCTCTCCACTGTGTCTTTACGTAGCATCTTACAGTCAGTGTCTCCCCTCTGTGTCGTTTGGGAAGCTCTCACATTCAGTGTTCCTCTGTGTCTATTAGGAGGAGCTCACAGCCATTGTTCCTCCTCTGTGTCTTTAGGGAACATCTCACAGTCAGTGTCCCTCCTCTGTGTCTTCTGGGAGAGTCTCACAGTCAGTATCTCTCCTCTGTGTCTTCAAGGAGGGTCTCACAGTCATTGTGTCTCCTCTGTGTCTTTCGGGAGCATCTCACATTCAGTGCCTCTCCTCTGTGTCTTTAGAGAACGTGTCACTGTCAGTGTCTCTCCTCACTGTCTTTCAAGAGCATCTCACAGTCATTGTCACTCTTCAGTGCCTTTAGGGAGGGTCTCACGGTCAGTATCTCTCCTCTGTGTCTTTGGGGAGCATCTCACAGTCAGTGTCTCTCCTCTGTGCCTTTAGGGAGCGTCTCACAGTCAGTGTCTCTCCTCTGTGTCTTTCAGGAGGGTCTCAGTCAGTGTCTCTCCTCTGTGTCTTTAGGGAGAGTCTTACAGTCAGTATCTCTCCTCTGTGTCTTCAAGGAGGGTCTCACAGTCATTGTCTCTCCTCTGTGTCTTTAGCGAGGGTCTCACAGTCACTGTCTGTCCTCTGTGTCTTTGGGGAACGTCTCACAGTCAATGCCGCTCCGCTGTGTCTTCAGGGAGTGTCTTACGTTCAGTATCTCCCTTCTATGTCTTCAAGGAAGGTCTCACAGTCAGTGTCTCACTTCTGTGTCTTTCGGGAGGGTCTCACAGTTCGTGTCTCTCCTCTGTGACTTTTGGGAGGGTCTCACAGCCAGTGTCTCTCCACTGTGTCTTCTGGGAGGGTCTCACAGTCAGTGTCCCACCTCTGTGTCTTTAGGGAGCATCTCACAGTCAGTGTCTCTCCTCTGTGTCTTCAAGGAGGATCTCACAGTCAGTGTCTCTCCTCTGTGCCTTCAGGGAGCATCTCACAGTCGGTGTCTCTCCTCTGTGCCTTTAGGGAGCGTCTCACAGTCAGTGTCTCTCCTCTGTGTCTTTCAGGAGGGTCTCAGTCAGTGTCTCTCCTCTGTGTCTTTAGGGAGAGTCTTACAGTCAGTATCTCTCCTCTGTGTCTTCAAGGAGGGTCTCACAGTCATTGTCTCTCCTCTGTGTCTTTAGCGAGGGTCTCACAGTCACTGTCTGTCCTCTGTGTCTTTGGGGAACGTCTCACAGTCAATGCCGCTCCGCTGTGTCTTCAGGGAGCGTCTTACGTTCAGTATCTCCCTTCTGTGTCTTCAAGGAAGGTCTCACAGTCAGTGTCTCACTTCTGTGTCTTTAGGGAGGGTCTCACAGTTCGTGTCTCTCCTCTGTGACTTTTGGGAGGGTCTCACAGCCAGTGTCTCTCCACTGTGTCTTCTGGGAGCGTCTCACAGTCAGTGTCTCTCCTCTGTGTCTTCAAGGCAGATCTCACAGTCAGTGTCTCTCCTCTGTGTCTTTCGCGAGGTCTCACAGTCAGTGTCTCTCCTTTGTGTCTTTAGGGAGCGTCTTACATTCAATTCCTCTCCACTGTGTCTTTAGGTAGCATCTTACAATCAGTGTCTCTCCTCTGTGTCTTTTGGGAAGGTCTCACATTTAGAGTCCCTCTTCTGTGTCTGTAGGGAGGGTCTCACAATCAGTGTCTTTCCTCTGTGACTTTTGAGATGGTCTCACTCTCGGTGTCTCTCCTCTGTGTCTTTTAGGAGTGAGTTGCAATCAGTATCTCTCCTCTGTTTCTTAAGGGTGTCCCACATTCAGTATCTCTCCTCTGTGACTTCAAGGAGGTTCTCACAGTCAGTATCTCTCTTCTGAGTCCTCAGTCAGGGTCTCACAGTCACTGTCTGTCCTCTGGGTCTGTAGGGAGGGTCTCACAATCAGTATCTCCCCTCTGTGACTTTTGAGAGGGTCTCATCGTCAGTAGCTCTCCTCTGTGTCTTCTGGGAGGGTCTCACAGGCAGTGTCTCTCCTCTATGTCTTTAGGGAGCGTCTTACATTCAATTTCTCTCCACTGTGTCTTTACGTAGCATCTTACAGTCAGTGTCTCCCCTCTGTGTCGTTTGGGAAGCTCTCACATTCAGTGTTCCTCTGTGTCTATTAGGAGGAGCTCACAGCCATTGTTCCTCCTCTGTGTCTTTAGGGAACATCTCACAGTCAGTGTCCCTCCTCTGTGTCTTCTGGGAGAGTCTCACAGTCAGTATCTCTCCTCTGTGTCTTCAAGGAGGGTCTCACAGTCAGTGTCTCACTTCTGTGTCTTTCGGGAGGGTCTCACAGTTCGTGTCTCTCCTCTGTGACTTTTGGGAGGGTCTCACAGCCAGTGTCTCTCCACTGTGTCTTCTGGGAGGGTCTCACAGTCAGTGTCCCACCTCTGTGTCTTTAGGGAGCATCTCACAGTCAGTGTCTCTCCTCTGTGTCTTCAAGGAGGATCTCACAGTCAGTGTCTCTCCTCTGTGCCTTCAGGGAGCATCTCACAGTCGGTGTCTCTCCTCTGTGCCTTTAGGGAGCGTCTCACAGTCAGTGTCTCTCCTCTGTGTCTTTCAGGAGGGTCTCAGTCAGTGTCTCTCCTCTGTGTCTTTAGGGAGAGTCTTACAGTCAGTATCTCTCCTCTGTGTCTTCAAGGAGGGTCTCACAGTCATTGTCTCTCCTCTGTGTCTTTAGCGAGGGTCTCACAGTCACTGTCTGTCCTCTGTGTCTTTGGGGAACGTCTCACAGTCAATGCCGCTCCGCTGTGTCTTCAGGGAGCGTCTTACGTTCAGTATCTCCCTTCTGTGTCTTCAAGGAAGGTCTCACAGTCAGTGTCTCACTTCTGTGTCTTTAGGGAGGGTCTCACAGTTCGTGTCTCTCCTCTGTGACTTTTGGGAGGGTCTCACAGCCAGTGTCTCTCCACTGTGTCTTCTGGGAGCGTCTCACAGTCAGGGTCCCGCCTCTGTGTCTTTAGGGAGCATCTCACAGTCAGTGTCTCTCCTCTGTGTCTTCAAGGCAGATCTCACAGTCAGTGTCTCTCCTCTGTGTCTTTCGCGAGGTCTCACAGTCAGTGTCTCTCCTTTGTGTCTTTAGGGAGCATCTTACATTCAATTCCTCTCCACTGTGTCTTTAGGTAGCATCTTACAATCAGTGTCTCTCCTCTGTGTCTTTTGGGAAGGTCTCACATTTAGAGTCCCTCTTCTGTGTCTGTAGGGAGGGTCTCACAATCAGTGTCTTTCCTCTGTGACTTTTGAGATGGTCTCACTCTCGGTGTCTCTCCTCTGTGTCTTTTAGGAGTGAGTTGCAATCAGTATCTCTCCTCTGTTTCTTAAGGGTGTCCCACATTCAGTATCTCTCCTCTGTGACTTCAAGGAGGTTCTCACAGTCAGTATCTCTCTTCTGAGTCCTCAGTCAGGGTCTCACAGTCACTGTCTGTCCTCTGGGTCTGTAGGGAGGGTCTCACAATCAGTATCTCCCCTCTGTGACTTTTGAGAGGGTCTCATCGTCAGTAGCTCTCCTCTGTGTCTTCTGGGAGGGTCTCACAGGCAGTGTCTCTCCTCTATGTCTTTAGGGAGCGTCTTACATTCAATTTCTCTCCACTGTGTCTTTACGTAGCATCTTACAGTCAGTGTCTCCCCTCTGTGTCGTTTGGGAAGCTCTCACATTCAGTGTTCCTCTGTGTCTATTAGGAGGAGCTCACAGCCATTGTTCCTCCTCTGTGTCTTTAGGGAACATCTCACAGTCAGTGTCCCTCCTCTGTGTCTTCTGGGAGAGTCTCACAGTCAGTATCTCTCCTCTGTGTCTTCAAGGAGGGTCTCACAGTCATTGTGTCTCCTCTGTGTCTTTCGGGAGCATCTCACATTCAGTGCCTCTCCTCTGTGTCTTTAGAGAACGTGTCACTGTCAGTGTCTCTCCTCACTGTCTTTCAAGAGCATCTCACAGTCATTGTCGCTCTTCAGTGCCTTTAGGGAGGGTCTCACGGTCAGTATCTCTCCTCTGTGTCTTTGGGGAGCATCTCACAGTCAGTGTCTCTCCTCTGTGCCTTTAGGGAGCGTCTCACAGTCAGTGTCTCTCCTCTGTGTCTTTCAGGAGGGTCTCAGTCAGTGTCTCTCCTCTGTGTCTTTAGGGAGAGTCTTACAGTCAGTATCTCTCCTCTGTGTCTTCAAGGAGGGTCTCACAGTCATTGTCTCTCCTCTGTGTCTTTAGCGAGGGTCTCACAGTCACTGTCTGTCCTCTGTGTCTTTGGGGAACGTCTCACAGTCAATGCCGCTCCGCTGTGTCTTCAGGGAGCGTCTTACGTTCAGTGTCTCACTTCTGTGTCTTTCGGGAGGGTCTCACAGTTCGTGTCTCTCCTCTGTGACTTTTGGGAGGGTCTCACAGCCAGTGTCTCTCCACTGTGTCTTCTGGGAGCGTCTCACAGTCAGTGTCCCGCCTCTGTGTCTTTAGGGAGCATCTCACAGTCAGTATCTCTCTACTGTGTCTTCAGTGAGGGTCTCACAGTCAGTGTCTGTCCTCTGTGACTTTAGGGTGGGTCTCACATTCAGTGTCTCTCCTCTGTGTCTTTAGGGAGCGTCTCAGAGTCAGTGTCTCTCCTCTGTGATTTAGGGAGTATCTCACAGTCAGTGTCTCTCCTCTGTGGCTTTAGGGAGGGTCTCGCAGACAGTGTCTCTCCTCTGTGCCTTTTGGGCAGGAATCACAGTCAGTGTCCCGCCTCTGTGTCTTTCAGGAGGGTCTCACAGTCAGTGTCTCTCCTCTGTGTCATTCGGGATGGTCTCACAGTCGGTTTCTCTCATCTGTGTCTCCAGGGAGCATCTCACAGTCAGTGTCCCTCCTCTGTGCCTTTAGGGAGCGTCTCACAGTCAATGTCTCTCCTCTGTGTCTTTCAGGAGGGTCTCACAGTTAGTGTCTCTCCTCTGTGTCTTTAGCAAGGGTCTCACAGTCACTGTCTGTCCTCTGTGTCTTTGGGGAACGTCTCACAATCAGTGGCTCTCCTTCGTGACTTTTGAGCAGTTCTCACAGTCAATATCTCTCCTCTGTGTCTGTAGGGAGGGTCTCACCGTCAGTATCTCTCCTCTGTGTCTTCTGGGAGGGTTTCACAGGCAGTGTCTCTCCTCTATGTCTTTAGGGAGTGTCTTACATTCAATTTCTCTCCACTGTGTCTTTACGTAGCATCTTACAGTCAGTGTCTCCCCTCTGTGTCGTTTGGGAAGCTCTCACATTCAGTGTTCCTCTGTGTCTATTAGGAGGAGCTCACAACCATTGTTCCTCCTCTGTGTCTTTAGGGAACATCTCACAGTCAGTGTCCCTCCTCTGTGTCTTCTGGGAGAGTCTCACAGTCAGTATCTCTCCTCTGTGTCTTCAAGGAGGGTATCACAGTCATTGTGTCTCCTCTGTGTCTTTCGGGAGCATCTCACATTCAGTGCCTCTCCTCTGTGTCTTTAGAGATCGTGTCACTGTCAGTGTCTCTCCTCTGTCTTTCAAGAGCATCTCACAGTCATTGTGTCTCTTCAGTGCCTTTAGGGAGGGTCTCACGGTCAGTATCTCTCCTCTGTGTCTTTGGGGAGCGCCTCACAGTCAGTGTCTCTCCTCTGTGTCTTTCAGGAGGGTCTCACAGTCAGTATCTCTCCTCTGTGTCTTTCAGGATGGTCTCACAGTCAGTGTCTCTCCTCTGTGCCTTCAGGGAGCATCTCACAGTCAGTGTCTCTCCTCTGTGCCTTTAGGGAGCGTCTCACAGTCAGTGTCTCTCCTCTGTGTCTTTCAGGAGGGTCTCAGTCAGTGTCTCTCCTCTGTGTCTTTAGGGAGAGTCTTACAGTCAGTATCTCTCCTCTGTGTCTTCAAGGAGGGTCTCACAGTCATTGTCTCTCCTCTGTGTCTTTAGCGAGGGTCTCACAGTCACTGTCTGTCCTCTGTGTCTTTGGGGAACGTCTCACAGTCAATGCCGCTCCGCTGTGTCTTCAGGGAGCGTCTTACGTTCAGTATCTCCCTTCTGTGTCTTCAAGGAAGGTCTCACAGTCAGTGTCTCACTTCTGTGTCTTTCGGGAGGGTCTCACAGTTCGTGTCTCTCCTCTGTGACTTTTGGGAGGGTCTCACAGCCAGTGTCTCTCCACTGTGTCTTCTGGGAGGGTCTCACAGTCAGTGTCCCACCTCTGTGTCTTTAGGGAGCATCTCACAGTCAGTGTCTCTCCTCTGTGTCTTCAAGGAGGATCTCACAGTCAGTGTCTCTCCTCTGTGCCTTCAGGGAGCATCTCACAGTCGGTGTCTCTCCTCTGTGCCTTTAGGGAGCGTCTCACAGTCAGTGTCTCTCCTCTGTGTCTTTCAGGAGGGTCTCAGTCAGTGTCTCTCCTCTGTGTCTTTAGGGAGAGTCTTACAGTCAGTATCTCTCCTCTGTGTCTTCAAGGAGGGTCTCACAGTCATTGTCTCTCCTCTGTGTCTTTAGCGAGGGTCTCACAGTCACTGTCTGTCCTCTGTGTCTTTGGGGAACGTCTCACAGTCAATGCCGCTCCGCTGTGTCTTCAGGGAGCGTCTTACGTTCAGTATCTCCCTTCTGTGTCTTCAAGGAAGGTCTCACAGTCAGTGTCTCACTTCTGTGTCTTTAGGGAGGGTCTCACAGTTCGTGTCTCTCCTCTGTGACTTTTGGGAGGGTCTCACAGCCAGTGTCTCTCCACTGTGTCTTCTGGGAGCGTCTCACAGTCAGTGTCCCGCCTCTGTGTCTTTAGGGAGCATCTCACAGTCAGTGTCTCTCCTCTGTGTCTTCAAGGCAGATCTCACAGTCAGTGTCTCTCCTCTGTATCTTTCGCGAGGTCTCACAGTCAGTGTCTCTCCTTTGTGTCTTTAGGGAGCATCTTACATTCAATTCCTCTCCACTGTGTCTTTAGGTAGCATCTTACAATCAGTGTCTCTCCTCTGTGTCTTTTGGGAAGGTCTCACATTTAGAGTCCCTCTTCTGTGTCTGTAGGGAGGGTCTCACAATCAGTGTCTTTCCTCTGTGACTTTTGAGATGGTCTCACTCTCGGTGTCTCTCCTCTGTGTCTTTTAGGAATGAGTTGCAATCAGTATCTCTCCTCTGTTTCTTAAGGGTGTCCCACATTCAGTGTCTCTCCTCTGTGACTTCAAGGAGGTTCTCACAGTCAGTATCTCTCTTCTGAGTCCTCAGTCAGGGTCTCACAGTCACTGTCTGTCCTCTGGGTCTGTAGGGAGGGTCTCACAATCAGTATCTCCCCTCTGTGACTTTTGAGAGGGTCTCATCGTCAGTAGCTCTCCTCTGTGTCTTCTGGGAGGGTCTCACAGGCAGTGTCTCTCCTCTATATCTTTAGGGAGCGTCTTACATTCAATTTCTCTCCACTGTGTCTTTACGTAGCATCTTACAGTCAGTGTCTCCCCTCTGTGTCGTTTGGGAAGCTCTCACATTCAGTGTTCCTCTGTGTCTATTAGGAGGAGCTCACAGCCATTGTTCCTCCTCTGTGTCTTTAGGGAACATCTCACAGTCAGTGTCCCTCCTCTGTGTCTTCTGGGAGAGTCTCACAGTCAGTATCTCTCCTCTGTGTCTTCAAGGAGGGTCTCACAGTCATTGTGTCTCCTCTGTGTCTTTCGGGAGCATCTCACATTCAGTGCCTCTCCTCTGTGTCTTTAGAGAACGTGTCACTGTCAGTGTCTCTCCTCACTGTCTTTCAAGAGCATCTCACAGTCATTGTCGCTCTTCAGTGCCTTTAGGGAGGGTCTCACGGTCAGTATCTCTCCTCTGTGTCTTTGGGGAGCATCTCACAGTCAGTGTCTCTCCTCTGTGCCTTTAGGGAGCGTCTCACAGTCAGTGTCTCTCCTCTGTGTCTTTCAGGAGGGTCTCAGTCAGTGTCTCTCCTCTGTGTCTTTAGGGAGAGTCTTACAGTCAGTATCTCTCCTCTGTGTCTTCAAGGAGGGTCTCACAGTCATTGTCTCTCCTCTGTGTCTTTAGCGAGGGTCTCACAGTCACTGTCTGTCCTCTGTGTCTTTGGGGAACGTCTCACAGTCAATGCCGCTCCGCTGTGTCTTCAGGGAGCGTCTTACGTTCAGTATCTCCCTTCTGTGTCTTCAAGGAAGGTCTCACAGTCAGTGTCTCACTTCTGTGTCTTTCGGGAGGGTCTCACAGTTCGTGTCTCTCCTCTGTGACTTTTGGGAGGGTCTCACAGCCAGTGTCTCTCCTCTGTGTCTTCTGGGAGCGTCTCACAGTCAGTGTCCCACCTCTGTGTCTTTAGGGAGCATCTCACAGTCAGTGTCTCTCCTCTGTGTCTTCAAGGAGGATCTCACAGTCAGTGTCTCTCCTCTGTGTCTTTAGCGAGGTCTCACAGTCAGTGTCTCTCCTTTGTGTCTTTAGGGAGCGTCTTACATTCAATTCCTCTCCACTGTGTCTTTAGGTAGCATCTTACAATCTTTGTCTCTCCTCTGTGTCTTTTGGGAAGGTCTCACATTTAGTGTCCCTCTTCTGTGTCTGTAGGGAGGGTCTCACAATCAGTGTCTTTCCTCTGTGACTTTTGAGATGGTCTCACTCTCAGTGTCTCTCCTCTGTGTCTTTTAGGAGTGAGTTGCAATCAGTATCTCTCCTCTGTTTCTTAAGGGTGTCCCACATTCAGTATCTCTCCTCTGTGACTTCAAGGAGGTTCTCACAGTCAGAATCTCTCTTCTGAGTCCTCAGTCAGGGTCTCACAGTCACTGTCTGTCCTCTGGGTCTGTAGGGAGGGTCTCACAATCAGTATCTCCCCTCTGTGACTTTTGGGTGGGTCTCATCGTCAGTAGCTCTCCTCTGTGTCTTCTGGGAGGGTCTCACAGACATGGTCTCTCCTCTGTTTTTAGGGAGTGTCTCACAGTCAGTGTCCTGCCTCTGTGTTATTAGGGAGCGCCTCACAGTCAGCATCTCTCCTCTGTGTCTTCAAGTAGGATCTCACAGTCAGTGTCTCTCCTCTCTGTCTTTAGCGAGGTCTCACAGTCACTGTCTCTCCTCTGTGTCTTTGGGGAGCGTCACACAGTCAGTGTCTCTCCTCTGTGACTTTTGACAGGGTCTCACAGTCAGTATCTCTCCTCTGTGTCTTTTGGGAAAGTCTCACATTCAGTCTCTCTCCTCTGCGTCCGTAGTGAGGGTCTCACAATCAGTATCTCTCCTCTGTGACTTTTGAGAGGGTCTCACAGTCAGTATCTCTCCTCTGTATCTTCTGGGAGGGTCTCAGCATCAGTGTCTCTTCTCTGTATCTTTTGGGAGGCTCTCACAGACAGTGTCTCTCCTCTATGTCTTTAGGGAGCGTCTTCCATTCAATTCCTCTCCACTGTGTCTTTAGGTAGCATCTTACATTCAGTGTCTCTCCTCTGTATCTTTTGGGAAGCTCTCACATTCAGTGTCTCTCCTCTGTGTCTGTTAGGCAGGTCTCACAGTCAGTATCTCTCCTCTGTGTCTTTAAGGAGCATCTCACAGTCAACATCTCTCCTCTGTGTTTTCAGGGAGAGTCTTACAGTCAGTGTCCCGCCTCTGTGTCTTTAGGGAGCGTCTCATAGTCAGTGTCTCTCCTCTGTGTCTTTAGGGAGCTTCTTACAGTCAGTGTCTCTCCTCAGTGTCTTTCAGGCGGGTCTCACAGTCATTGTCTCTCCTCAGTGTCTTTAGGGAGGTTCTCACAGTCAGTGTCTTTCCTCTGTGACTTAAAGGAGCGTCTCACTGTCAGTATCTC
This sequence comes from Carcharodon carcharias, assembly GCF_017639515.1. Classification (NCBI taxonomy): domain Eukaryota; kingdom Metazoa; phylum Chordata; class Chondrichthyes; order Lamniformes; family Lamnidae; genus Carcharodon; species Carcharodon carcharias. The sequence continues at coordinate 53,395,276 of NC_054475.1, read as the reverse complement.
TCTTCTGTGTCTTAAACGAGGGTCTCGCAGACAGTGTCTCTCCTCTGTGTCTTTAGGGAGAGTCACACGGTCAGTGTCTCTCCTCTGTGTCTTTTGCGCAGTTCTCACAGTCAGTGTCTCTCCTCTGCATCTTTTGGGAGTGTCTCACAGTCAGTGTCTCTCACCTGTGTCTTTAGGGAGCGTCTTACAGTCAGTATCTCTCCTCTGTGTCTTTGGGGAGCGTCTCACAGTCAGTATCTCTCCTCAGTATCTTTAGGAGCGTCTCACAATCAGTGTCTCTCCTCTGTGACTTTTGAGCAGGTCTCACTGTCAGTATCTCTCCTCTGTGTCTTCAAGGAGGGTCTCACAGTCAGTGTCTCTCCTCTGTGTCTTTAGTGAGGGTCTCACAGTCGGTATCTGTGTCTTTAAGGAGGGTCTCACAGTCTGTGTCTCACTTCTGTGTCTTTAGGGAGGGTCTCACAGTCAGTATCTCTCCTCTGTGTCTTCGAGGAGGGTCTCACAGTCAGTGTCTCTCCTCTGTGTCTTTTGGAAGGGTCTCACAGTCAGTGTCTCACTTCTGTGTCTTTAGGGAGGGTCTCACAGTCTGTGTCTCTGCTCTGTGTCTTCAGGGAGGGTCTCACAGTCAGTGTCTCGCCTCTGTGTCTTTAGGGAGTGTCTTGCATTCAGTATCTCTCCTCTGTGTCAACAAGGAGGGTCTCACAGTCAGTATCTCTCCTCTGTGTCTTTAGGGAGCGTCTCACAGTCAGTGTCTCTCCTCTGTGTCTTTTAGGAGTTAGTTGCAATCAGTATCTCTCCTCTGTGTCTTTAAGGGTGTCCCACATTCAGTAGCTCTCCTCTGTGACTTCAAGGAGGGTCTCACAGTCAGTATCTCTCCTCTGTGTCTTTTGGGAAAGTCTCACATTCAGTCTCTCTCCTCTGCGTCCGTAGTGAGGGTCTCACAATCAGTATCTCTCCTCTGTGACTTTTGAGAGGGTCTCACAGTCAGTATCTCTCCTCTGTATCTTCTGGGAGGGTCTCAGCATCAGTGTCTCTTCTCTGTATCTTTTGGGAGGCTCTCACAGACAGTGTCTCTCCTCTATGTCTTTAGGGAGCGTCTTCCATTCAATTCCTCTCCACTGTGTCTTTAGGTAGCATCTTACATTCAGTGTCTCTCCTCTGTATCTTCTGGGAAGCTCTCACATTCAGTGTCTCTCCTCTGTGTCTGTTAGGCAGGTCTCACAGTCAGTATCTCTCCTCTGTGTCTTTAAGGAGCATCTCACAGTCAACATCTCTCCTCTGTGTTTTCAGGGAGAGTCTTACAGTCAGTGTCCCGCCTCTGTGTCTTTAGGGAGCGTCTCATAGTCAGTGTCTCTCCTCTGTGTCTTTAGGGAGCTTCTTACAGTCAGTGTCTCTCCTCAGTGTCTTTCAGGCGGGTCTCACAGTCATTGTCTCTCCTCAGTGTCTTTAGGGAGGTTCTCACAGTCAGTGTCTTTCCTCTGTGACTTAAAGGAGCGTCTCACTGTCAGTATCTCTCTTCTGTGTCTTAAACGAGGGTCTCGCAGACAGTGTCTCTCCTCTGTGTCTTTAGGGAGAGTCACACGGTCAGTGTCTCTCCTCTGTGTCTTTTGCGCAGTTCTCACAGTCAGTGTCTCTCCTCTGCATCTTTTGGGAGTGTCTCACAGTCAGTGTCTCTCCCCTGTGTCTTTAGGGAGCGTCTTACAGTCAGTATCTCTCCTCTGTGTCTTTGGGGAGCGTCTCACAGTCAGTATCTCTCCTCAGTATCTTTAGGAGCGTCTCACAATCAGTGTCTCTCCTCTGTGACTTTTGAGCAGGTCTCACTGTCAGTATCTCTCCTCTGTGTCTTCAAGGAGGGTCTCACAGTCAGTGTCTCTCCTCTGTGTCTTTAGTGAGGGTCTCACAGTCGGTATCTGTGTCTTTAAGGAGGGTCTCACAGTCTGTGTCTCACTTCTGTGTCTTTAGGGAGGGTCTCACAGTCAGTATCTCTCCTCTGTGTCTTCGAGGAGGGTCTCACAGTCAGTGTCTCTCCTCTGTGTCTTTTGGAAGGGTCTCACAGTCAGTGTCTCACTTCTGTGTCTTTAGGGAGGGTCTCACAGTCTGTGTCTCTGCTCTGTGTCTTCAGGGAGGGTCTCACAGTCAGTGTCTCGCCTCTGTGCTTTAGGGAGTGTCTTGCATTCAGTATCTCTCCTCTGTGTCAACAAGGAGGGTCTCACAGTCAGTATCTCTCCTCTGTGTCTTTAGGGAGCGTCTCACAGTCAGTGTCTCTCCTCTGTGTCTTTTAGGAGTTAGTTGCAATCAGTATCTCTCCTCTGTGTCTTTAAGGGTGTCCCACATTCAGTAGCTCTCCTCTGTGACTTCAAGGAGGGTCTCACAGTCAGTATCTCTCTTCTGAGTCTTCAGTCAGCGTCTCACAGTCAGTGTCTGTCCTCTGTGGCTTTAGGGAGGGTCTCGCAGACAGTGTCTCTCCTCTGTGTTTTTATGGAGCATCTCACAGTCAACGTCTCTCCTCTGTTTTTAGGGAGAGTCTCACAGTCAGTGTCCTGCCTCTGTGTCTTTAGGGAGTGTCTCACAGTCAGTGTCTCTCCTCAGTGTCTTTAGGGAGCGTCTTACTATCAGTGTCTCTCCTCAATCACTTTTGAGAGGGTCTCACAGTCAGTATCTCTCCTCTGTGTCTTCTGGCAGGGTCTCACTCTCAGTATCTCTCCTCTGTGTCTTTTGGGAAAGTCTCACATTCAGTCTCTCTCCTCTGTGTCTGTAGCGAGGGTCTCACAATCAGTATCTCTCCTCTGTGACTTTTGAGAGGGTTTCACAGTCAGTATCTCTCCTCTGTGTCTTCTGGGATGGTCTCACCATCGATGTCTCTTCTCTGTGTCTTTTGGGAGGGTCTCACAGAGAGTGTCTCTCCTCTATGTCATTAGGGAGCGTCTTCCATTCAATTCCTCTCCACTGTGTCTTTAGGTAGCATCTTACAGTCAGTGTCTCTCCTCTGTGTCTTTTGGGAAATTCTCACATTCAGTGTCTCTCCTCTGTGTCTGTTAGGCAGGTCTCAATCAGCATCTCTCCTCTGTGTCTTTAAGGAGCATCTCACAGTCAACATCTCTCTTCTGTGTTTTCAGAGAGAGTCTCACAGTCAGTGAACGCCTCTGTGTCTTTAGGGAGCATCTCACAGTCAGTGTCTCTCCTCTATGTCTTTAGGGAGCGTCTTACAGTCAGTGTCTCTCCTCAGTGTCTTTCAGGAGGGTCTCACATTCATTGTCTCTCCTCAGTGTCTTTAGGGAGCTTCTCACAGCCACTGTTTCTCCTCTGTGTCTTTATGGAGCATCTCACAGTCTGTGTATCTCCTCTGTGTCTTTAGGGAGCATCTCACAGTCAGTGTCCCTCCTCTGTGTCTGCTGGGAGCATCTCACAGTCAGTGTCTCTCCTCTGTGTCTGCTGGGAGAGTCTCACAGTCAGTGTCTCGCCTCTGTGTCTTTAGGGAGTGTCTTGCATTCAGTATCACTCCTCTGTGTCATCAAGGAGGGTCTCACAGTCAGTATCTCTCCTCTGTGTCTTTAGGGAGCATCTCACATTCAGTGCTTCTCCTGTGTGTCTTTTGGGAGGGTCTCACAGTCAGTGTCTCTCCTCTATGTCTTCTGGGAGCATCTCACATTTATTGTCGCCACTCTGCGTCTTCTGGGAGGGTCTCACAGACAACGTCTCTCTTCTGTGTCTTTAGGTAGTGTCTCACAGTCCGTACCTCTGTGTCCTTAGGAAGCATCTCACAGTCAGTGTCTCTCCTCTGTGTCTTTCAGGAGGGCCTCACAGTCAGGGTCGCTCCTCTGTGTCGTTAAGGAGCGTCTCACATTCAGTGTCCCTCCTCTGTGTCTTTAAGGAGGGTCTCACAGATATTGTCCCTCCTCTGTGTCTTTGGGGAGCATCTCACAGTCAGTGTCCCTCCTCTGTGTCTTTTGGGAGGGTCTCAGAATCAGTGTCACTCCTCTGTGTCTTTAGGGAGCGTCTCACAGTCAGTGTCCCTCCTCTGTGTCTTCTGGGAGAGTCTCACAGTCAGTATCTCTCCTCTGTGTCTTCAAGGAGGGTCTCACAGTCATTGTGTCTCCTCTGTGTCTTTCGGGAGCATCTCACATTCAGTGCCTCTCCTCTGTGTCTTTAGAGATTGTGTCACTGTCAGTGTCTCTCCTCAGTGTCTTTCAAGAGCATCTCACAGTCATTGTCTCTCTTCAGTGCCTTTAGGGAGGGTCTCACAGTCAGTATCTCTCCTCTGTGTCTTTGGGGAGTGCCTCACAGTCAGTGTCTCTCCTCTGTGTCTTTCAGGAGGGTCTCACAGTCAGTATCTCTCCTCTGTGTCTTTCAGGATGGTCTCACAGTCAGTGTCTCTCCTCTGTGCCTTCAGGGAGCATCTCACAGTCGGTGTCTCTCCTCTGTGCCTTTAGGGAGCGTCTCACAGTCAGTGTCTCTCCTCTGTGTCTTTCAGGAGGGTCTCAGTCAGTATCTCTCCTCTGTGTCTTTAGGGAGAGTCTTACAGTCAGTATCTCTCCTCTGTGTCTTCAAGGAAGGTCTCACAGTCATTGTCTCTCCTCTGTGTCTTTAGTGAGGGTCTCACAGTCACTGTCTGTCCTCTGTGTCTTTGGGGAACGTCTCACAGTCAATGCCGCTCCGCTGTGTCTTTAGGGAGCGTCTTACGTTCAGTATCTCCCTTCTGTGTCTTCAAGGAAGGTCTCACAGTCAGTGTCTCACTTCTGTGTCTTTCGGGAGGGTCTCACAGTTCGTGTCTCTCCTCTGTGACTTTTGGGAGGGTCTCACAGCCAGTGTCTCTCCACTGTGTCTTCTGGGAGGGTCTCACAGTCAGTGTCCCGCCTCTGTGTCTTTAGGGAGCATCTCACAGTCAGTGTCTCTCCTCTGTGTCTTCAAGGCGGATCTCACAGTCAGTGTCTCTCCTCTGTGTCTTTAGCGAGGTCTCACAGTCAGTGTCTCTCCTTTGTGTCTTTAGGGAGCGTCTTACATTCAATTCCTCTCCACTGTGTCTTTAGGTAGCATCTTACAATCAGTGTCTCTCCTCTGTGTCTTTAAGGAGCATCGCACAGTCAGTGTCTCTCCTCCGTGACTTTAAGAAGTGTGTTGCAATTAGTATCTCTCCTCTGTGTCTTTAGGGAGGGTCTCACATTCAGTATGACCGCACTGCATCTTTAAAGAGCATCTCAGGGTCAGTATCTCTCCTCTGTGTCTTTAGGGAGCATCTCACAGTCAGTGTCCCTCCTCTGTTTCTTCTGGGAGGGTCCCACAGTCAGAGTTCTGCCTCTGTGTCTTGAAGGGAGCGTCTCACATTCAGTGCCTCTCCTCTGTGTTTTTAGGGAGCGTCTCACAGACCGTGTCTCTCCTCTGTGATTTAGGGAGTATCTCACAGTCAGTGTCTCTGCTCTGTGTCTTTGGGGAACATCTCACAGTCAGTGCCTCTCATCTGTGCCTTTAGTGATCGCCTTACATTCTATATCTCTCCTCTGTGTCTTCAAGGAGTGTCTCACAGTCAATATCTCTCATCTGTGTCTTTAAGGAGCTTCTCACAGTCTGTGTCCCTCCTCCGTGTGTTTAGGGTGCGTCTCACAGTCAGTGTCTCTCCTCGGTGTCTTCAAGTACGGTCTCACAGACAGTGTATATCTCCTCTGTCACTTTAAGGATCGTCTCACAGTTAGTATCTCTCCTCTGTGTCTTCAAGGAGGGCCTCACGGTCAGTGTCTCTCCTCTGTGTCTTTAAGAAGCATCTCACAGTCAATGTCTCTTTTCTGTGTCTTTAGGAAAGGTCTCACAGTCCGTGCCTCTCCTCTGTGTCATTAGGTAGCGTCTCAGAGTCAGGGTCTCTCCTCAGTGTCTTTGGGGTACGTCTCACAGTCAGTGTCTATCCTCTGTGTCTTTAGGGAGCGTCTTACAATCAGTATCTCTCCTCTTTGTCTTCAAGGAGGGTCTCACAGTCAGTGTCTATCCTCTGTGTCTTTAAGGAGCATCTCACAGTCAGTATCTCTCCTCTGTGTCTTCAAAGAGGCTCTCACACTCAGTATCTCTCCTCTGTGTATTTAAGGAGGGTCTCACAATCAATGTCTCTCCTCTGTGTCTTTAAGGTGCATCTCACAGTCAATGTCTCTCCTCTGTGTCTTTAGGGAGCGTCTCACAGTCAGTGTCTCTCTTCTGTGATTTAGGGAGTATCTCATAGTCAGTGTCTCTCCTCCATGTCCTTAAGGAGTGTGTCGCAATCAGTATCTCTCCTTTGTGTTTTAGGGAGGGTCTCACATTCAGTATGCCCGCTCTGCATCTTTAAAGAGCGTCTCACAGTCAGTGTCTCTCCTCTGTAACTTCTTGGAGGGTCTGACAATCAGTGTCTCTCCTCTGTGTCTTCAAGGAGGGTCTCACAGGCAGTATCTCTCCTCTGTGTCTTGAAGGGAGCGTCTCATGGTTAGTGTCTCTCCTCTATCACTTTAAGGAGAGTTTCACAGTCACTGTCTCTCCTCTGTGTCTTTAGGGTGCGTCTCACAGTCAGTGTCTCTACTCTGTGTCTTTTGGGCAGGTCTCACAGTCAGTATCTCTCCTCTGTGTTTTCAGGGAGACTCTCACAGTCAGTGTCCCGCCTCTGTGTCTTTAGTGAGCATCTCAAAGTTAGTGTCTCTCCTCTGTGTCTTTAGGGTGCGTCTTACAGTCAGTGTCTCTCCTCAGTGTCTTTCAGGAGGGTCTCACAGTCATTGTCTCTCCTCAGTGTCTTTAGGGAGGGTTTTACAATCAGTGTCTTTCCTCTGTGTCTTTAAGGAGCGTCTCACTGTCAGTATCTCTCTTCTGTGTTTTCAAGGAGGGTCTCTCAGTCAGTGGCTATCCTCTGTGGCTTTAGGGAGGGTCTCGCAGACAGTGCCTCTCCTCTGTGTCTTTAGGGAGAGTCACACGGTCAGTGTCTCTCCTCTGTGTCTTTTGCGCAGGTCTCACAGTCAGTGTCTCTCCTGTGCGTCTTTCGGGAGGGTCTGACAGTCAGTATCTATCCTCTGTGTCTTTAGGGAGCATCTCAGAGTCAGTGTCTCTCTTCTGTGTCCTCCAGGAGGGTCTCACAGTCAGTGTCTCTCCTCTGTGTCTTCAGGGAGCATGTCACAGTCAGTGACTCTCCTCAGTGTCTTCAAGGAGGATCTCACAGTCATGTCTCTCCTCTGTGTCTTTAGTGAGGTCTCACAGTCAGTGTCTCTCCTCCTTGTCTTTAGGGAGCATCTTACATTCAATTCCTCTCCACTGTGTCTTTAGGTAGCGTCTCACAATCAGTGTCTCTCCTCTGTGACTTTTGAGATGGTCTCACTGTCAGTGTCTCTCCTCTGTGTCTTTTAGGAGTGAGTTGCAATCAGTATCTCTCCTCTGTGTCTTTAAGGGTGTCCCACATTCAGTATCTCTCCTCTGTGACTTCAAGGAGGGTCTTACAGTCAGAATCTCTCTTCTGAGTCCTCAGTCAGGGTCTCACAGTCAGTGTCTGTCCTCTGTGGCTTTAGGGAGGTTCTCACAGACAGTGTCTCTCCTCTGTGCCTTTTGGGAGGTCTCACAGTCAGTATCACTCCTCTGTGTCTTTAAGGAGCGTCTCACAGTCAACGTCTCTCCACTGTGTTTTTAGGGAGAGTCTCACAGTCATTGTCCCGCCTCTGGGTCTTTAAGGAGCATCTCACTGTCAGTATCTCTCTTCTGTGTCTTCAAGGAGGGTCTCTCAGTCACTGTCTATCCTCTGTGGCTTTAGGGAGGGTCTCGCAGACAGTGCCTCTCCTCTGTGTCTTTAGGGAGAGTCACACGGTCAGTGTCTCTCCTCTGTGTCTTTTGCGCAGGTCTCACAGTCAGTGTCTCTCCTCTGCGTCTTTCGGGAGGGTCTCACAGTCAGTATCTCTCCTCTGTGTCTTTAGGGAGAGTCTTACCATCAGTATCTCTCCTCTGTGTCTTTAGGGAGCATCTCAGAGTCAGTGTCTCTCCTCTGTGTCTTCCAGGAGGGTCTCACAGTCAGTGTCTCTCCTCTGTGTCTTCAGGGAGCATCTCACAGTCGGTGTCTCTCCTCTGTGCCTTTAGGGAGCGTCTCACAGTCAGTGTCTCTCCTCTGTGTCTTTCAGGAGGGTCTCATAGTCAGTGTCTCTCCTCTGTGACTTTAGGGAGAGTCTTACAGTCAGTATCTCTCCTCTGTGTCTTCAAGGAGGGTCTCACAGTCAGTGTATCTCCTCTGTGTCTTTAGCGAGGGTCTCACAGTCACTGTCTGTCCTCTGTTTCTTTGCGGAATGTCTCACAGTCAGTGCTGCTCCGCTGTGTCTTTAGGGAGCGTCTTACGTTCAGTATCTCCCTTCTGTGTCTTCAAGGAAGGTCTCACAGTCAGTGTCTCACTTCTGTGTCTTTAGGGAGGGTCTCACAGTTCGTGTCTCTCCTCTGTGACTTTTGGGAGGGTCTCACAGCCAGTGTCTCTCCACTGTGTCTTCTGGGAGCGTCTCACAGTCAGTGTCTCTCCTCTGTGTCTTCAAGGCAGATCTCACAGTCAGTGTCTCTCCTCTGTGTCTTTCGCGAGGTCTCACAGTCAGTGTCTCTCCTTTGTGTCTTTAGGGAGCGTCTTACATTCAATTCCTCTCCACTGTGTCTTTAGGTAGCATCTTACAATCAGTGTCTCTCCTCTGTGTCTTTTGGGAAGGTCTCACATTTAGAGTCCCTCTTCTGTGTCTGTAGGGAGGGTCTCACAATCAGTGTCTTTCCTCTGTGACTTTTGAGATGGTCTCACTCTCGGTGTCTCTCCTCTGTGTCTTTTAGGAGTGAGTTGCAATCAGTATCTCTCCTCTGTTTCTTAAGGGTGTCCCACATTCAGTATCTCTCCTCTGTGACTTCAAGGAGGTTCTCACAGTCAGTATCTCTCTTCTGAGTCCTCAGTCAGGGTCTCACAGTCACTGTCTGTCCTCTGGGTCTGTAGGGAGGGTCTCACAATCAGTATCTCCCCTCTGTGACTTTTGAGAGGGTCTCATCGTCAGTAGCTCTCCTCTGTGTCTTCTGGGAGGGTCTCACAGGCAGTGTCTCTCCTCTATGTCTTTAGGGAGCGTCTTACATTCAATTTCTCTCCACTGTGTCTTTACGTAGCATCTTACAGTCAGTGTCTCCCCTCTGTGTCGTTTGGGAAGCTCTCACATTCAGTGTTCCTCTGTGTCTATTAGGAGGAGCTCACAGCCATTGTTCCTCCTCTGTGTCTTTAGGGAACATCTCACAGTCAGTGTCCCTCCTCTGTGTCTTCTGGGAGAGTCTCACAGTCAGTATCTCTCCTCTGTGTCTTCAAGGAGGGTCTCACAGTCAGTGTCTCACTTCTGTGTCTTTCGGGAGGGTCTCACAGTTCGTGTCTCTCCTCTGTGACTTTTGGGAGGGTCTCACAGCCAGTGTCTCTCCACTGTGTCTTCTGGGAGGGTCTCACAGTCAGTGTCCCACCTCTGTGTCTTTAGGGAGCATCTCACAGTCAGTGTCTCTCCTCTGTGTCTTCAAGGAGGATCTCACAGTCAGTGTCTCTCCTCTGTGCCTTCAGGGAGCATCTCACAGTCGGTGTCTCTCCTCTGTGCCTTTAGGGAGCGTCTCACAGTCAGTGTCTCTCCTCTGTGTCTTTCAGGAGGGTCTCAGTCAGTATCTCTCCTCTGTGTCTTTAGGGAGAGTCTTACAGTCAGTATCTCTCCTCTGTGTCTTCAAGGAGGGTCTCACAGTCATTGTCTCTCCTCTGTGTCTTTAGCGAGGGTCTCACAGTCACTGTCTGTCCTCTGTGTCTTTGGGGAACGTCTCACAGTCAATGCCGCTCCGCTGTGTCTTCAGGGAGCGTCTTACGTTCAGTATCTCCCTTCTGTGTCTTCAAGGAAGGTCTCACAGTCAGTGTCTCACTTCTGTGTCTTTAGGGAGGGTCTCACAGTTCGTGTCTCTCCTCTGTGACTTTTGGGAGGGTCTCACAGCCAGTGTCTCTCCACTGTGTCTTCTGGGAGCGTCTCACAGTCAGGGTCCCGCCTCTGTGTCTTTAGGGAGCATCTCACAGTCAGTGTCTCTCCTCTGTGTCTTCAAGGCAGATCTCACAGTCAGTGTCTCTCCTCTGTGTCTTTCGCGAGGTCTCACAGTCAGTGTCTCTCCTTTGTGTCTTTAGGGAGCATCTTACATTCAATTCCTCTCCACTGTGTCTTTAGGTAGCATCTTACAATCAGTGTCTCTCCTCTGTGTCTTTTGGGAAGGTCTCACATTTAGAGTCCCTCTTCTGTGTCTGTAGGGAGGGTCTCACAATCAGTGTCTTTCCTCTGTGACTTTTGAGATGGTCTCACTCTCGGTGTCTCTCCTCTGTGTCTTTTAGGAGTGAGTTGCAATCAGTATCTCTCCTCTGTTTCTTAAGGGTGTCCCACATTCAGTATCTCTCCTCTGTGACTTCAAGGAGGTTCTCACAGTCAGTATCTCTCTTCTGAGTCCTCAGTCAGGGTCTCACAGTCACTGTCTGTCCTCTGGGTCTGTAGGGAGGGTCTCACAATCAGTATCTCCCCTCTGTGACTTTTGAGAGGGTCTCATCGTCAGTAGCTCTCCTCTGTGTCTTCTGGGAGGGTCTCACAGGCAGTGTCTCTCCTCTATGTCTTTAGGGAGCGTCTTACATTCAATTTCTCTCCACTGTGTCTTTACGTAGCATCTTACAGTCAGTGTCTCCCCTCTGTGTCGTTTGGGAAGCTCTCACATTCAGTGTTCCTCTGTGTCTATTAGGAGGAGCTCACAGCCATTGTTCCTCCTCTGTGTCTTTAGGGAACATCTCACAGTCAGTGTCCCTCCTCTGTGTCTTCTGGGAGAGTCTCACAGTCAGTATCTCTCCTCTGTGTCTTCAAGGAGGGTCTCACAGTCATTGTGTCTCCTCTGTGTCTTTCGGGAGCATCTCACATTCAGTGCCTCTCCTCTGTGTCTTTAGAGAACGTGTCACTGTCAGTGTCTCTCCTCACTGTCTTTCAAGAGCATCTCACAGTCATTGTCGCTCTTCAGTGCCTTTAGGGAGGGTCTCACGGTCAGTATCTCTCCTCTGTGTCTTTGGGGAGCATCTCACAGTCAGTGTCTCTCCTCTGTGCCTTTAGGGAGCGTCTCACAGTCAGTGTCTCTCCTCTGTGTCTTTCAGGAGGGTCTCAGTCAGTGTCTCTCCTCTGTGTCTTTAGGGAGAGTCTTACAGTCAGTATCTCTCCTCTGTGTCTTCAAGGAGGGTCTCACAGTCATTGTCTCTCCTCTGTGTCTTTAGCGAGGGTCTCACAGTCACTGTCTGTCCTCTGTGTCTTTGGGGAACGTCTCACAGTCAATGCCGCTCCGCTGTGTCTTCAGGGAGCGTCTTACGTTCAGTGTCTCACTTCTGTGTCTTTCGGGAGGGTCTCACAGTTCGTGTCTCTCCTCTGTGACTTTTGGGAGGGTCTCACAGCCAGTGTCTCTCCACTGTGTCTTCTGGGAGCGTCTCACAGTCAGTGTCCCGCCTCTGTGTCTTTAGGGAGCATCTCACAGTCAGTATCTCTCTACTGTGTCTTCAGTGAGGGTCTCACAGTCAGTGTCTGTCCTCTGTGACTTTAGGGTGGGTCTCACATTCAGTGTCTCTCCTCTGTGTCTTTAGGGAGCGTCTCAGAGTCAGTGTCTCTCCTCTGTGATTTAGGGAGTATCTCACAGTCAGTGTCTCTCCTCTGTGGCTTTAGGGAGGGTCTCGCAGACAGTGTCTCTCCTCTGTGCCTTTTGGGCAGGAATCACAGTCAGTGTCCCGCCTCTGTGTCTTTCAGGAGGGTCTCACAGTCAGTGTCTCTCCTCTGTGTCATTCGGGATGGTCTCACAGTCGGTTTCTCTCATCTGTGTCTCCAGGGAGCATCTCACAGTCAGTGTCCCTCCTCTGTGCCTTTAGGGAGCGTCTCACAGTCAATGTCTCTCCTCTGTGTCTTTCAGGAGGGTCTCACAGTTAGTGTCTCTCCTCTGTGTCTTTAGCAAGGGTCTCACAGTCACTGTCTGTCCTCTGTGTCTTTGGGGAACGTCTCACAATCAGTGGCTCTCCTTCGTGACTTTTGAGCAGTTCTCACAGTCAATATCTCTCCTCTGTGTCTGTAGGGAGGGTCTCACCGTCAGTATCTCTCCTCTGTGTCTTCTGGGAGGGTTTCACAGGCAGTGTCTCTCCTCTATGTCTTTAGGGAGTGTCTTACATTCAATTTCTCTCCACTGTGTCTTTACGTAGCATCTTACAGTCAGTGTCTCCCCTCTGTGTCGTTTGGGAAGCTCTCACATTCAGTGTTCCTCTGTGTCTATTAGGAGGAGCTCACAACCATTGTTCCTCCTCTGTGTCTTTAGGGAACATCTCACAGTCAGTGTCCCTCCTCTGTGTCTTCTGGGAGAGTCTCACAGTCAGTATCTCTCCTCTGTGTCTTCAAGGAGGGTATCACAGTCATTGTGTCTCCTCTGTGTCTTTCGGGAGCATCTCACATTCAGTGCCTCTCCTCTGTGTCTTTAGAGATCGTGTCACTGTCAGTGTCTCTCCTCTGTCTTTCAAGAGCATCTCACAGTCATTGTGTCTCTTCAGTGCCTTTAGGGAGGGTCTCACGGTCAGTATCTCTCCTCTGTGTCTTTGGGGAGCGCCTCACAGTCAGTGTCTCTCCTCTGTGTCTTTCAGGAGGGTCTCACAGTCAGTATCTCTCCTCTGTGTCTTTCAGGATGGTCTCACAGTCAGTGTCTCTCCTCTGTGCCTTCAGGGAGCATCTCACAGTCAGTGTCTCTCCTCTGTGCCTTTAGGGAGCGTCTCACAGTCAGTGTCTCTCCTCTGTGTCTTTCAGGAGGGTCTCAGTCAGTGTCTCTCCTCTGTGTCTTCAAGGAAGGTCTCACAGTCAGTGTCTCACTTCTGTGTCTTTCGGGAGGGTCTCACAGTTCGTGTCTCTCCTCTGTGACTTTTGGGAGGGTCTCACAGCCAGTGTCTCTCCACTGTGTCTTCTGGGAGGGTCTCACAGTCAGTGTCCCACCTCTGTGTCTTTAGGGAGCATCTCACAGTCAGTGTCTCTCCTCTGTGTCTTCAAGGAGGATCTCACAGTCAGTGTCTCTCCTCTGTGCCTTCAGGGAGCATCTCACAGTCGGTGTCTCTCCTCTGTGCCTTTAGGGAGCGTCTCACAGTCAGTGTCTCTCCTCTGTGTCTTTCAGGAGGGTCTCAGTCAGTGTCTCTCCTCTGTGTCTTTAGGGAGAGTCTTACAGTCAGTATCTCTCCTCTGTGTCTTCAAGGAGGGTCTCACAGTCATTGTCTCTCCTCTGTGTCTTTAGCGAGGGTCTCACAGTCACTGTCTGTCCTCTGTGTCTTTGGGGAACGTCTCACAGTCAATGCCGCTCCGCTGTGTCTTCAGGGAGCGTCTTACGTTCAGTATCTCCCTTCTGTGTCTTCAAGGAAGGTCTCACAGTCAGTGTCTCACTTCTGTGTCTTTAGGGAGGGTCTCACAGTTCGTGTCTCTCCTCTGTGACTTTTGGGAGGGTCTCACAGCCAGTGTCTCTCCACTGTGTCTTCTGGGAGCGTCTCACAGTCAGTGTCCCGCCTCTGTGTCTTTAGGGAGCATCTCACAGTCAGTGTCTCTCCTCTGTGTCTTCAAGGCAGATCTCACAGTCAGTGTCTCTCCTCTGTGTCTTTCGCGAGGTCTCACAGTCAGTGTCTCTCCTTTGTGTCTTTAGGGAGCATCTTACATTCAATTCCTCTCCACTGTGTCTTTAGGTAGCATCTTACAATCAGTGTCTCTCCTCTGTGTCTTTTGGGAAGGTCTCACATTTAGAGTCCCTCTTCTGTGTCTGTAGGGAGGGTCTCACAATCAGTGTCTTTCCTCTGTGACTTTTGAGATGGTCTCACTCTCGGTGTCTCTCCTCTGTGTCTTTTAGGAATGAGTTGCAATCAGTATCTCTCCTCTGTTTCTTAAGGGTGTCCCACATTCAGTGTCTCTCCTCTGTGACTTCAAGGAGGTTCTCACAGTCAGTATCTCTCTTCTGAGTCCTCAGTCAGGGTCTCACAGTCACTGTCTGTCCTCTGGGTCTGTAGGGAGGGTCTCACAATCAGTATCTCCCCTCTGTGACTTTTGAGAGGGTCTCATCGTCAGTAGCTCTCCTCTGTGTCTTCTGGGAGGGTCTCACAGGCAGTGTCTCTCCTCTATATCTTTAGGGAGCGTCTTACATTCAATTTCTCTCCACTGTGTCTTTACGTAGCATCTTACAGTCAGTGTCTCCCCTCTGTGTCGTTTGGGAAGCTCTCACATTCAGTGTTCCTCTGTGTCTATTAGGAGGAGCTCACAGCCATTGTTCCTCCTCTGTGTCTTTAGGGAACATCTCACAGTCAGTGTCCCTCCTCTGTGTCTTCTGGGAGAGTCTCACAGTCAGTATCTCTCCTCTGTGTCTTCAAGGAGGGTCTCACAGTCATTGTGTCTCCTCTGTGTCTTTCGGGAGCATCTCACATTCAGTGCCTCTCCTCTGTGTCTTTAGAGAACGTGTCACTGTCAGTGTCTCTCCTCACTGTCTTTCAAGAGCATCTCACAGTCATTGTCGCTCTTCAGTGCCTTTAGGGAGGGTCTCACGGTCAGTATCTCTCCTCTGTGTCTTTGGGGAGCATCTCACAGTCAGTGTCTCTCCTCTGTGCCTTTAGGGAGCGTCTCACAGTCAGTGTCTCTCCTCTGTGTCTTTCAGGAGGGTCTCAGTCAGTGTCTCTCCTCTGTGTCTTTAGGGAGAGTCTTACAGTCAGTATCTCTCCTCTGTGTCTTCAAGGAGGGTCTCACAGTCATTGTCTTTCCTCTGTGTCTTTAGCGAGGGTCTCACAGTCACTGTCTGTCCTCTGTGTCTTTGGGGAACGTCTCACATTCAGTGTCTCTCCTCTATGTCTTTAGGGAGCGTCTTACAGTCAGTGTCTCTCCTCAGTGTCTTTCAGGAGGGTCTCACATTCATTGTCTCTCCTCAGTGTCTTTAGGGAGCTTCTCACAGCCACTGTTTCTCCTCTGTGTCTTTATGGAGCATCTCACAGTCTGTGTATCTCCTCTGTGTCTTTAGGGAGCATCTCACAGTCAGTGTCCCTCCTCTGTGTCTGCTGGGAGCATCTCACAGTCAGTGTCTCTCCTCTGTGTCTGCTGGGAGAGTCTCACAGTCAGTGTCTCGCCTCTGTGTCTTTAGGGAGTGTCTTGCATTCAGTATCACTCCTCTGTGTCATCAAGGAGGGTCTCACAGTCAGTATCTCTCCTCTGTGTCTTTAGGGAGCATCTCACATTCAGTGCTTCTCCTGTGTGTCTTTTGGGAGGGTCTCACAGTCAGTGTCTCTCCTCTATGTCTTCTGGGAGCATCTCACATTTATTGTCGCCACTCTGCGTCTTCTGGGAGGGTCTCACAGACAACGTCTCTCTTCTGTGTCTTTAGGTAGTGTCTCACAGTCCGTACCTCTGTGTCCTTAGGAAGCATCTCACAGTCAGTGTCTCTCCTCTGTGTCTTTCAGGAGGGCCTCACAGTCAGGGTCGCTCCTCTGTGTCGTTAAGGAGCGTCTCACATTCAGTGTCCCTCCTCTGTGTCTTTAAGGAGGGTCTCACAGATATTGTCCCTCCTCTGTGTCTTTGGGGAGCATCTCACAGTCAGTGTCCCTCCTCTGTGTCTTTTGGGAGGGTCTCAGAATCAGTGTCACTCCTCTGTGTCTTTAGGGAGCGTCTCACAGTCAGTGTCCCTCCTCTGTGTCTTCTGGGAGAGTCTCACAGTCAGTATCTCTCCTCTGTGTCTTCAAGGAGGGTCTCACAGTCATTGTGTCTCCTCTGTGTCTTTCGGGAGCATCTCACATTCAGTGCCTCTCCTCTGTGTCTTTAGAGATTGTGTCACTGTCAGTGTCTCTCCTCAGTGTCTTTCAAGAGCATCTCACAGTCATTGTCTCTCTTCAGTGCCTTTAGGGAGGGTCTCACAGTCAGTATCTCTCCTCTGTGTCTTTGGGGAGTGCCTCACAGTCAGTGTCTCTCCTCTGTGTCTTTCAGGAGGGTCTCACAGTCAGTATCTCTCCTCTGTGTCTTTCAGGATGGTCTCACAGTCAGTGTCTCTCCTCTGTGCCTTCAGGGAGCATCTCACAGTCGGTGTCTCTCCTCTGTGCCTTTAGGGAGCGTCTCACAGTCAGTGTCTCTCCTCTGTGTCTTTCAGGAGGGTCTCAGTCAGTATCTCTCCTCTGTGTCTTTAGGGAGAGTCTTACAGTCAGTATCTCTCCTCTGTGTCTTCAAGGAAGGTCTCACAGTCATTGTCTCTCCTCTGTGTCTTTAGTGAGGGTCTCACAGTCACTGTCTGTCCTCTGTGTCTTTGGGGAACGTCTCACAGTCAATGCCGCTCCGCTGTGTCTTTAGGGAGCGTCTTACGTTCAGTATCTCCCTTCTGTGTCTTCAAGGAAGGTCTCACAGTCAGTGTCTCACTTCTGTGTCTTTCGGGAGGGTCTCACAGTTCGTGTCTCTCCTCTGTGACTTTTGGGAGGGTCTCACAGCCAGTGTCTCTCCACTGTGTCTTCTGGGAGGGTCTCACAGTCAGTGTCCCGCCTCTGTGTCTTTAGGGAGCATCTCACAGTCAGTGTCTCTCCTCTGTGTCTTCAAGGCGGATCTCACAGTCAGTGTCTCTCCTCTGTGTCTTTAGCGAGGTCTCACAGTCAGTGTCTCTCCTTTGTGTCTTTAGGGAGCGTCTTACATTCAATTCCTCTCCACTGTGTCTTTAGGTAGCATCTTACAATCAGTGTCTCTCCTCTGTGTCTTTAAGGAGCATCGCACAGTCAGTGTCTCTCCTCCGTGACTTTAAGAAGTGTGTTGCAATTAGTATCTCTCCTCTGTGTCTTTAGGGAGGGTCTCACATTCAGTATGACCGCACTGCATCTTTAAAGAGCATCTCAGGGTCAGTATCTCTCCTCTGTGTCTTTAGGGAGCATCTCACAGTCAGTGTCCCTCCTCTGTTTCTTCTGGGAGGGTCCCACAGTCAGAGTTCTGCCTCTGTGTCTTGAAGGGAGCGTCTCACATTCAGTGCCTCTCCTCTGTGTTTTTAGGGAGCGTCTCACAGACCGTGTCTCTCCTCTGTGATTTAGGGAGTATCTCACAGTCAGTGTCTCTGCTCTGTGTCTTTGGGGAACATCTCACAGTCAGTGCCTCTCATCTGTGCCTTTAGTGATCGCCTTACATTCTATATCTCTCCTCTGTGTCTTCAAGGAGTGTCTCACAGTCAATATCTCTCATCTGTGTCTTTAAGGAGCTTCTCACAGTCTGTGTCCCTCCTCCGTGTGTTTAGGGTGCGTCTCACAGTCAGTGTCTCTCCTCGGTGTCTTCAAGTACGGTCTCACAGACAGTGTATATCTCCTCTGTCACTTTAAGGATCGTCTCACAGTTAGTATCTCTCCTCTGTGTCTTCAAGGAGGGCCTCACGGTCAGTGTCTCTCCTCTGTGTCTTTAAGAAGCATCTCACAGTCAATGTCTCTTTTCTGTGTCTTTAGGAAAGGTCTCACAGTCCGTGCCTCTCCTCTGTGTCATTAGGTAGCGTCTCAGAGTCAGGGTCTCTCCTCAGTGTCTTTGGGGTACGTCTCACAGTCAGTGTCTATCCTCTGTGTCTTTAGGGAGCGTCTTACAATCAGTATCTCTCCTCTTTGTCTTCAAGGAGGGTCTCACAGTCAGTGTCTATCCTCTGTGTCTTTAAGGAGCATCTCACAGTCAGTATCTCTCCTCTGTGTCTTCAAAGAGGCTCTCACACTCAGTATCTCTCCTCTGTGTATTTAAGGAGGGTCTCACAATCAATGTCTCTCCTCTGTGTCTTTAAGGTGCATCTCACAGTCAATGTCTCTCCTCTGTGTCTTTAGGGAGCGTCTCACAGTCAGTGTCTCTCTTCTGTGATTTAGGGAGTATCTCATAGTCAGTGTCTCTCCTCCATGTCCTTAAGGAGTGTGTCGCAATCAGTATCTCTCCTTTGTGTTTTAGGGAGGGTCTCACATTCAGTATGCCCGCTCTGCATCTTTAAAGAGCGTCTCACAGTCAGTGTCTCTCCTCTGTAACTTCTTGGAGGGTCTGACAATCAGTGTCTCTCCTCTGTGTCTTCAAGGAGGGTCTCACAGGCAGTATCTCTCCTCTGTGTCTTGAAGGGAGCGTCTCATGGTTAGTGTCTCTCCTCTATCACTTTAAGGAGAGTTTCACAGTCACTGTCTCTCCTCTGTGTCTTTAGGGTGCGTCTCACAGTCAGTGTCTCTACTCTGTGTCTTTTGGGCAGGTCTCACAGTCAGTATCTCTCCTCTGTGTTTTCAGGGAGACTCTCACAGTCAGTGTCCCGCCTCTGTGTCTTTAGTGAGCATCTCAAAGTTAGTGTCTCTCCTCTGTGTCTTTAGGGTGCGTCTTACAGTCAGTGTCTCTCCTCAGTGTCTTTCAGGAGGGTCTCACAGTCATTGTCTCTCCTCAGTGTCTTTAGGGAGGGTTTTACAATCAGTGTCTTTCCTCTGTGTCTTTAAGGAGCGTCTCACTGTCAGTATCTCTCTTCTGTGTTTTCAAGGAGGGTCTCTCAGTCAGTGGCTATCCTCTGTGGCTTTAGGGAGGGTCTCGCAGACAGTGCCTCTCCTCTGTGTCTTTAGGGAGAGTCACACGGTCAGTGTCTCTCCTCTGTGTCTTTTGCGCAGGTCTCACAGTCAGTGTCTCTCCTGTGCGTCTTTCGGGAGGGTCTGACAGTCAGTATCTATCCTCTGTGTCTTTAGGGAGCATCTCAGAGTCAGTGTCTCTCTTCTGTGTCCTCCAGGAGGGTCTCACAGTCAGTGTCTCTCCTCTGTGTCTTCAGGGAGCATGTCACAGTCAGTGACTCTCCTCAGTGTCTTCAAGGAGGATCTCACAGTCATGTCTCTCCTCTGTGTCTTTAGTGAGGTCTCACAGTCAGTGTCTCTCCTCCTTGTCTTTAGGGAGCATCTTACATTCAATTCCTCTCCACTGTGTCTTTAGGTAGCGTCTCACAATCAGTGTCTCTCCTCTGTGACTTTTGAGATGGTCTCACTGTCAGTGTCTCTCCTCTGTGTCTTTTAGGAGTGAGTTGCAATCAGTATCTCTCCTCTGTGTCTTTAAGGGTGTCCCACATTCAGTATCTCTCCTCTGTGACTTCAAGGAGGGTCTTACAGTCAGAATCTCTCTTCTGAGTCCTCAGTCAGGGTCTCACAGTCAGTGTCTGTCCTCTGTGGCTTTAGGGAGGTTCTCACAGACAGTGTCTCTCCTCTGTGCCTTTTGGGAGGTCTCACAGTCAGTATCACTCCTCTGTGTCTTTAAGGAGCGTCTCACAGTCAACGTCTCTCCACTGTGTTTTTAGGGAGAGTCTCACAGTCATTGTCCCGCCTCTGGGTCTTTAAGGAGCATCTCACTGTCAGTATCTCTCTTCTGTGTCTTCAAGGAGGGTCTCTCAGTCACTGTCTATCCTCTGTGGCTTTAGGGAGGGTCTCGCAGACAGTGCCTCTCCTCTGTGTCTTTAGGGAGAGTCACACGGTCAGTGTCTCTCCTCTGTGTCTTTTGCGCAGGTCTCACAGTCAGTGTCTCTCCTCTGCGTCTTTCGGGAGGGTCTCACAGTCAGTATCTCTCCTCTGTGTCTTTAGGGAGAGTCTTACCATCAGTATCTCTCCTCTGTGTCTTTAGGGAGCATCTCAGAGTCAGTGTCTCTCCTCTGTGTCTTCCAGGAGGGTCTCACAGTCAGTGTCTCTCCTCTGTGTCTTCAGGGAGCATCTCACAGTCGGTGTCTCTCCTCTGTGCCTTTAGGGAGCGTCTCACAGTCAGTGTCTCTCCTCTGTGTCTTTCAGGAGGGTCTCATAGTCAGTGTCTCTCCTCTGTGACTTTAGGGAGAGTCTTACAGTCAGTATCTCTCCTCTGTGTCTTCAAGGAGGGTCTCACAGTCAGTGTATCTCCTCTGTGTCTTTAGCGAGGGTCTCACAGTCACTGTCTGTCCTCTGTTTCTTTGCGGAATGTCTCACAGTCAGTGCTGCTCCGCTGTGTCTTTAGGGAGCGTCTTACGTTCAGTATCTCTCTTCTGTGTCTTCAAGGAAGGTCTGACAGTCAGTGTCTCACTTCTGTGTCTTTAGTGAGGGTCTCACAGTCAGTGTCTCTCCTCTGTGTCTTTAGAGAGCATCTCACATTCGGTGTCTCTCCTCTGTGTCTTCTGGGAGCGTCTCACAGTCAGTGTCTCTCCTCTGTGTCTTCAAGGCAGATCTCACAGTCAGTGTCTCTCCTCTGTGTCTTTCGCGAGGTCTCACAGTCAGTGTCTCTCCTTTGTGTCTTTAGGGAGCGTCTTACATTCAATTCCTCTCCACTGTGTCTTTAGGTAGCATCTTACAATCAGTGTCTCTCCTCTGTGTCTTTTGGGAAGGTCTCACATTTAGAGTCCCTCTTCTGTGTCTGTAGGGAGGGTCTCACAATCAGTGTCTTTCCTCTGTGACTTTTGAGATGGTCTCACTCTCGGTGTCTCTCCTCTGTGTCTTTTAGGAGTGAGTTGCAATCAGTATCTCTCCTCTGTTTCTTAAGGGTGTCCCACATTCAGTATCTCTCCTCTGTGACTTCAAGGAGGTTCTCACAGTCAGTATCTCTCTTCTGAGTCCTCAGTCAGGGTCTCACAGTCACTGTCTGTCCTCTGGGTCTGTAGGGAGGGTCTCACAGTCAGTGTCTCTCCTCTGTGTCTTTTGGGAAGCTCTCACATTCAGTGTCTCTCCTCTGTGTCTATAAGGAGGGTCTCACAGCCAGTGTTCCTTCTCTGTTTCTTTAGGGAGCATCTCACAGTCAGTGTATCTCCTCTGTGTCTTTCGGGAACACTCACAGTCAGTGTCCCTCCTCTGTGTCTTCTGGGAGAGTCTCACAGTCAGTATCTCTCCTCTGTGTCTTCAAGGAGGGTCTCACAGTCATTGAGTCTCCTCTGTGTCTTTAGGGAGGGTCTCACAGTCATTATCTCCTCTGTGTCTTTAGGGAGAGTCTTACAGTCAGTATCTCTCCTCTGTGTCTTCAACGAGGGTCTCACAGTCAGTGTCTCTCCTATGTGTCTTTAGCGATGGTCTCACAGTCAGTGTCTCTCCTCTATGTCTTTAGGGAGCGTCTACATTCAATTTCTCTCCACTGTGTCTTTACGTAGCATCTTACAGTCAGTGTCTCCCCTCTGTGTCTTTTGGGAAGCTCTCACATTCAGTGTCTCTCCTCTGTGTCTATAAGGAGGGTCTCACAGCCAGTGTTCCTCCTCTGTGTCTTTAGGGAGCATCTCACAGTCAGCGTATCTCCTCTGTGTCTTTAGGGAACACTCACAGTCAGTGTCCCTCCTCTGTGTCTTCTGGGAGAGTCTCACAGTCAGTATCTCTCCTCTGTGTCTTCAAGGAGGGTCTCACAGTCATTGAGTCTCCTCTGTGTCTTTAGGGAGAGTCTTACAGTCAGTGTCTCTCCTCTGTGTCTGTCAGGAGGGTCTCACAGTTAGTGTCTCTCCTCTGTGTCTTTCAGGATGGTCTCACAGTCAGTGTCTCTCCTCTGCGTCTTTTGGGAGGGTCTCACAGTCAGTATCTCTCCTCTGTGTCTTTAGGGAGCATGTCACAGTCAGTGTCTCTCCTCTGTGTCTTTCAGGAGGCTCTCACTGTCAGTGTCTCTCCTCTGTGTCTTCAGGGAGCATCTCACAGTCGCTGTCTCTCCTCTGTGCTTTTAGGGAGGGTCTCACAGTCAGTGTCTCTCCTCTGTGTCTTCAAGGAGGGTCTCACAGTCAGTGTCTCTCCTCTGTGTCTTCATGGAGGATCTCACAGTCAGTGTCTCTCCTCTGTGTCTTTAGCGAGATCTCACAGTCAGTGTCTCTCCTCAGTGTCTTTATGGAGCGTCTTACATTCATTTCCTCTCCACTGTGTCTTTAGGTAGCATCTTACAATCAGTGTCTCCTCTGTGTCTTTTGGGAAGGTCTCACATTTAGTGTCCCTCCTCTATGTCTGTAGGGAGGGTCTCACAATCAGTGTCTCTCCTCTAACTTTTGAGATGGTCTCACTGTCAGTATCTCTCCTCTGTGTCTTTAAGGGTGTCCCACAATCAGTGTCTCTCCTCTGTGACTTTCGAGATGGTCTCACTGTCAGTGTCTCTCCTCTGTGTCTTTTAGGAGTGAGTTGCAATCAGTATCTCTCCTCTGTGTCTTTAAGGGTGTCCCACATTCAGTATCTCTCCTCTGTGACTTCAAGGAGGGTCTCACAGTCAGTATCTCTCTTCTGAGTCCTCAGTCAGGGTCTCACAGTCACTGTCTGTCCTCTGTGTCTTTAGGGAGGGTCTCGCAGATAGTGTCTCTCCTCTGTGCCTTTTGGGCAGGTCTCACAGTCAGTATCTCTCCTCTGTGTCTTTAAGGAGCGTCGCACAGTCAACGTCTCTCCTCTGTGTTTTCAGGGAGAGTCTCACAGTCAGTGTCCCGCCTCTGTGTCTTCAGGGAGCATCTCACAGTCGCTGTCTCTCCTCTGTGCTTTTAGGGAGGGTCTCACAGTCAGTGTCTCTCCTCTGTGTCTTCAAGGAGGGTCTCACAGTCAGTGTCTCTCCTCTGTGTCTTCATGGAGGATCTCACAGTCAGTGTCTCTCCTCTGTGTCTTTAGCGAGATCTCACAGTCAGTGTCTCTCCTCAGTGTCTTTATGGAGCGTCTTACATTCATTTCCTCTCCACTGTGTCTTTAGGTAGCATCTTACAATCAGTGTCTCCTCTGTGTCTTTTGGGAAGGTCTCACATTTAGTGTCCCTCCTCTATGTCTGTAGGGAGGGTCTCACAATCAGTGTCTCTCCTCTAACTTTTGAGATGGTCTCACTGTCAGTATCTCTCCTCTGTGTCTTTAAGGGTGTCCCACAATCAGTGTCTCTCCTCTGTGACTTTCGAGATGGTCTCACTGTCAGTGTCTCTCCTCTGTGTCTTTTAGGAGTGAGTTGCAATCAGTATCTCTCCTCTGTGTCTTTAAGGGTGTCCCACATTCAGTATCTCTCCTCTGTGACTTCAAGGAGGGTCTCACAGTCAGTATCTCTCTTCTGAGTCCTCAGTCAGGGTCTCACAGTCACTGTCTGTCCTCTGTGTCTTTAGGGAGGGTCTCGCAGATAGTGTCTCTCCTCTGTGCCTTTTGGGCAGGTCTCACAGTCAGTATCTCTCCTCTGTGTCTTTAAGGAGCGTCGCACAGTCAACGTCTCTCCTCTGTGTTTTCAGGGAGAGTCTCACAGTCAGTGTCCCGCCTCTGTGTCTTTCAGGAGGGTCTCACAGTCAGTGTCTCTCCTCTGTGTCTTTGGGGAGCGTCTCACAGTCAGTGTCCCGCCTCTGTGTCTTTCAGGAGGGTCTCACAGTCAGTGTCTCTCCTCTGTGTCTTTGGGGAGCGTCTCACAGTCAGTGTCTCTCCTCTGCGTCTTTCGGGATGGTCTCACAATCAGTGTCTCTCCTCTGTGTCTTTCAGGAGGGTCTCACAGTCAGTTTCTCTCATCTGTGTCTCCAGGGAGCATCTCACAGTCGGTGTCTCTCCTATGTGCCTTTAGGGAGCGTCTCACAGTCAATGTCTCTCCTCTGTGTCTTTAGCGAGGGTCCCACAGTCACTGTCTGTCCTCTGTGTCTTTGGGGAATGTCTCACAATCAGTGTCTCTCCTCTGTGACTTTTGAGCAGGTCTCACAGTCAGTATCTCTCCTCTGTGTCTTCTGGCAGGGTCTCACATTCAGTCTCTCTCCTTTGTGTCTTTTGGGAAGGTCTCACATTCAGTCTCTCTCCTCTGTGTCTGTAGGGAGGGTCTCACAATCAGTATCTCTCCTCTGTGACTTTTGAGAGGGTCTCACCGTCAGTATCTCTCCTCTGTGTCTTCTGGGAGGGTCTCACAGACAGTGTCTCTCCTCTATGTCTTTAGGGAGCGTCTTACATTCAATTTCTCTCCACTGTGTCTTTACGTAGCATCTTACAGTCAGTGTCTCCCCTCTGTGTCTTTTGGGAAGCTCTCACATTCAGTGTTCCTCTGTGTCTATAAGGAGGGTCTCACAGTCAGTGTCCCTCCTCTGTGTCTTCTGGGAGAGTCTGACAGTCAGTATCTCTCCTCTGTGTCTTCAAGGAGGGTCTCACAGTCATTGTGTCTCCTCTGTGTCTTTCGGGAGCATCTCAAATTCAGTGCCTCTCCTCTATGTCTTTAGGAAGCATGTCACTGTCAGTGTCTCTCCTCAGTGTCTTTCAAGAGGGTCTAACGGTCATTGTCTCTCTTCAGTGCCTTTAGGGAGGATCTCACGGTCAGTATCTCTCCTCTGGGTCTTTGGGGAGCGCCTCACAGTCAGTGTCTCTCCTCTGTGTCTTTCAGGAGGCTCTCACAGGCAGTGTCTCTCCTCTGTGTCATTGGGGAGCGTCTCACAGTCAGTGTCTCTCCTCTGCGTCTTTCGGGATGGTCTCACAGGCAGTGTCTCTCCTCTGTGTCTTTCAGGAGGGTCTCACAATCAGTTTCTCTCATCTGTGTCTCCAGGTAGCATCTCACGGTCGGTGTCTCTCCTCTGTGCCTTTAGGGAGCGTCTCACAGTCAATGTCTCTCCTTTGTGTCTTTCAGGAGGGTCTCACAGTCAGTGTCTCTCCTCTGTGTCTTTAGCGAGGGTCTCACAGTCACTGTCTGTCCTCTGTGTCTTTGGGGAACGTCTCACAATCAGTGTCTCTCCTCTGTGACTTTTGAGCAGGTCTCACAGTCAGTATCTCTCCTCTGTGTTTTCTGGCAGGGTCTCACATTCAGTCTCTCTCCTTTGTGTCTTTTGGGAAGGTCTCACATTCAGTCTCTCTCCTCTGTGTCTGTAGGGAGGGTCTCACAATCAGTATCTCTCCTCTGTGACTTTTGAGAGGGTCTCACCGTCAGTATCTCTCCTCTGTGTCTTCTGGGAGGGTCTCACAGACAGTGTCTCTCCTCTATGTCTTTAGGGAGCGTCTTACATTCAATTTCTCTCCACTGTGTCTTTACGTAGCATCTTACAATCAGTGTCTCTCCTCTGTGTCTTTAAGGAGCATCGCACAGTCAGTGTCTCTCCTCCGTGACTTTAAGAAGTGTGTTGCAATTAGTATCTCTCCTCTGTGTCTTTAGGGAGGGTCTCACATTCAGTATGACCGCACTGCATCTTTAAAGAGCATCTCAGGGTCAGTATCTCTCCTCTGTGTCTTTAGGGAGCATCTCACAGTCAGTGTCCCTCCTCTGTTTCTTCTGGGAGGGTCCCACAGTCAGAGTTCTGCCTCTGTGTCTTGAAGGGAGCGTCTCACATTCAGTGCCTCTCCTCTGTGTTTTTAGGGAGCGTCTCACAGACCGTGTCTCTCCTCTGTGATTTAGGGAGTATCTCACAGTCAGTGTCTCTGCTCTGTGTCTTTGGGGAACATCTCACAGTCAGTGCCTCTCATCTGTGCCTTTAGTGATCGCCTTACATTCTATATCTCTCCTCTGTGTCTTCAAGGAGTGTCTCACAGTCAATATCTCTCATCTGTGTCTTTAAGGAGCTTCTCACAGTCTGTGTCCCTCCTCCGTGTGTTTAGGGTGCGTCTCACAGTCAGTGTCTCTCCTCGGTGTCTTCAAGTACGGTCTCACAGACAGTGTATATCTCCTCTGTCACTTTAAGGATCGTCTCACAGTTAGTATCTCTCCTCTGTGTCTTCAAGGAGGGCCTCACGGTCAGTGTCTCTCCTCTGTGTCTTTAAGAAGCATCTCACAGTCAATGTCTCTTTTCTGTGTCTTTAGGAAAGGTCTCACAGTCCGTGCCTCTCCTCTGTGTCATTAGGTAGCGTCTCAGAGTCAGGGTCTCTCCTCAGTGTCTTTGGGGTACGTCTCACAGTCAGTGTCTATCCTCTGTGTCTTTAGGGAGCGTCTTACAATCAGTATCTCTCCTCTTTGTCTTCAAGGAGGGTCTCACAGTCAGTGTCTATCCTCTGTGTCTTTAAGGAGCATCTCACAGTCAGTATCTCTCCTCTGTGTCTTCAAAGAGGCTCTCACACTCAGTATCTCTCCTCTGTGTATTTAAGGAGGGTCTCACAATCAATGTCTCTCCTCTGTGTCTTTAAGGTGCATCTCACAGTCAATGTCTCTCCTCTGTGTCTTTAGGGAGCGTCTCACAGTCAGTGTCTCTCTTCTGTGATTTAGGGAGTATCTCATAGTCAGTGTCTCTCCTCCATGTCCTTAAGGAGTGTGTCGCAATCAGTATCTCTCCTTTGTGTTTTAGGGAGGGTCTCACATTCAGTATGCCCGCTCTGCATCTTTAAAGAGCGTCTCACAGTCAGTGTCTCTCCTCTGTAACTTCTTGGAGGGTCTGACAATCAGTGTCTCTCCTCTGTGTCTTCAAGGAGGGTCTCACAGGCAGTATCTCTCCTCTGTGTCTTGAAGGGAGCGTCTCATGGTTAGTGTCTCTCCTCTATCACTTTAAGGAGAGTTTCACAGTCACTGTCTCTCCTCTGTGTCTTTAGGGTGCGTCTCACAGTCAGTGTCTCTACTCTGTGTCTTTTGGGCAGGTCTCACAGTCAGTATCTCTCCTCTGTGTTTTCAGGGAGACTCTCACAGTCAGTGTCCCGCCTCTGTGTCTTTAGTGAGCATCTCAAAGTTAGTGTCTCTCCTCTGTGTCTTTAGGGTGCGTCTTACAGTCAGTGTCTCTCCTCAGTGTCTTTCAGGAGGGTCTCACAGTCATTGTCTCTCCTCAGTGTCTTTAGGGAGGGTTTTACAATCAGTGTCTTTCCTCTGTGTCTTTAAGGAGCGTCTCACTGTCAGTATCTCTCTTCTGTGTTTTCAAGGAGGGTCTCTCAGTCAGTGGCTATCCTCTGTGGCTTTAGGGAGGGTCTCGCAGACAGTGCCTCTCCTCTGTGTCTTTAGGGAGAGTCACACGGTCAGTGTCTCTCCTCTGTGTCTTTTGCGCAGGTCTCACAGTCAGTGTCTCTCCTGTGCGTCTTTCGGGAGGGTCTGACAGTCAGTATCTATCCTCTGTGTCTTTAGGGAGCATCTCAGAGTCAGTGTCTCTCTTCTGTGTCCTCCAGGAGGGTCTCACAGTCAGTGTCTCTCCTCTGTGTCTTCAGGGAGCATGTCACAGTCAGTGACTCTCCTCAGTGTCTTCAAGGAGGATCTCACAGTCATGTCTCTCCTCTGTGTCTTTAGTGAGGTCTCACAGTCAGTGTCTCTCCTCCTTGTCTTTAGGGAGCATCTTACATTCAATTCCTCTCCACTGTGTCTTTAGGTAGCGTCTCACAATCAGTGTCTCTCCTCTGTGACTTTTGAGATGGTCTCACTGTCAGTGTCTCTCCTCTGTGTCTTTTAGGAGTGAGTTGCAATCAGTATCTCTCCTCTGTGTCTTTAAGGGTGTCCCACATTCAGTATCTCTCCTCTGTGACTTCAAGGAGGGTCTTACAGTCAGAATCTCTCTTCTGAGTCCTCAGTCAGGGTCTCACAGTCAGTGTCTGTCCTCTGTGGCTTTAGGGAGGTTCTCACAGACAGTGTCTCTCCTCTGTGCCTTTTGGGAGGTCTCACAGTCAGTATCACTCCTCTGTGTCTTTAAGGAGCGTCTCACAGTCAACGTCTCTCCACTGTGTTTTTAGGGAGAGTCTCACAGTCATTGTCCCGCCTCTGGGTCTTTAAGGAGCATCTCACTGTCAGTATCTCTCTTCTGTGTCTTCAAGGAGGGTCTCTCAGTCACTGTCTATCCTCTGTGGCTTTAGGGAGGGTCTCGCAGACAGTGCCTCTCCTCTGTGTCTTTAGGGAGAGTCACACGGTCAGTGTCTCTCCTCTGTGTCTTTTGCGCAGGTCTCACAGTCAGTGTCTCTCCTCTGCGTCTTTCGGGAGGGTCTCACAGTCAGTATCTCTCCTCTGTGTCTTTAGGGAGAGTCTTACCATCAGTATCTCTCCTCTGTGTCTTTAGGGAGCATCTCAGAGTCAGTGTCTCTCCTCTGTGTCTTCCAGGAGGGTCTCACAGTCAGTGTCTCTCCTCTGTGTCTTCAGGGAGCATCTCACAGTCGGTGTCTCTCCTCTGTGCCTTTAGGGAGCGTCTCACAGTCAGTGTCTCTCCTCTGTGTCTTTCAGGAGGGTCTCATAGTCAGTGTCTCTCCTCTGTGACTTTAGGGAGAGTCTTACAGTCAGTATCTCTCCTCTGTGTCTTCAAGGAGGGTCTCACAGTCAGTGTATCTCCTCTGTGTCTTTAGCGAGGGTCTCACAGTCACTGTCTGTCCTCTGTTTCTTTGCGGAATGTCTCACAGTCAGTGCTGCTCCGCTGTGTCTTTAGGGAGCGTCTTACATTCAGTATCTCTCTTCTGTGTCTTCAAGGAAGGTCTGACAGTCAGTGTCTCACTTCTGTGTCTTTAGTGAGGGTCTCACAGTCAGTGTCTCTCCTCTGTGTCTTTAGAGAGCATCTCACATTCGGTGTCTCTCCTCCGTGTCTTTAGAGAGCATCTCAAATTCGGTGTCTCTCCTCTGTGTCTTCAAGAAAGGTCTCACAGTCATTGTCTCACTTCTGTGTCTTTAGGGAGTGTCTCACAGTCAGTGTCTCTCCTCTGTGTCTTCAGGGAGAGTCAAACAATCAGTGTCTCTCCTCTGTGTCTTTAGCGAGGTCTCACAGTCAGTATCACTCCTGTGTGTCTTTAAGGAGCATCTCACAGTCAACGTCTCTCCACTGTGTTTTTAGGGAGAGTCTCACAGTCAGTGTCCCGCCTCTGTGTCTTTAGGGAGCATCTCACAGTCAGTGTCTCTCCTCTATGTCTTTAGGGAGCGTCTTACATTCAATTTCTCTCCACTGTGTCTTTACGTAGCATCTTACAGTCAGTGTCTCTCCTCTGTGTCTTTTGGGAAGCTCTCACATTCAGTGTCTCTCCTCTGTGTCTATAAGGAGGGTCTCACAGCCAGTGTTCCTTCTCTGTTTCTTTAGGGAGCATCTCACAGTCAGTGTATCTCCTCTGTGTCTTTCGGGAACACTCACAGTCAGTGTCCCTCCTCTGTGTCTTCTGGGAGAGTCTCACAGTCAGTATCTCTCCTCTGTGTCTTCAAGGAGGGTCTCACAGTCATTGAGTCTCCTCTGTGTCTTTAGGGAGGGTCTCACAGTCATTATCTCCTCTGTGTCTTTAGGGAGAGTCTTACAGTCAGTATCTCTCCTCTGTGTCTTCAACGAGGGTCTCACAGTCAGTGTCTCTCCTATGTGTCTTTAGCGATGGTCTCACAGTCAGTGTCTCTCCTCTATGTCTTTAGGGAGCGTCTACATTCAATTTCTCTCCACTGTGTCTTTACGTAGCATCTTACAGTCAGTGTCTCCCCTCTGTGTCTTTTGGGAAGCTCTCACATTCAGTGTCTCTCCTCTGTGTCTATAAGGAGGGTCTCACAGCCAGTGTTCCTCCTCTGTGTCTTTAGGGAGCATCTCACAGTCAGCGTATCTCCTCTGTGTCTTTAGGGAACACTCACAGTCAGTGTCCCTCCTCTGTGTCTTCTGGGAGAGTCTCACAGTCAGTATCTCTCCTCTGTGTCTTCAAGGAGGGTCTCACAGTCATTGAGTCTCCTCTGTGTCTTTAGGGAGAGTCTTACAGTCAGTGTCTCTCCTCTGTGTCTGTCAGGAGGGTCTCACAGTTAGTGTCTCTCCTCTGTGTCTTTCAGGATGGTCTCACAGTCAGTGTCTCTCCTCTGCGTCTTTTGGGAGGGTCTCACAGTCAGTATCTCTCCTCTGTGTCTTTAGGGAGCATGTCACAGTCAGTGTCTCTCCTCTGTGTCTTTCAGGAGGCTCTCACTGTCAGTGTCTCTCCTCTGTGTCTTCAGGGAGCATCTCACAGTCACTGTCTCTCCTCTGTGCTTTTAGGGAGGGTCTCACAGTCAGTGTCTCTCCTCTGTGTCTTCAAGGAGGGTCTCACAGTCAGTGTCTCTCCTCTGTGTCTTCATGGAGGATCTCACAGTCAGTGTCTCTCCTCTGTGTCTTTAGCGAGATCTCACAGTCAGTGTCTCTCCTCAGTGTCTTTATGGAGCATCTTACATTCATTTCCTCTCCACTGTGTCTTTAGGTAGCATCTTACAATCAGTGTCTCCTCTGTGTCTTTTGGGAAGGTCTCACATTTAGTGTCCCTCCTCTATGTCTGTAGGGAGGGTCTCACAATCAGTGTCTCTCCTCTAACTTTTGAGATGGTCTCACTGTCAGTGTCTCTCCTCTGTGTCTTTTAGGAGTGAGTTGCAATCAGTATCTCTCCTCTGTGTCTTTAAGGGTGTCCCACAATCAGTGTCTCTCCTCTGTGACTTTCGAGATGGTCTCACTGTCAGTGTCTCTCCTCTGTGTCTTTTAGGAGTGAGTTGCAATCAGTATCTCTCCTCTGTGTCTTTAAGGGTGTCCCACATTCAGTATCTCTCCTCTGTGACTTCAAGGAGGGTCTCACAGTCAGTATCTCTCTTCTGAGTCCTCAGTCAGGGTCTCACAGTCACTGTCTGTCCTCTGTGTCTTTAGGGAGGGTCTCGCAGATAGTGTCTCTCCTCTGTGCCTTTTGGGCAGGTCTCACAGTCAGTATCTCTCCTCTGTGTCTTTAAGGAGCGTCGCACAGTCAACGTCTCTCCTCTGTGTTTTCAGGGAGAGTCTCACAGTCAGTGTCCCGCCTCTGTGTCTTTCAGGAGGGTCTCACAGTCAGTGTCTCTCCTCTGTGTCTTTGGGGAGCATCTCACAGTCAGTGTCCCGCCTCTGTGTCTTTCAGGAGGGTCTCACAGTCAGTGTCTCTCCTCTGTGTCTTTGGGGAGCGTCTCACAGTCAGTGTCTCTCCTCTGCGTCTTTCGGGATGGTCTCACAATCAGTGTCTCTCCTCTGTGTCTTTCAGGAGGGTCTCACAGTCAGTTTCTCTCATCTGTGTCTCCAGGGAGCATCTCACAGTCGGTGTCTCTCCTCTGTGCCTTTAGGGAGCGTCTCACAGTCAATGTCTCTCCTCTGTGTCTTTAGCGAGGGTCCCACAGTCACTGTCTGTCCTCTGTGTCTTTGGGGAATGTCTCACAATCAGTGTCTCTCCTCTGTGACTTTTGAGCAGGTCTCACAGTCAGTATCTCTCCTCTGTGTCTTCTGGCAGGGTCTCACATTCAGTCTCTCTCCTTTGTGTCTTTTGGGAAGGTCCCACATTCAGTCTCTCTCCTCTGTGTCTGTAGGGAGGGTCTCACAATCAGTATCTCTCCTCTGTGACTTTTGAGAGGGTCTCACCGTCAGTATCTCTCCTCTGTGTCTTCTGGGAGGGTCTCACAGACAGTGTCTCTCCTCTATGTCTTTAGGGAGCGTCTTACATTCAATTTCTCTCCACTGTGTCTTTACGTAGCATCTTACAGTCAGTGTCTCCCCTCTGTGTCTTTTGGGAAGCTCTCACATTCAGTGTTCCTCTGTGTCTATAAGGAGGGTCTCACAGTCAGTGTCCCTCCTCTGTGTCTTCTGGGAGAGTCTGACAGTCAGTATCTCTCCTCTGTGTCTTCAAGGAGGGTCTCACAGTCATTGTGTCTCCTCTGTGTCTTTCGGGAGCATCTCAAATTCAGTGCCTCTCCTCTATGTCTTTAGGATGCATGTCACTGTCAGTGTCTCTCCTCAGTGTCTTTCAAGAGGGTCTAACGGTCATTGTCTCTCTTCAGTGCCTTTAGGGAGGATCTCACGGTCAGTATCTCTCCTCTGGGTCTTTGGGGAGCGCCTCACAGTCAGTGTCTCTCCTCTGTGTCTTTCAGGAGGCTCTCACAGGCAGTGTCTCTCCTCTGTGTCATTGGGGAGCGTCTCACAGTCAGTGTCTCTCCTCTGCGTCTTTCGGGATGGTCTCACAGGCAGTGTCTCTCCTCTGTGTCTTTCAGGAGGGTCTCACAATCAGTTTCTCTCATCTGTGTCTCCAGGTAGCATCTCACGGTCGGTGTCTCTCCTCTGTGCCTTTAGGGAGCGTCTCACAGTCAATGTCTCTCCTTTGTGTCTTTCAGGAGGGTCTCACAGTCAGTGTCTCTCCTCTGTGTCTTTAGCGAGGGTCTCACAGTCACTGTCTGTCCTCTGTGTCTTTGGGGAACGTCTCACAATCAGTGTCTCTCCTCTGTGACTTTTGAGCAGGTCTCACAGTCAGTATCTCTCCTCTGTGTTTTCTGGCAGGGTCTCACATTCAGTCTCTCTCCTTTGTGTCTTTTGGGAAGGTCTCACATTCAGTCTCTCTCCTCTGTGTCTGTAGGGAGGGTCTCACAATCAGTATCTCTCCTCTGTGACTTTTGAGAGGGTCTCACCGTCAGTATCTCTCCTCTGTGTCTTCTGGGAGGGTCTCACAGACAGTGTCTCTCCTCTATGTCTTTAGGGAGCGTCTTACATTCAATTTCTCTCCACTGTGTCTTTACGTAGCATCTTACAGTCAGTGTCTCCCCTCTGTGTCTTTTGGGAAGCTCTCACATTCAGTGTTCCTCTGTGTCTATAAGGAGGGTCTCACAGTCAGTGTCCCTCCTCTGTGTCTTCTGGGAGAGTCTGACAGTCAGTATCTCTCCTCTGTGTCTTCAAGGAGGGTCTCACAGTCATTGTGTCTCCTCTGTGTCTTTCGGGAGCATCTCACATTCAATGCCTCTCCTCTATGTCTTTAGGAAACGTGTCACTGTCAGTGTCTCTCCACAGTGTCTTTCAAGAGGGTCTCACAGTCATTGTCTCTCTTCAGTGCCTTTAGGGAGGATCTCACAGTCAGTATCTCTCCTCTGGGTCTTTGGGGAGCGCCTCACAGTCAGTGTCTCTCCTCTGTGTCTTTCAGGAGGCTCTCACAGGCAGTGTCTCTCCTCTGTGTCATTGGGGAGCATCTCACAGTCAGTGTCTCTCTTCTGTGTCTTTCAGGAGGGTCTCACAGTCAGTGTCTCTCCTCTGTGTCTTTGGGGAACGTCTCACAGTCAGTGCCACTCCGCTGTGTCTTTAGGGAGCGTCTTACATTCAGTATCTCTCTTCTGTGTCTTCAAGGAAGGTCTGACAGTCAGTGTCTCTCCTCTGTGTTTTCTGGCAGGGTCTCACAGTCAGTGTCTCTCCTCTGTGTCTTTTGGGAAGGTCTCACATTCAGTCTCTCTCCTCTGTATCTGTAGGGAGGGTCTCACAATCAGTATCTCCCCTCTGTGACTTTTGAGAGGGTCTCACCGTCAGTATTTCTCCTCTGCGTCTTCTGGGAGTGTCTCGCAGACAGTGTCTCTCCTCTGTGTTTTTAGAGAGAGTCTCACAGTCAGTGTCCTGCCTCTGTGTCTTTAGGGAGAGTTACACACTCAGCGTCTCTCCTCTGTGTCTTTTGCGCAGGTTTCACGTTCAGTGTCTCTCCTCTGTGTCTTTCTGCCTCTCCTCTGTGACTTCAAGGATGGTCTCGCAGTCAGTATCTCTCTTCTGAGTCCTCAGTCATGGTCTCACAGTCAGTGTCTGTCCTGTGTGGCTTTAAGGAGTGTCTCGCAGACAGTGTCTCTCCTCTGTGCCTTTTGAGCAGGTCTCACAGTCAGTATCTCTCCTCTGTGTCTTCTGGCAGGGTCTCACAGTCAGTGTCTCTCCTCTGTGTCTTTTGGGAAGGTCTCACATTCAGTCTCTCTCCTCTGTATCTGTAGGGAGGGTCTCACAATCAGTATCTCCCCTCTGTGACTTTTGAGAGGGTCTCACCGTCAGTATTTCTCCTCTGCGTCTTCTGGGAGTGTCTCGCAGACAGTGTCTCTCCTCTGTGTTTTTAGAGAGAGTCTCACAGTCAGTGTCCTGCCTCTGTGTCTTTAGGGAGAGTTACACACTCAGCGTCTCTCCTCTGTGTCTTTTGCGCAGGTTTCACGTTCAGTGTCTCTCCTCTGTGTCTTTCTGCCTCTCCTCTGTGACTTCAAGGATGGTCTCGCAGTCAGTATCTCTCTTCTGAGTCCTCAGTCATGGTCTCACAGTCAGTGTCTGTCCTGTGTGGCTTTAAGGAGTGTCTCGCAGACAGTGTCTCTCCTCTGTGCCTTTTGAGCAGGTCTCACAGTCAGTATCTCTCCTCTGTGTCTTCTGGCAGGGTCTCACAGTCAGTGTCTCTCCACTGTGTCTTTTGGGAAGGTCTCACATTCAGTCTCTCTCCTCTGTGTCTGTAGGGAGGGTCTCACAATCAGTATCTCCCCTCTGTGACTTTTGAGAGGGACTTTCCGTCAGTATCTCCCCTCTGTGTCTTCTGGGAGGGTCTCGCAAACATTGTCTCTCCTCTGTGTTTTTAGGGAGAGTCTCACAGTCAGTGTCCTGCCTCTGTGTCTTTAGGGAGAGTCACACGGTCAGTGTCTCTCCTCTGCGTCTTTCAGGAGGGTCTCACAGTCAGTATCTCTCCTCTGTGTCTTTAGGGAGCATCTCCCAGTCAGTGTCTCTCCTCTGTGTCTTTCAGGAGGTTCTCACAGTCAGTGTCTCTCCCCTGTGTCTTCAGGGAGCAGCTCACAGTCGGTGTCTCTCCTCTGTGCCTTTAAGGAGTGTCTCACAGTCAGTGTCTCTCCTCTGTGTCTTTCTGGAGGGTCTCTCAGTCAGGGTCTCTCCTCTGTGTCTTTATGGAGGGTCTTACAGTCAGTGTCTCTCCTCTGTGTCTATAGCGAGGGTCTCACAGTTAGTGTCTCTCCTCTATGTCTTTGGGGAGCGACTTACATTCAATTTCTCTCCACTGTGTCTTTACGTAGCATCTTACAGTCAGTGTCTCCCCTCTGTGTCTTTTGGGAAGCTCTCACATTCAGTGTCTCTCCTCTGTGTCTATAAGGAGCGTCTCACAGCCAGTGTTCCTCCTCTGTGTCTTTAGGGAGCATCTCAAGTCAGTGTATCTCCTCTGTGTCTTTAGGGAACTTCTCACAGTCAGTGTCCCTCCACTGTGTCTTCTGGGAGAGTCTCACAGTCAGTATCTCTCCTCTGTGTCTTCAGGAAGGGTCTCACAGTCATTGAGTCTCCTCTGTGTCTTTAGGGAGGGTCTCACAGTCAGTATCTCTCCTTTGTGTCTTTAGGGAGCGTCTCACAGTCAGTGTCTCTCCTCTGTGTCTTTCAGGATGGTCTCATAGTCAGTGTCTCTCCTCCGTAGCTTTAGGAAGCATCTCACAGTCAGTGTCTCTCCTCTGTAACTTCTTGGAGGGTCTCACAATCAGTGTCTCTCCCCTGTGTCTTTAGGGAGCAGGTCACAGTCAGTGTCTCTCTGTGTCTTTCAGGATGGTCTCACAGTCAGTGTCTCTCCTCTGCATCTTTTGGGATGGTCTCACAGTCAGTTTCTCTCCTCTGTGTCTTTAGGGAGCATCTCACAGTCAGTGTCTCTCCTCTGAGTCTTTCAGGAGGGTCTCACAGTCAGTGTCTCTCCTTTGTGTCTTTAGGGAGAGTCTTACAGTCAGTATCTCTCCTCTGTGTCTTCAAGGAGGGTCTCACAGTCAGTGTCTCACCTCTGTGTCTTTAGCCAGGGTCTCACAGTCAGTGTCCCGCCTCTGTGTCTTTAGGGAGCGTCTCACAGTCAGTGTCTCTCCTCTGTGTCTTTCAGGAGGGTCTCAGTCAGTGTCTCTCCTCAGTGTCTTTAGGGAGCGTCTTACATTCAATTCCTCTCCACTGTGTCTTTAGGTAGCGTCTTACAATCAGTGTCTCTCCTCTGTGTCTTTTGGGAAGTTCTCACATTTAGTGTCCCTCCTCTGTGTCTTTAGGGAGCGTCTCACAATCAGTGTCTCTCCTCTGTGACTTTCGAGATGGTCTCACTGTCAGTGTCTCTCCTCTGTGTCTTTTAGGAGTGAGTTGCAATCAGTATCTCTCCTCTGTGTCTTTAAGGGTGTCCCACATTCAGTATCTCTCCTCTGTGACTTCAAGGAGGGTTTCACAGTCAGTATCTCTCTTCTGAGTCCTCAGTCAGGGTCTCACAGTCAGTGTCTGTCCTCTGTGGCTTTAGGGAGGGTCTCGCAGACAGTGTCTCTCCTCTGTGCCTTTTGGGCAGGAATCACAGTCAGTGTCCCGCCTCTGTGTCTTTCAGGAGGGTCTCACAGTCAGTTTCTCTCATCTGTGTCTCCAGGGAGCATCTCACAGTCAGTGTCTCTCCTCTGTGCCTTTAGTGAGCGTCTCACAGTCAATGTCTCTCCTCTGTGTCTTTCAGGAGGGTCTCACAGTCAGTGTCTCTCCTCTGTGTCTTTAGCAAGGGTCTCACAGTCACTGTCTGTCCTCTGTGTCTTTGGGGAACGTCTCACAATCAGTGGCTCTCCTTCGTGACTTTTGAGCAGTTCTCACAGTCAATATCTCTCCTCTGTGTCTGTAGGGAGGGTCTCACCGTCAGTATCTCTCCACTGTGTCTTCTGGGAGAGTCTCACAGACAGTGTCTCTCCTCTATGTCTTTAGGGAGCGTCTTACATTCAATTTCTCTCCACTGTGTCTTTACGTAGCATCTTACAGTCAGTGTCTCCCCTCTGTGTCGTTTGGGAAGCTCTCACATTCAGTGTTCCTCTGTGTCTATTAGGAAGAGCTCACAGCCACTGTTCCTCCTCTGTGTCTTTAGGGAACATCTCACAGTCAGTGTCCCTCCTCTGTGTCATCTGGGAGAGTCTCACAGTCAGTATCTCTCCTCTGTGTCTTCAAGGAGGGTCTCACAGTCATTGTGTCTCCTCTGTGTCTTTCGGGAGCATCTCACATTCAGTGCCTCTCCTCTGTGTCTTTAGAGATCGTGTCACTGTCAGTGTCTCTCCTCAGTGTCTTTCAAGAGCATCTCACAGTTATTGTCTCTCTTCAGTGCCTTTAGGGAGGGTCTCACAGTCAGTATCTCTCCTCTGTGTCTTTGGGGAGCGCCTCACAGTCAGTGTCTCTCCTCTGTGTCTTTCAGGAGGGTCTCACAGTCAGTATCTCTCCTCTGTGTCTTTCAGGATGGTCTCACAGTCAGTGTCTCTCCTCTGTGCCTTCAGGGAGCATCTCACAGTCAGTGTCTCTCCTCTGTGCCTTTAGGGAGCGTCTCACAGTCAGTGTCTCTCCTCTGTGTCTTTCAGGAGGGTCTCAGTCAGTGTCTCTCCTCTGTGTCTTCAAGGAGGGTCTCACAGTCATTGTCTCTCCTCTGTGTCTTTAGTGAGGGTCTCACAGTCACTGTCTGTCCTCTGTGTCTTTGGGGAACGTCTCACAGTCAATGCCGCTCCGCTGTGTCTTCAGGGAGCGTCTTACGTTCAGTATCTCCCTTCTGTGTCTTCAAGGAAGGTCTCACAGTCAGTGTCTCACTTCTGTGTCTTTCGGGAGGGTCTCACAGTTCGTGTCTCTCCTCTGTGACTTTTGGGAGGGTCTCACAGCCAGTGTCTCTCCACTGTGTCTTCTGGGAGGGTCTCACAGTCAGTGTCTCTCCTTTGTGTCTTTAGGGAGCATCTTACATTCAATTCCTCTCCACTGTGTCTTTAGGTAGCATCTTACAATCAGTGTCTCTCCTCTGTGTCTTTTGGGAAGGTCTCACATTTAGTGTCCCTCTTCTGTGTCTGTAGGGAGGGTCTCACAATCAGTGTCTTTCCTCTGTGACTTTTGAGATGGTCTCACTCTCAGTGTCTCTCCTCTGTGTCTTTTAGGAGTGAGTTGCAATCAGTATCTCTCCTCTGTTTCTTAAGGGTGTCCCACATTCAGTATCTCTCCTCTGTGACTTCAAGGAGGTTCTCACAGTCAGTATCTCTCTTCTGAGTCCTCAGTCAGGGTCTCACAGTCACTGTCTGTCCCCTGGGTCTGTAGGGAGGGTCTCACAATCAGTATCTCCCCTCTGTGACTTTTGAGAGGGTCTCATCGTCAGTAGCTCTCCTCTGTGTCTTCTGGGAGGGTCTCACAGACAGGGTCTCTCCTCTGTGTTTTTAGGGAGTGTCTCACAGTCAGTGTCCTGCCTCTGTGTTATTATGGAGCGCCTCACAGTCAGTGACTCTCCTCTGTGTCTTTAGAGAGCATCTTACAGTCAGCATCTCTCCTCTGTGTCTTCAAGTAGGATCTCACAGTCAGTGTCCCTCCTCTCTGTCTTTAGCGAGGTCTCACAGTCACTGTCTCTCCTCTGTGTCTTTGGGCAGCGTCACACAGTCAGTGTCTCTCCTCTGTGTCTTTGGGGAGCGTCTCACAATCAGTGTCTCTCCTCTGTGACTTTTGACAGGGTCTCACAGTCAGTATCTCTCCTCTGTGTCTTCTGGCAGGGTCTCACTCTCAATATCTCTCCTCTGTGTCTTTTGGGAAAGTCTCACATTCAGTCTCTCTCCTCTGCGTCCGTAGTGAGGGTCTCACAATCAGTATCTCTCCTCTGTGACTTTTGAGAGGGTCTCACAGTCAGTATCTCTCCTCTGTATCTTCTGGGAGGGTCTCAGCATCAGTGTCTCTTCTCTGTATCTTTTGGGAGGCTCTCACAGACAGTGTCTCTCCTCTATGTCTTTAGGGAGCGTCTTCCATTCAATTCCTCTCCACTGTGTCTTTAGGTAGCATCTTACAGTCAGTGTCTCTCCTCTGTGTCTTTTGGGAAGCTCTCACATTCAGTGTCTCTCCTCTGTGTCTGTTAGGCAGGTCTCACAGTCAGTATCTCTCCTCTGTGTCTTTAAGGAGCTTCTTACAGTCAGTGTCTCTCCTCAGTGTCTTTCAGGCGGGTCTCACAGTCATTGTCTCTCCTCAGTGTCTTAAGGGAGGTTCTCACAGTCAGTGTCTTTCCTCTGTGACTTAAAGGAGCGTCTCACTGTCAGTATCTCTCTTCTGTGTCTCAAACGAGGGTCTCGCAGACAGCGTCTCTCCTCTGTGTCTTTAGGGAGAGTCACACGGTCAGTGTCTCTCCTCTGTGTCTTTTGCGCAGTTCTCACAGTCAGTGTCTCTCCTCTGCATCTTTTGGGAGTGTCTCACAGTCAGTATCTCTCCTCTGTGTCTTTAGGGAGCATCTCACAGTCAGTGTCTCTCCTCTGTGTCTTTGGGGAGCGTCTCACAGTCAGTGTCTCTCCTCAGTATCTTTAGGAGCGTCTCACAATCAGTGTCTCTCCTCTGTGACTTTTGAGCAGGTCTCACTGTCAGTATCTCTCCTCTGTGTCTTCAAGGAGGGTCTCACAGTCAGTGTCTCTCCTCTGTGTCTTTAGTGAGGGTCTCACAGTCGGTATCTGTGTCTTTAAGGAGGGTCTCACAGTCTGTGTCTCACTTCTGTGTCTTTAGGGAGGGTCTCACAGTCAGTATCTCTCCTCTGTGTCTTCGAGGAGGGTCTCACAGTCAGTGTCTCTCCTCTGTGTCTTTAAGGAGGGTCTCACAGTCAGTGTCTCACTTCTGTGTCTTTAGGGAGGGTCTCACATTCTGTGTCTCTCCTCTGTGTCTCCAGGGAGGGTCTCACAGTGTCTCGCCTCTGTGTCTTTAGGGAGTGTCTTGCATTCAGTATCTCTCCTCTGTGTCATCAAGGAGGGTCTCACAGTCAGTATCTCTCCTCTGTGTCTTTAGGGAGCGTCTCACAGTCAGTGTCTCTCCTCTGTGTCTTTTAGGAGTTAGTTGCAATCAGTATCTCTCCTCTGTGTCTTTAAGGGTGTCCCACATTCAGTAGCTCTCCTCTATGACTTCAAGGAGGGTCTCACAGTCAGTATCTCTCTTCTGAGTCTTCAGTCAGGGTCTCACAGTCAGTGTCTGTCCTCTGTGGCTTTAGGGAGGGTCTCGCAGACAGTGTCTCTCCTCTGTGTTTTTATGGAGCATCTCACAGTCAACGTCTCTCCTCTGTGTTTTTAGGGAGAGTCTCACAGTCAGTGTCCTGCCTCTGTGTCTTTAGGGAGCGTCTCACAGTCATTGTCTCTCCTCTGTGTCTCTAGGGAGCATCTTACAGTCAGCATCTCTCCTCTGTGTCTTCAAGTAGGATCTCACAGTTACTGTCTCTCCCTGTGTCTTTAGGGAGTGTCTCACAATCAGTGTCTCTCCTCAATCACTTTTGAGAGGGTCTCACAGTCAGTATCTCTCCTCTGTGTCTTCTGGCAGGGTCTCACTCTCAGTGTCTCTCCTCTGTGTCTTTTGGGAAAGTCTCACATTCAGTCTCTCTCCTCTGTGTCTGTGGCGAGGGTCTCACAATCAGTATCTCTCCTCTGTGACTTTTGAGAGGGTTTCACAGTCAGTATCTCTCCTCTGTGTCTTCTGGGAGGGTCTCACAGACAGTGTCTCTCATCTATGTCATTAGGGAGCGTCTTCCATTCAATTCCTCTCCACTGTGTCTTTAGGTAGCATCTTACAGTCAGTGTCTCTCCTCTGTGTCTTTTGGGAAACTCTCATATTCAGTGTCTCTCCTCTGTGTCTGTTAGGCAGGTCTCAATCAGCATCTCTCCTCTGTGTCTTTAAGGAGCATCTCACAGTCAACATCTCTCCTCTGTGTTTTCAGGGAGAGTCTCACAGTCAGTGAACGCCTCTGTGTCTTTAGGGAGCGTCTCACAGTCAGTGTCTCTCCTCTGTGCCTTTAGGGAGCGTCTTACAGTCAGTGTCTCTCCTCAGTGTCTTTCAGGAGGGTCTCACATTCATTGTCTCTCCTCAGTGTCTTTAGGGAGCTTCTCACAGCCACTGTTTCTCCTCTGTGTCTTTATGGAGCATCTCACAGTCTGTGTATCTCCTCTGTGTCTTTAGGGAGCATCTCACAGTCAGTGTCCCTCCTCTGTGTCTGCTGGGAGCATCTCACAGTCAGGGTCTCTCCTCTGTGTCTGCTGGGAGAGTCTCACAGTCAGTGTCTCGCCTCTGTGTCTTTAGGGAGTATCTTGCATTCAGTATCACTCCTCTGTGTCATCAAGGAGGGTCTCACAGTCAGTATCTCTCCTCTGTGTCTTTAGGGAGCATCTCACATTCAGTGCTTCTCCTGTGTGTCTTTTGGGAGGGTCTCACAGTCAGTGTCTCTCCTCTATGTCTTCTGGGAGCATCTCACATTTATTGTCGCCACTCTGCGTCTTCTGGGAGGGTCTCACAGACAACGTCTCTCTTCTGTGTCTTTAGGTAGTGTCTCACAGTCTGTACCTCTCCTCTGTGTCCTTAGGAAGCATCTCACAGTCAGTGTCTCTCCTCTGTGTCTTTCAGGAGGGCCTCACAGTCAGGGTCGCTCCTCTGTGTCGTTAAGGAGCGTCTCACATTCAGTGTCCCTCCTATGTGTCTTTAAGGAGGGTCTCACAGACAGTGTCCCTCCTCTGTGTCTTTAGGGAGCATCTCACAGTCAGTGTCCCTCTTCTGTGTCTGTAGGGAGGGTCTCACAATCAGTGTCTTTCCTCTGTGATTTTTGAGATGGTCTCACTCTCAGTGTCTCTCCTCTGTGTCTTTTAGGAGTGAATTGCAATCAGTATCTCTCCTCTGTTTCTTAAGGGTGTCCCACATTCAGTATCTCTCCTCTGTGACTTCAAGGAGGTTCTCACAGTCGGTATCTCTCTTCTGAGTCCTCAGTCAGGGTCTCACAGTCACTGTCTGTCCTCTGGGACTGTAGGGTGGGTCTCACAGTCAGTGTCCCTCCTCTGTGTCTTCTGGGAGAGTCTCACAGTCAGTGTCTCTCCTCAGTGTCTTTAGGGAACATCTCACAGTCAGTGTCCCTCCTCTGTGTCTTCTGGGAGAGTCTCACAGTCAGTGTCTCGTCTCTGTGCCTTTAGGGAGCGTCTTACATTCGGTATCTCTCCACTGTGTCTTCAAGAATGATCTTACAGTCAGTGTCTCTTCTCAGTGTCTTCAAGGAGGGTCTCTCAGTCAGTGTCTGTCCTCTGTGGCTTTAGGGAGGGTCTCGTAGACAGTGTCTCTCCTCTGTGTCTTCAAGGAGTGTCTCACAGTCAGTGTCTCTCCTCTGTATCTTTAGGGAGCGTCTTACATTCAATTCCTCTCCACTGTGTCTTTAGGTAGTGTCTTACAGTCAGTGGCCCTCCCGTGTGTCTTCTGGGAGGGTCTCACAGTCAGTGTCTCTCCTCTGTGTCTTTTGGGAAGTTCTCACATTCAGTGTCTCTCCTCTGTGTCTTTGGGGGGGGTCTCACAATCAGTGTCTCCCCTCTCTGACTTTTGAGAGGGTCTCACAGTCAGTATCTCTCTTCTGTGTCTTCTGGGAGGGTCTCACAGTCATTATCCCTCCTCTGTGTCTTTTGGCAAGCTCTCACATTCAGTGTCTCTCCTCTGTGTCTTTAAGGAGGGTCTCACAGTCAGTGTCTCTCCTCTGTGTCTTTTGGGAAGGTCTCACAGTCAGTGTCTCTCCTCTGTGTCTTTAGGTACCGTTTCACCATCCGTGCCACTTCTCTGTGTCTTCTGGGAGCGTCTTACATTCAGTGTCTCGCTTCTGTGTCTTTAAGGACGTTCTCACAGCCACTGTTTCTCCTCTGTGTCTTTAGGGAGCATCTCACAGTCTGTGTATCTCCTCTGTGTCTGCTGGGAGCATCTCACAGTCAGCATCTCTCCTCTGTGTCCTTAGGAAGCATCTCACAGTCAGTGTCTCTCCTCTGTGTCTTTCAGGAGGGCCTCACAGTCAGGGTCGCTCCTCTGTGTCGTTAAGGAGCGTCTCACATTCAGTGTCCCTCCTCTGTGTCTTTAAGGAGGGTCTCACAGATATTGTCCCTCCTCTGTGTCTTTGGGGAGCATCTCACAGTCAGTGCCCCTCCTCTGTGTCTTCTGGGAGGGTCTCACAGTCAGTGTCCCTCCTCTGTGTCTTTAGGGAGGGCCTCACAAGCAGGGTCTCTCCTCTGTGTCTTTAGGGCGCGTCTCACAGTCAGTGTCTCTCCTCAGTGTCTTTCAAGAGTGTCTCACAGTCATTGTCTCTCCTCAGTGTCTTTAGGGAGGGTCTCACAGTCAGTGTCCCTCCTCTGTGTCTTCTGGGAGGCTCTCACAGTCAGTATCCCTCCTCTGTGTCTTTTGGCAAGCTCTCACATTCAGTGTCTCTCCTCTGTGTCTTTAAGGAGGGTCTCACAGTCAGTGTCTCTCCTCTGTGTCTTTCAGGAGGGCCTCACAGTCAGTGTCTCTCCTCTGTGTCTTTCAGGAGGGCCTCACAGTCAAGGAGCGTCTCACATTCAGTGTCCCTCCTGTGTGTCTTTAAGGAGGGTCTCACAGACAGTGTCCCTCCTCTGTGTCTTTAGGGAGCATCTCACAGTCAGTGTCCCTACTCTGTGACTTTTGGGAGGGTCTCAGAATCAGTGTCACTCCTCTGTGTCTTTAGGGAGCGTCTCACAGTCAGTGTCTCTCCTCAGTGTCTTTCAAGAGTGTCTCACAGTCATTGTCTCTCCTCAGTGTCTTTAGGGAGGGTCTCACAGACAGTGTCCCTCCTCTGTGTCTTTAGGGAGCATCTCACAGTCAGTGTCCCTCCTCTGTGTCTTTAAGGAGGGTCTCACAGACAGTGTCCCTCCTCTGTGTCTTTAGGGAGCATCTCACAGTCAGTGTCCCTCCTCTGTGTCTTCTGGGAGAGTCTCACAGTCAGTGTCTCGTCTCTGTGCCTTTAGGGAGCGTCTTACAGTCGGTATCTCTCCACTGTGTGTTCAAGAATGATCTTAAAGTCAGTGTCTCTTCTCAGTGTCTTTCAGGAGGGTCTCACAATCAGTGTCTCTCCTCAGTGTCTTTAGGGAGGGTCTCACAGTCAGTGCATTTCCTCTGTGTCTTTAAGGAGCATCTCACTGACAGTATCTCTCTTCTGTGTCTTCAAGGAGTGTCTCTCAGTCAGTGTCTGTCCTCTGTGGCTTTAGGGAGGGTCTCGTAGACAGTGTCTCTCCTCTGTGTCTTTCAGGAGGGTCTCACAGTCAGTATCTCTCCTCTCTGTCTTTAGGGAGAGTCTTACAGTTAGTATCTCTCCTCTGTGTCTTCAAGGAGTGTCTCACAGTCAGTGTCTCTCCTCTGTATCTTTAGGGAGCGTCTTACATTCAATTCCTCTCCACTGTGTCTTTAGGTAGTGTCTTACAGTCAGTGTCTCTCCCGTGTGTCTTCTGGGAGGGTCTCACAGTCAGTGTCTCTCCTCTGTGTCTTTTGGGAAGTTCTCACATTCAGTGTCTCTCCTCTGTGTCTTTAGGGGGGGTCTCACAATCAGTGTCTCCCCTCTCTGACTTTTGAGAGGGTCTCACAGTCAGTATCTCTCTTCTGTGTCTTCTGGGAGGGTCTCACAGTCATTATCCCTCCTCTGTGTCTTTTGGCAAGCTCTCACATTCAGTGTCTCTCCTCTGTGTCTTTAAGGAGGGTCTCACAGTCAGTGTCTCTCCTCTGTGTCTTTAGGTACCGTTTCACCATCCGTGCCACTTCTCTGTGTCTTCTGGGAGCGTCTTACATTCAGTGTCTCGCTTCTGTGTCTTTAAGGACGTTCTCACAGCCACTGTTTCTCCTCTGTGTCTTTAGGGAGCATCTCACAGTCTGTGTATCTCCTCTGTGTCTGCTGGGAGCATCTCACAGTCAGCGTCTCTCCTCTGTGTCCTTAGGAAGCATCTCACAGTCAGTGTCTCTCCTCTGTGTCTTTCAGGAGGGCCTCACAGTCAGGGTCGCTCCTCTGTGTCGTTAAGGCGCGTCTCACATTCAGTGTCCCTCCTCTGTGTCTTTAAGGAGGGTCTCACAGATATTGTCCCTCCTCTGTGTCTTTGGGGAGCATCTCACAGTCAGTGTCCCTCCTCTGTGTCTTCTGGGAGGGTCTCAGAATCAGTGTCACTCCTCTGTGTCTTTAGGGAGCGTCTCACAGTCAGTGTCTCTCCTCAGTGTCTTTCAAGAGTGTCTCACAGTCATTGTCTCTCCTCAGTGTCTTTAGGGAGGGTCTCACAGTCAGTGTCCCTCCTCTGTGTCTTCTGGGAGAGTCTCACAGTCAGTGTCTCATCTCTGTGCCTTTAGGGAGCGTCTTACAGTCGGTATCTCTCCACTGTGTGTTCAAGAATGATCTTAAAGTCAGTGTCTCTTCTCAGTGTCTTTCAGGAGGGTCTCACAATCAGTGTCTCTCCTCAGTGTCTTTAGGGAGGGTCTCACAGTCAGTGCATTTCCTCTGTGTCTTTAAGGAGCATCTCACTGACAGTATCTCTCTTCTGTGCCTTCAAGGAGTGTCTCTCAGTCAGTGTCTGT
This sequence comes from Carcharodon carcharias, assembly GCF_017639515.1. Taxonomy (NCBI): domain Eukaryota; kingdom Metazoa; phylum Chordata; class Chondrichthyes; order Lamniformes; family Lamnidae; genus Carcharodon; species Carcharodon carcharias. The sequence continues at coordinate 53,350,456 of NC_054475.1, read as the reverse complement.
CCTCTGTGGCTTTAGGGAGGGTCTCGTAGACAGTGTCTCTCCTCTGTGTCTTTCAGGAGGGTCTCACAATCAGTATCTCTCCTCTCTGTCTTTAGGGAGAGTCTTACAGTCAGTATCTCTCCTCTGTGTCTTCAAGGAGTGTCTCACAGTCAGTGTCTCTCCTCTGTATCTTTAGGGAGCGTCTTACATTCAATTCATCACCACTGTGTCTTTAGGTATTGTCTTACAGTCAGTGTCTCTCCCGTGTGTCTTCTGGGAGGGTCTCACAGTCAGTGTCTCTCTTCTGTGTCTTTTGGGAAGTTCTCACATTCAGTGTCTCTCCTCTGTGTCTTTAGGGGGGGGTCTCACAATCAGTGTCTCCCCTCTCTGACTTTTGAGAGGGTCTCACAGTCAGTATCTCTCTTCTGTGTCTTCTGGGAGGGTCTCACAGTCATTATCCCTCCTCTGTGTCTTTTGGCAAGCTCTCACATTCAGTGTCTCTCCCATGTGTCTTTAAGGAGGGTCTCACAGTCAGTGTCTCTCCTCTGTGTCTTTAGGTACCGTTTCACCATCCATGCCACTTCTCTGTGTCTTCTGGGAGCGTCTTACATTCAGTGTCTCGCTTCTGTGTCTTTAAGGAGGTTCTCACAGCCACTGTTTCTCCTCTGTGTCTTTAGGGAGCATCTCACAGTCAGCATCTCTCCTCTGTGTCCTTAGGAAGCATCTCACAGTCAGTGTCTCTCCTCTGTGTCTTTCAGGAGGGCCTCACAGTCAGGGTCGCTCCTCTGTGTCGTTAAGGAGCGTCTCACATTCAGTGTCCCTCCTCTGTGTCTTTAAGGAGGGTCTCACAGATATTGTCCCTCCTCTGTGTCTTTGGGGAGCATCTCACAGTCAGTGTCCCTCCTCTGTGTCTTCTGGGAGGGTCTCAGAATCAGTGTCACTCCTCTGTGTCTTTAGGGAGCGTCTCACAGTCAGTGTCTCTCCTCAGTGTCTTTCAAGAGTGTCTCACAGTCATTGTCTCTCCTCAGTGTCTTTAGGGAGGGTCTCACAGTCAGTGTCCCTCCTCTGTGTCTTCTGGGAGAGTCTCACAGTCAGTGTCTCGTCTCTGTGCCTTTAGGGAGCGTCTTACATTCGGTATCTCTCCACTGTGTCTTCAAGAATGATCTTACAGTCAGTGTCTCTTCTCAGTGTCTTTCAGGAGGGTCTCACAATCAGTGTCTCTCCTCAGTGTCTTTAGGGAGGGTCTCACAGTCAGTGTCTTTCCTCTGTGTCTTTAAGGAGCATCTCACTGACAGTATCTCTCTTCTGTGTCTTCAAGGAGGGTCTCTCAGTCAGTGTCTGTCCTCAGTGGCTTTAGGGAGGGTCTCGTAGACAGTGTCTCTCCTCTGTGTCTTTCAGGAGGGTCTCACAGTCAGTTGTCTCTCCTCTCTGTCTTTAGGGAGAGTCTTACAGTTAGTATCTCTCCTCTGTGTCTTCAAGGAGTGTCTCACAGTCAGTGTCTCTCCTCTGTATCTTTAGGGAGCGTCTTACATTCAATTCCTCTCCACTGTGTCTTTAGGCAGTGTCTTACAGTCAGTGTCTCTCCCGTGTGTCTTCTGGGAAGTTCTCACATTCAGTGTCTCTCCTCTGTGTCTTTAGGGGGGGGTCTCACAATCAGTGTCTCCCCTCTCTGACTTTTGAGAGGGTCTCACAGTCAGTATCTCTCTTCTGTGTCTTCTGGGAGGGTCTCACAGTCAGTATCCCTCCTCTGTGTCTTTTGGCAAGCTCTCACATTCAGTGTCTCTCCTCTGTGTCTTTAAGGAGGGTCTCACAGTCAGTGTCTCTCCTCTGTGTCTTTTGGGAAGGTCTCACAGTCAGTGTCTCTCCTCTGTGTCTTTTAGGAGGGCCTCACAGTCAGGGTCGCTCCTCTGTGTCGTTAAGGAGCGTCTCACATTCAGTGTCCCTCCTCTGTGTCTTTAAGGAGGGTCTCACAGACAGTGTCCCTCCTCTGTGTCTTTAGGGAGCATCTCACAGTCAGTGTCCCTCCTCTGTGTCTTCTGGGAGGGTCTCACAGTCAGTGTCCCTCCTCTGTGTCTTTAGGGAGGGCCTCACAAGCAGTGTCTCTCCTCTGTGACTTTTGGGAGAGTCTCAGAATCAGTGTCACTCCTCTGTGTCTTTAGGGAACGTCTCACAGTCAGTGTCTCTCCTCAGTGTCTTTCAAGAGTGTCTCACAGTCATTGTCTCTCCTCAGTGTCTTTAGGGAGGGTCTCACAGTCAGTGTCCCTCCTCTGTGTCTTTAGGGAGGGTCTCACAGTCAGTGTCCCTCCTCTGTGTCTTCTGGGAGAGTCTCACAGCCAGTGTCTCGTCTCTGTGCCTTTAGGGAGCGTCTTACATTTGGTATCTCTCCACTGTGTCTTCAAGAATGATCTTACAGTCAGTGTCTCTTCTCAGTGTCTTTCAGGAGGGTCTCACAATCAGTGTCTCTCCTCAGTGTCTTTAGGGAGGGTCTCACAGTCAGTGTCTTTCCTCTGTGTCTTTAAGGAGCATCTCACTGACAGTATCTCTCTTCTGTGTCTTCAAGGAGGGTCTCTCAGTCAGTGTCTGTCCTCTGTGGCTTTATGGAGGGTCTCGTAGACAGTGTCCCTCCTCTGTGTCTTTCAGGAGGGTCTCACAGTCAGTGTCTCTCCTCTCTGTCTTTAGGGAGAGTCTTACAGTCAGTATCTCTCCTCTGTGTCTTCAAGGAGTGTCTCACAGTCAGTGTCTCTCCTCTGTATCTTTAGGGAGCGTCTTACATTCAATTCCTCTCCACTGTGTCTTTAGGTAGTGTCTTACAGTCAGTGTCTCTCCCGTGTGTCTTCTGGGAGGGTCTCACAGTCAGTGTCTCTCCTCTGTGTCTTTTGGGAAGTTCTCACATTCAGTGTCTCTCCTCTGTGTCTTTAGGGGGGGTCTCACAATCAGTGTCTCCCCTCTCTGACTTTTGAGAGGGTCTCACAGTCAGTATCTCTCTTCTGTGTCTTCTGGGAGGGTCTCACAGTCATTATCCCTCCTCTGTGTCTTTTGGCAAGCTCTCACATTCAGTGTCTCTCCTCTGTGTCTTTAAGGAGGGTCTCACAGTCAGTGTCTCTCCTCTGTGTCTTTTGGCAAGCTCTCACATTCAGTGTCTCTCCTCTCTGTCTTTAAGGAGGGTCTCACAGTCAGTGTCTCTCCTCTGTGTCTTTTGGGAAGGTCTCACAGTCAGTGTCTCTCCTCTGTGTCTTTAGGTACCGTTTCACCATCCGTGCCACTTCTCTGTGTCTTCTGGGAGCGTCTTACATTCAGTGTCTCGCTTCTGTGTCTTTAAGGACGTTCTCACAGCCACTGTTTCTTCTCTGTGTCTTTAGGGAGCATCTCACAGTCTGTGTATCTCCTCTGTGTCTGGTGGGAGCATCTCACAGTCAGCTTCTCTCCTCTGTGTCCTTAGGAAGCATCTCACAGTCAGTGTTTCTCCTCTGTGTCTTTCAGGAGGACCTCACAGTCAGGGTCGCTCCTCTGTGTCGTTAAGGAGCGTCTCACATTCAGTGTCCCTCCTCTGTGTCTTTAAGGAGGGTCTCACAGATATTGTCCCTCCTCTGTGTCTTTGGGGAGCATCTCACAGTCAGTGTCCCTCCTCTGTGTCTTCTGGGAGGGTCTCACAGTCAGTGTCCCTCCTCTGTGTCTTTAGGGAGGGCCTCACAAGCAGGGTCTCTCCTCTGTGACTTTTGGGAGGGTCTCAGAATCAGTGTCACTCCTCTGTGTCTTTAGGGAGCGTCTCACAGTCAGTGTCTCTCCTCAGTGTCTTTCAAGAGTGTCTCACAGTCATTGTCTCTCCTCAGTGTCTTTAGGGAGGGTCTCACAGTCAGTGTCCCTCCTCTGTGTCTTCTGGGAGAGTCTCACAGTCAGTGTCTCGTCTCTGTGCCTTTAGGGAGCGTCTTACATTCGGTATCTCTCCACTGTGTCTTCAAGAATGATCTTACAGTCAGTGTCTCTTCTCAGTGTCTTTCAGGAGGGTCTCACAATCAGTGTCTCTCCTCAGTGTCTTTAGGGAGGGTCTCACAGTCAGTGTCTTTCCTCTGTGTCTTTAAGGAGCATCTCACTGACAGTATCTCTCTTCTGTGTCTTCAAGGAGGGTCTCTCAGTCAGTGTCTGTCCTCTGTGGCTTCAGGGAGGGTCTCGTAGACAGTGTCTCTCCTCTGTGTCTTTCAGGAGGGTCTCACAGTCAGTGTCTCTCCTCTCTGTCTTTAGGGAGAGTCTTACAGTCAGTATCTCTCCTCTGTGTCTTCAAGGAGTGTCTCACAGTCAGTGTCTCTCCTCTGTATCTTTAGGGAGCGTCTTACATTCAATTCCTCTCCACTGTGTCTTTAGGTAGTGTCTTACAGTCAGTGTCTCTCCCATGTATCTTCTGGGAGGGTCTCACAGTCAGTGTCTCTCCTCTGTGTCTTTTGGGAAGTTCTCACATTCAGTGTCTCTCCTCTGTGTCTTTAGGGGGGGGTCTCACAATCAGTGTCTCCCCTCTCTGACTTTTGAGAGGGTCTCACAGTCAGTATCTCTCTTCTGTGTCTTCTGGGAGGGTCTCACAGTCATTATCCCTCCTCTGTGTCTTTTGGCAAGCTCTCACATTCAGTGTCTCTCCTCTGTGTCTTTAAGGAGGGTCTCACAGTCAGTGTCTCTCCTCTGTGTCTTTAGGTACCGTTTCACCATCCGTGCCACTTCTCTGTGTCTTCTGGGAGCGTCTTACATTCAGTGTCTCGCTTCTGTGTCTTTAAGGAGGTTCTCATAGCCACTGTTTCTCCTCTGTGTCTTTAGGGAGCATCTCACAGTCTGTGTATCTCCTCTGTGTCTGCTGGGAGCATCTCACAGTCAGTGTCCCACCTCTGTGTCATCAAGGCGGGTCTCACAGTCAGTATCTCTCCTCTGTGTCTTTAGGGAGCACCTCACATTCAGTGCCTCTCCTGTGTGTCTTTTGGGAGGGTCTCACAGTCAGTGTCTCTCCTCTGTGTCTTCTGGGATCGTCTCACATTTATTGTCGCCCTTCCGCGTCTTCTGGGAGGGTGTCACTGTCAGTGTCCCTCCTCTGTGTCTTCTGGGAGGGTCTCACAGACAACATCTCTCCTCTGTGTCTTTAGTTAGTGTTTCACAGTCCGTACCTCTCCTCTGTGTCTTTAGGGAGCGTCTCACAGTCAGTGTCTCTCCTCTGTGTCTTTCAGGAGGCTCTCACTTTCATTGTCCCTCCTCTGTGTCTTTAGGGAGCATCTCACAGTTAGTGTCCCTCCTCTGTGTCCTCTGGGACGGTCTCACAGTCAGTGTCTCTCCTCTGTGTCTTTAGGGAGTGTGTTACATTCAATTCCTCTCCACTGTGTCTTTCGGTAGCGTCTTACAGTCAGTGTATCTCCTCTGTGACTTTAGGGAACATCTCACAGTCAGTGTCCCTCCTCTGTGTTGTCTCGGAGGGTCTCACAGTCAGTATCTGTCCTCTGTGTCTTTAAGGAGGGTCTCACAGTCAGTGTCTCTCTTCTGTGTCTTCTGGGAGGGTCTCACAGGCAGTGTCCCTCCTTTGTGTCTTCTGGGAGCGTCTCACAATCAGTGTCTCGCCTCTGTGTTTTTCTGGAGCGTCTCACAGTAAGTGTCTCTCCTCTGTGTCTTTAGGGAGGGTCTTACAGTCAGTGTATCTCCTCTGTGTTGTCTCGGAGGGTCTCACAGTCAGTGTCTCGTCTCTGTGTCTTTAGCAAGCGTCATACACTCAGTATCTCTCCCCTGTGTCTTTAAGGAGGGTCTCACAGTCATTGTCTCTCCTCTGTGTCTTTAGGGAGCATCTCACATTTAGTGCCTCTCCTCTGTGTCTTTAGGGAACTTCTCAGTCAGTATCTCTCCTTTGTGTCTTTCAGGTGGGTCTCACAGTCAGTATCTCCCTTCTGTTTCTTCAAGGAGGGTCTCACAGTCCGTGTCTGTCCTCTGTGGCTTTAGGGAGAGTCTCATGGTCAGCGTCTCTCCTCTGTGTCTTTTGGGCAGGTCTCACAGTCAGTATCTCTCCTCTGTGTCTTTAGGGAGCATCTCACAGTCAGTGTCTCTCCTCTGTGTCTTTCAGGAGGTTCTCACAGTCAGTGTCTCACCTCTGTGTCTTTGGGGAATGTCTCACAGACAGTGTCTCTCCTCTGTGTCTTTAGGGAGAGTATTACTGTCAGTATCTCTCCTCTGTGTCTTCAAGGAGGGTCTCACACTCAATGTCTTTCCTCTGTGTCTTTAGCGAGGGTCTCACAGTCACTGTCTGTCCTCTGTGTCTTTGGGGAATGTCTCACAGTCAGTGCCTCTCCACTGTGTCTTTAGGGAGCCTCTCACAGTCAGTGTCTCTCCTCTGTGTCTTTAGGTAGTATCTCACAGTCAGTGTCTCTTCTCTGTGTCTTTAAGGAGGTTCTCAAACTCAGTCTCCCTCCTCTGTGACTTTAAGAAGTGTGTTGCAATCAGTATCTCTCCTCTGTGTCTTTAAGGAGGGTCTCACATTCAATATCTGTCTTCTGTGCCTTCAAGGAGTGTCTCACAGCCATTGTCTCACTTCTGTGTCTTTAGGGAGGGTCTCACATTCAGTGTCTCTCTTCTGTGTCTTCAGGGAGAGTCACACAATCAGTGTCTCTCCTCTGTGTCTTTAGGGAGGGTCTCACAGCCAGTGTCTCTCCACTGTGTCTTCTGGGAGGATCTCACAGTCCGTGTCTCTCCTCTGTGTCTTTAGGTAGCATCTCACAGTCAGTATCTCTCCTCTGTGTCTTTAGGGAGCATCTCACAGTCAGTGTCTCTCCTCTGTGTCTTTAAGGAGTGTTTTGCAATCAGTATCTCTCCTCTGTGTCTTCACGGAGGTTCTCACAATCAGTATCTCTCTTCTGGTCTTCAATCAGGGTCTCACAGTCATTGTCTGTCCTCTGTGGCTTTAGGGAGGGTCTCGCAGACAGTGTCTCTCCTCTGTGCCTTTTGGGCAGGTCTCACAGTCAGTATCACTCCTCTGTGTCTTTAAGGAGCGTCTCACAGTCAGTGTCTCTCCTCTGTGTCTTCTGGGAGCGTCTTACAGTCAGTGTCTCGCCTCTGTGTCTGTAAGGAGGGTCTCACAGCCAGTGTTGCTCCTCTGTGTCTTTAGGGCGCATCTCACAGTCTGTGTTCCTCCTCTGTGTCTTTAGGGAGCATCTCACAGTCAGTGTCCCTCCTCTTGAACCACCGGGAATGGTTTGATGCAACTGAATGGCTTGCAAAGCTACTTCAGTTGGCAGTTATGTGTCAACGGCATTGTTATAGACTGGAGTCACACATAGACCAAGGCTGGGTAAGGACGGCAGATTTCCTTCCCTAAAGGACATTAGCAAACCAGTTGGGTTTTTACAATAACCTTGAAGCTTCATAGTCGCTGTCATTGATACCAATATTGCACCTTAACTGGGTTCAAATTCTCAAACAGCTGTTCCAGGACCTGGACTCACTTTAACCAGATTATCAGTCTGTGACATAGCAACTGCAAGATAGTTCCTGAACATTAATCCTGATTCCATTAGCCTCACACCATTGCTACACAGTGCTTTGGTAAAATTAGGTATCCACCTGACACTTCACTCATATTTCACCCATCTTTCATTCCTCAAATTAGCCAGATAGCCCACATATCTTTCAAGTCCCTTCCCCAATTTTGGAACTTTGCCTGTGTTTGGGTGGGATCAGGTTCCAATTGGAATCAGCAGCAAAATGAGAAGAAGACCTTTTCAGGAATTACTGGATGGTGCCAGACACAATTCTTGGTCGGTTGGCCTGAGTTGGAAGTGGCATTGGAACCAGACAATTGCCCTTAAAGGAGGAAGGGGAGAATAAAAAGAAGCTTGAAATCCTGCCCCCGATCCCTGACTCCTGCTGGCAAGTTGCCATTATAACACATTGGGCAAGGATATCACCAGGCTCAGCTGTAGTTCTGCCCCCATGGTCTAACAGCTGATGAAACCCATTGGCTAGGCTCAGAGGTTTGATACCGGAGAGGCTTCCCATAGCCAAGTTGCAGGAAATATCTGGCCTGTTAATTGTGGCAGTGGGGGTATAGGGGGTGGAGATGGGAGTGGGCAGGAATGGGATGGTGATAGAGGGGATGGATGATAGTAGAGAGGATGGGGATGGGTGTAGGGGATGCAATGGGAATGTAGGGGTGGGACGGTGGTAGAGAGGGTGGGTGAAGGCTTGCCAACACTGGAACATTCCTGAAGGTCTCATCACATGACAGCTTAACTCCAATCACTCCACCCCCACTCTCCCACCATTGGACACCCAACATGTCCATCTTCACGGGGCACTGCATTCCATGCCAATTAGTTATCCAATTAGATGCTCCTTGACTCAGTGAAGCAGCCTTTTTGTCCAATCCCCAGTAATTGTATAATTAATAAATGGAATGATGCCTAAAAAGAAAACACCCAATGTATTTTTGTATGGATCTGGGATTTTTTTTTTGGGTCTTCCCCAGGCTATTCATTGCAGTGTCCAGGAGATTAATCTTTATTCATGGAAAAACCAGGACAATCCTGGAGGTTTGGAAACTTGAGGGAGGGCAAGAGAATTGTGAATGAAATGATTTTTTTTATTATTTATTCGTTCATAGGATGTGTGCTTCACTGGCTGGGCCAGCATTTATTGCCCATCCCTAATTATCCTTGAGAAGGTGGTGGTGAGCTGCCTTCTTGAACTGCTGCAGTCCATGTGGTGTAAGTACACCCACAGTTGTTTGGGAGGGAGTTCCAGGATTTTGATCCAGCGACAGTGAAGGAATGGTGTATATTTCCAAGTCAGGATGGTGAATGACTTGGAGGGGAACTTACAGGTGGTGGTGTTCCCATCTATCTGCTGCCCTTGTCCTTCCAGGTGGTAAAGGTCGTGTGTCTGGAAGGTGCTGTCGAAGGAGCACTATGTAATGGGATGAGAATGTGGCCAGTTTAAAAACTGTTCCCTTCAGGCTTGAATGCATTGTCTAGTGGTGTGAAGCCCGCCTCAGCTTCTCTCTCCTCCCTCCCTTGCAGTTGACTACATTGTGATGCAGTTTGGCCGTGTGGCAGATGATGCATTCACCATGGATTACAGCTACCCGATGTGCGCTGTCCAGGCCTTCGCCATCGCCCTCTCCAGCTTTGATGGGAAATTGGCGTGTGAATGACATGTACGGCTCATCTCCTGCCCCTCCATCCGTCTTTGTTACTGAAGTGCGCTTTACTTAAGATGTACGACTAGTGTTAGAATAAAGAGACGACATAAGTGGAAAGCATGTCTGCATTATGTTCTCAAGGACAAACCTGGGCAGTAGGGCTGGAAACAAAAGAAATACTTGTCTCTGTGATCAAACTGTGCAATTGAAGCTCTCAAAATGGGAGGAGGCATTTTCTTTTTTTGCATTTTGTGTTGTATTAACTTGGCTAAGGTTGGAGGATGATGTTTTTAGTTTATGACACCATTCTTTAAATGTCTGTTCCTAATTCTCCTCTCAGCAGGAGAATTAAATAAAAATATCGATGAGGATGTTGGGTGCCTGTAGGTTTTATGCTGTGTAAACCATTTTCTGATTCATTAAAGTTGGGATATGAGAGAGATGCAGAGACCAGCTTTGAAATGCGGAATTCCAGAAGTTTAACTTTCTCTGACTAACCTGTTCAAAATCTCTGCTTGCATTATTTTAAAGTAATGCATTATAGCCAGTGTTCTGCACCACCTGCTATATTACCAGTGTGTTTTGGTGGAGTAATTGCTCCATATTAACTGAAATTGTGGAGTTACAGGCAACCCTTTCCACCATCTCCCCCCCTCCTCTGAAATAAATGGAGCCTCTTTGGTTGCACACCTTCCCATCACATTGGAACAGATCCTAGGGGAGGGAGAGATATACAAACCCACAAGCTTCATAAGGCAAGATAAAGCGGGTTATTATAATATCAGAGTCCCTTCAAGGTAGGGGCGGAGGGTACAATTGGAGTAAAAATTGTACCCGTTTGAGTTTTCCCTTTCACTTTAAGGGGTTCACAGATTGAGCGAGTTCTAAAAAAAGAGCCATTAAACCGGTGGAAATTATAAAGGCAAACTGCAAATGCTGGAAACTTGGAGATATTTAGAGAAAATGCTGGAAATACGCAGCAAGCCAGTCTGCATCTGTATAAAGAAAAGATGGGTTATAATGATTGAGCCTGTAACCTTCATCAGTATAATTGATGGGATTGTACAGTGAGAGAGAGGGCAATAGTAAACTCCTACAGTTCTGGGAGGTGGGATCGAATGCTTCCATTCTCGAGGGGGTGGTCACGGAAGGACTCCAGTCCCATATTGAAATGCTTAATGTAAGCGCTGACCATTGATATTTTGTCCTGCATATTGTTAGTTGAATACCAGAGGGTACCCTGGCATACTGTAGTACCCCAGGATTTCCCCTATGTGAATAAATGAGCTTTGGTGAGGATGTTCCAGAGTCTGAAATAAAAGCACCAATATTCTCCCACATCAACTTCAGTGTTTATTCCTAACATCAACCATCTTCTTTGAAACAAATGAGATTAATTTATGGTCCCTACATAACCACAGTGATGTGTGTAGAATGATCCCTGGACAACTGCACAGATTGGAAGTCCCATGTTTGAGTGGTAGCTGGAAGGACCAAACCAATGGGTGTATATTGAACCACTATGGACATTGGACACACAAATAACTCTGACCGCTACAGACACCCCATGGTCATCCAAGGGTTGAATGCTGCTCCCATATCTGGTGAAACCCACCCCTAAACATCCAGCCCTGCTCATGCTCCTGGACATGAAGCAGGACAAACTTGTCCTCTGCAATTATTTTCCTCTCTCTTACAGCTTCCACTCTCTCCTTTCTCTATCTCCCTCTTTATTTGTCTCTTTATTCTAACAAATATCTCTGCATGTTTCAGCACTAGGTCCCCTCTTTTTGTGGTATATATTAATGATCTGGACATAAATGTAGGGGAATGATCAAGAAGTTTGCAGATGATGCAAAAATTGGCCGCGCAGTAGGTAGCGAAAAGGATTACTCTAGACTGTAGGAAGATATCAATGGACTGGCCAGGTGGACAGAAAAATAGCAAATGGAATTCAACCCAGAGAAGTGTGGGGTGATGTGTTTTGGGAGGTCAAACAAGGTTAAGGATTACACAATAAATGGGAGGCTACTGAGAGGGGTAGATGAAGTGAGAGACCTTGGAATGAATGTCCATAGATCCCTGAAGGTAGCAGGACAGGTTGATAAGGTGGTTAGGAAGGCATATGGAATCCTTTCATTTATTAGCCGAGGCATAGAAAACAATAGCAGGGAGGTTATTCTAGAACTATATAAAACATTAGTGATCCCAGAACTTGAGTACTGTGTTCAGTTCTGGTCACCTCATTACAGAAAGGTTGTAATTGCATTAGAGAGAGTACAGAGGAGATTTACGAGGATGTTGCCAGGACTGGAAAATTGTAGCTATGAGGAAAGATTGGATAGGCTGGAGCTGTTCTGCTTGGAACAGAGGAGGCTAAGGGGAGATTTATTGAGATACACAAAATTATGAGGGGCCTGGATAGAGTGGATGGGAAGAACCTATTTACTTTAGCAGAGAGGTCAGTGAAGAGGGGGTATAGCGTTAAAGTGATTGGTAGAAAGATTAGGGGGAAGATGAGGAAAAGTGTTTTCACCCAGAGTGTTATGGGGGTCTGGAACTCGCTGCCTGAAATGGTAGTAGAGGCAGAAACCCTCAACTCATTTAAAAGGTGTCTGGAAATGAACCTCAGGTGCTGTACTCTGCAGGGCTACCGGCCAAATGCTGGAAAGTGGGAATAGCCTGGGTGGTTCGTTTTACAGCAGGGGCAGAAACAATGGGCCGAGTGGCCTCTTACTGTGCCGTAACTTTCTATGATTCTATGGTCCTCTGACCTTTCCTCTCTTCTTACTCCCAAGCTGCAAATATAACGTCCTGTGCATTCTTCCTGCTGTCTGCACCCTCTGTTGTGATGAGGATTCACTCTATCATCCTCTACTCTTAACATTACGAGGCCCTCAAAACGGTACAGCTTCTTCTAACTTCTCAGACAATCCTTCTTCCTACAGCCTTCAGAATTTTAATCCTGACACTTTTCATCTTTGGTGGCATCCTGCCCATTTCACCTAAGCTACAAGGCGGGAGACCACTACAGGTAGAATGGCGGGAGTAACCTCAGGCACGTGCATTCATTCATTATATCAGCTTGTTGTATGTGCACTAGGCTGGAAGGAATGGAGTCTCCGAACAGAGCTCATTGCTCTCAATCTGTGAGGAGGGATCTGGGAGCAATCATACTCTGTGGGTCATTGACCCAACTTGAATTTTATGATTGATGTACGAGATGTCATTTGAGCTATATGACCGCTCCCTCAGGGAAAAAATTGAGTGTAAATGAGGCTAAATAGTTAAAGCGGTCAATGGTACATATAAATAAGAACTGGAAAGAAAATAATTTATGGTTATAATTATATGATTATAATGATATAATTGTCCTGCTGCCAATCAATAACAAGAGGCAATTCATCGACTAAGACTGTGTGATCTGCAATATTTCAGTTGTTTCAGCAGAGGGTGCTACATTCACCTCCACCGGGTGTTACAGTGACACCAATCCTGAGAGAAGAGAGTCAGAAATTTGCATCCTGGACTAACAGAGTTCTGTAGCTTTAGCTGATTCAAGAGTTTTTAGTTCAGTGGTCCAGTTTCACTATCCACTGACAAACCCAAGTACAACGACAATATGGTACCATAGAATGGTTACTGCAAAGATGGAGACCATTCAGCCTGCCATGCCCATGCCAGCTCTCTGCAAGTGCAACTCAGGTAGCCTCACTCCCTGTGCTTTTCCTGTAGCCCTGCAATTTTTTTCTCCTCAGGTATTCATCCAGTTCCCTTTAAAAAGCTATAATTTGTTGGGAGAGTCAATGGGTTGGGGGAGACGGTAGGAAGTTGCGGTGGAGAGAAGATTCAGATGCACTGTGACCCAAGCTCGTTTTAATGGTGAGATGGTGGCATAGTGGTAATGTTACTGGACCAGATGCCCAGATGAATTATGTGTTGACATGGGTTCAAATCCCACCATGGCAGCTGGTGAAATTTAAATTCAAATAATTAATTTGAATTCTCTACCCCAGAGGGCTATGTGAGTTACATCATTGAGCATGTTCAAGGCAGAAGTTGATAGATTTCTGGAGACTAATAACATCAAGGGATATGGGGAAAATGGCATAGAGGTAGCTGATCAGCCATGGTCTCTTTGAATGGTGGAGCAAGCAGGCTTGATGGGCCTAATGGTCTACTTCTGCTCCTGTGTTCCTTTGATTGAATCTGCCTCCTTCACACTGCCAGACAGTATATTCCAGATCCTAACCAGTCACAATGCGGAAAAAGCTTTTCCTCATGTGGCAGTTGGTTCTGTTTATCCTTTTACAAGATCTGGGCGTCACTGGCAAGGCCAGAATTTGTTGTCCATCCCTTATTGCCCTTGAAATGAGTGACTTGCTGGACCATTTCAAGGGACAATTAAGAGTAAACCACATTGCTGTGAATCTGGAGATACATGTAGACCATACCAAGTAAGGATTGCAGATTTCTTTCCCTAAAGGGGCATTGGTTTTTATAACAATCAGTGATAGTTTCATGGTCACCAATACTGAGACTAGCCTTCAATTCCAGATTTATTAATTGAATTTAAATTCCACCAGCTGCCATGGTGGGATTTGACCCCTTATCTCCAGTGTATTAGCCTGGGCCTCTGCATTACTTGACATTACCATTATGCCACCATCTCCCCCAAAATTTACATAGTATCTACAGTGCTGAAACTAATATTTCAGCCCAGCTGGTCTATGCTGTTAGTTATATCCACCATCGAGCTTGTCTCATTCTAATCAACTCGTTCCACCCTGATCAGCCAAATCCCAGCACCACCAGCTCCCCATATCCCTCCATTCCCTTCTCCCTTGTGTATGCATCAAGGTTCTCTTTAAATATGTCAGCGAGTTCCACATTCACACCACTCTGAGTAAAGAAATTCCATCTAAATTCTTTGCATGACTTACTGATTCAAGTCACCACTTGTCCAAGTGTTCCGCTTTCTCTGAATGGGCTGTCAGAAATTGCAAGAATGTAAACCGGGCAGCAAAAGTCTGTTTTTTTTCCCAAATTGAAGCATAATTTATGATGTGGAAGTGTTTATTAATGACCAAATTCACTCTTCAGGCTCTTGCAGAACTTCACATGATCAGAATTTCAGCTGTCACCCTGACCTGTCTCCAAAAGACCACTGTATTCCTGACATTAGGTGGGCCATGTGAGGAGCCAGGCAGAGCAGGGTTAAATGGCGGGGTGAGTTAAGCTGTCTTCCTCATGTTACTGAGAGCCTATGGAGCTACCTATGTGGGACATGTAGGTTTTATTTTGCAGGGAACCCAAAGCCACACTAATATCTGCCCCCCAAATTATATAGAAAAAAGAAATAACTTGCATTTGTATAGTAACTTTCATAACTTTCGGTTGTCCAAAGCACTTTACAGCCAATGAAGTGTAGTCACTGTTGTAATGTAGGGAATGCAGCAAACAATCTGTACAAAGCAAGGTCCCACAAACAGCAATGGCCAGGATGTTCACTGATGGATAAATATTGATCAGGACACCGGGAAGAAATCCCCATTTTTGATATAGCCACCATGGGACCTTTAAATCCACCTGAATGGACAGACAAACCCTCGGTTTAACATGTGATCTTTGACACCTCTAACAGTGCTGCATTCCCTCAGCACTGTACTGGACCAGGAATTGAACCCACAAGCTCCTGGCAAGGCCACTATCAACTGAGCCACAGCTGACACAGGCCCAGGTTGCTCACAATAAGAATATCCTGCATAAAAGCAAAATACTGCTGATGCTGGAAATCTGAAACAAAAACAAAAATAGCTGGGAAAACTCAGCAGGTCTGACAGCATCTGCGGAGAGGAACACAGTTGATGTTTCAAGTCCGTATGAATCTTCATCAGAACTAAGGAAATAGAGAAGTGAGGTGAAATATAAACTGGTAGAGGGGGGTGGGACAGGTAGAGCTGGATAGAGGACTAGTGATAGGTGGAGGCAAAGAAGAGATTGCCAAAGATGTCATAGACAAAAGGACAAAGGGGTGTTAACGGTAGTGATATTAGCTAAAGGGTGTGCTAATGGGGACATTAAGGGTAGAAAGCAGGATGAGCAAGTGGCAGATGGCCCTATTGGGGGTGGGGTGGGGGGAAGGGATCGAAATGTGCTAAAAGGTGAAGATAAAACAATAGAGCAAAATAAATTTAAAAATAGAAGGGAAAAGAAAAATATATTTTTTAAAAATTATAAATTATTGGAAAAAGGGGAATCGGAAAGGGGGTGGGGATGGAGGAGAGAGTTCATGATCTGAAGTTGTTGAACTCAATATTAAGTCCAGAAGGCTGTAAAGTGCCTAGTCGGAAGATGAGGTGCTGTTCCTCCAGTTTGCATTGAGCTTCACTGGAACATTGCAGCAGGCCAAGGACGGACGGCATGAGAGCAGGGTGGTGTGTTGAAATGGCAAGTGACAGGAAGGTCTGGGTCATGCTTGCGGACAGACTGAAGGTGTTCCACAAAGCAGTCACCCAGTCTACGTTTAGTCTCTCCAATGTAGAGGAGACCGCAGGTTGGGTTCCCTCTTGTCATGAAGAGATATTAATGTATATAATGTTACTGGAAATTATTTTTAAACTGGACTTGTAGTAGAGTCTGTGTCTGTGTATTGCTTAATTGGATTAAAGCCAGCTACTCAGTGCTTTGAAGTACAGTAGTTTGAGATGTTAATTGGAGGAACGTAAGACTATAAGGTAAAGACTATATTTGCATTTGTTGAATAAACCATTCAAAAGAAGGGAATAAAGGCTTGCACTGAGATAGGAGACATCAAGCAATGTGTTCATATTACTAATAAAATTGGTGCTATGAAAGGTGTTTTATTGTTAGAATAGAAGAGGTGGAGTTCAAAGACCTAGTGATACAATGAGAATTTACATTCAAAGGGAAAGCTAGATATAACCCGAGAGGAGTTTGTGTGTGTGTGTGTGTGCAGGTCAGAGACATGTAAGATCTAAGCAGCCTGTAAACTCTACAACTGTGTCTGCAAAGGAACCTCATTCTGGATTCATAAGGTCAAATGTGTTTGTCTGGCACAAAAACAGAATTACCTGGAAAAACTCAGCAGGTCTGGCAGCATCAGCGGAGAAGAAAAGAGTTGACGTTTCGAGTCCTCATGACCCTTCGACAGAACTTGAGTTCGAGTCCAAGAAAGAGTTGAAATATAGCAAGGCAAAAGAGAGGAACGGAAATCTTGTCACAGAAAAGAACAGAACTTCTTCAAGGAGGTAGGCATTTCTTGAAGAGCAGTGGCAGTCAATTAAACACAGAGATAAAAACAAAAAAACTGCGGATGCTGGAAATCCAAAACAAAAACAGAATTACCTGGAAAAACTCAGCAGGTCTAGCAGCATCTCGAACTCAAGTTCTGTCGAAGGGTCATGAGGACTCGAAACGTCAACTCTTTTCTTCTCCGCCAATGCTGCCAGACCTGCTGAGTTTTTCCAGGTAATTCTGTTTTTGTTTTGGATTTCCAGCATCCACAGTTCTTTTGTTTTTATCTCTGTGTTTAACTGACTGCCACTGCTCTTCAAGAAATGCCTACCTCCTTGAAGAAGTTCTGTTCTTTTCTGCGACAAGATTTCCATTCCTCTCTTTTGCCTTGCTATATTTCAACTCTTTCTTGGACTCGAACTCAAGTTCTGTCAAAGGGTCATGAGGACTCGAAACGTCAACTCTTTTCTTCTCCGCCGATGCTGCCAGACCTGCTGAGTTTTTCCAGGTAATTCTGTTTTTGTTTTGGATTTCCAGCATCCGCAGTTTTTTTGTTTTTATCTCTGTGTTTGTCTGGCGCCTGTTTAACGTCTATGGCCTTGGTGAAGGTTTACCTGGGAGTGATTAATTTGGGGATTTGTTTAAAGGTTATTATGGTAATAATTTGCAGGCATATGTATGTGTTTAATTTCTTGTTAAATTAATAAATGTTTAATTTAGTTTATATAAAAAACCTCTTGAGGCTTGGTGGTTTCATTTCTGAATTCAGAGCTGCATCTCAAACATGCCAATTGAAAATAAAGGTTATGAAGTTGTTCAAGTTTCCCTCTGGGACTTAAACAACTCGGCCTTTACCAACTGCTGTGTCATAACGCTCTGCAAAAAAAACAAGGATTAATGTCATTAGTATAAATGTAGCTCAACATTTGATAAAGTGCCATCGGCAGGGAGTTAGAGACAAGGATATCTGACCCTGGGAAGAAATAATGAAGATAAAATCCAAACAGAACTCCATAAAGGAGATACGAAAAGAAATCTCCCTTCAGTGGCCAGGAGAGTGTGATCACACATCTGTGCAGAACTATGGCCAGAATTTTTAGCTCGGTGGATGGGCACATGCCCAACATGACCAAGCGTGAGATGATGCACAATGACATTGGCTGAGCACCTGCTGGCAATTAAAAGGCCTGTTAAGGCCATTATGTTATCAATTTGATGGGCAGGCAAAAAGGCCAAAGCAGCCTTTGCATTTTTTTAGAAACCTCATCCATGGGCAGAATGAGGTTTCCAAAAAAAATACAAATGAAATCAAAACTTTAATTTTTAATTAGAAACATGTCCCTCCTCATGGGACAGATTCACACAAGAAGACGTGTTTTATTAACTTTTTCTGATGTTCAATAATTTGTTCAATATATTGTTCATCTCCCTGAGGCAGCCCCATGTCTCAAGGACATTATTCAGCGCTCTTTCACGCGCATGCACAAAGTGCGCGCTCGGCCTGCTCGCCCTCCGCCACCCATCTGCACAGGAAGCGTTCAGCGCTGCTGCTCGCATATCACGCTGGCGGGCCGCAGTGCGCTTTCAATCATGGGCGGCAGTCAGCTTCCTGACTGCCCCCACCCCCCGCTGATCCCACATGCCAAGGGCAAAATTCTGCCCTATGCGAACTTATTGGATCTCTTAAGGGTCTCCACATTCCTGAGGCTGCAGAGAGTAAGAAGATTACCTTCCACCCTAGAGAGGGGGACAAACAGTTTGAAATGTAACCCAGTTACAGCAACAACAACAACTTGCATTTGGATAGTGCCTTTACATAGTAAAATGTCCCACAGTGTTTTACACAAGGATGTAAATAAGACAAAAATTAAACATCTACAGAAAGAAGGAGCATGACTGACTAAATTTATTCAAAGAAATAGCTTGCAAGGAGTATCTTATAGGAGGAGAGATGTAGGTAGGGTTTAGGGACTATACAACTAGCAGCACAGCCACCACAAGTTTTTTTTTATTCATTTACACGATGTGAGTGTCGCTGACTAGGCCAGTATTTATTGTCCATCCCTAACTGCCCTTGAGAAGGTGATGATGAGCTGCCTTCTTGAACCGCTGCAGTCCATGTGGTGTAGGTACACCCACAGTGCTGTTAGGAAGGGAGTTCCAGGATTTTAACCCAGCGACAGTGAAGGAACAGCGATATATTTCCAAGTCAGGATGGTGGGTGACTTGGAGGGGAACTTTCAGGTGGTGGTGTTCCAATGGTGTCTGCTGCCCTCATCCTTCTAGGTGGTACCTGTTGTGTGTTTGGAAGGTGCAATGCACCTTATAGATGGTACACACTGCTGCTACTGTGCATCAGTGGTGAAGAGAATGAATGTTTGTGGATGTGGTACCAAGCAAACGGGCTGCTTTGTCCTGGATGTTATCAATCTTCTTGAGTGTTGTAGGAGCTGCACTCATCCAGGCAAGTGGGGAGTATTCCATCACACTCCTGACTTGTGCCTTGTAGATAGTGGACAAGCTTTGGGGAGTCAGGAGGTGAGTTACTCACTGCAGGATTCCTAGCCTTTGACCTGCTCTCATAACCATAGTATTTACATGGCTGGTCCAGTTCAGTTTTCTGGTCAATAGTAACCCCCAGGATGTTGATAGCAGAGGGTTCAGTGATGGTGATGCCATTGAATGTCAAGGGCAATGGTTAGATTCTCTCTTGTTGGAGATGGTTATTGCCTGGCACTTGTGTGGCACATAGGTTACTTGCCACTTGTCAGCCCAAGCTTGGATATTGTCCAGGTCTTGCTGCATTTGGACATGGACTGCTTCAGTACCTGAGGATTCACGAATGGTGCTGGACGTTGTACAAACATCAACGAACATCTCGACTTCTGACCTTATGATGGAAGGAAGGTCATTGACGAAGCAGCTGAAGATGGTTGGGCTGGGGACACTACCCTGAGGAACTCCTGCAGGGATATCCTGGAACTGAGATTATTGACCTGCAACAACCACAACCATCTTTCTTTGTGCTAGGTACAACTCCAACTAGTGGACAGTTTTCCCCTGATTCTCATTAACTCCAGTTTTGCTAGGGCTCACTGATGCCACACTCAGTTAAATGCGGCCTTGATGTCAAGGGTAGTCACTCCAGCCTCACCTCTGGAGTTTAGCTCTTTTGTCCATGTTTGAACCAAGGCTGTAATGAGGTCAGGAGCTGAGTGGCCCTGGCAGAACCCAAACTGAGCGTCAGTGAGCAGGTTATTGCTAAGCAACTGCTGCTTGATAGCATGGTTGATGACCCCTTCCATTACTTTACTGATGATGAGAGTAGGCTGATGGGGGAGGGGGGAGGAATTGGCTGGGTTGGATTTGTCCTGCTGGTAGGGTGAATGTAGTTGGAGAGACGCAAGAGGCCAGAATTGGAGTGTTGTAGAGCTGGAGGTTTATGCCAGGATTCTGTCCTGTCTGCTGTCTTTTTAAATACCAGTGGTGACCGTAGCCAGCACCTTCAGCCTATGTTTAACCATTCAGTTAGATCATGGCTGATTTATATCCAAACTCAATTACCTGACAAAAAGCGGTTCCTCTCAGCATGGGAGTTTTCAGTTGATATCCAACCTCAACATCTTTGTGGGAAGAGAGTTCCAGAGTTCCAGATTTCCATTACCTTAGGTGTGAAGTAGTGCTTCCTGACACCATCTTTAAATGGCCTAGCTCTTTCAGGTTATACTCCCATCATCTGGACTCTGCCACAAGAAGCAATGGTTTCCATCTACCCTATCAACTCCTTTTAGATCACCCTCTAATCTTCTGTACTCGAGGAAATGCAGGCCTAGTCTTTGCAAACTGCTCTTATAATTTAATCTCAATTGGTATCATCCTGCTGAATCTGCAATGCATCCCCTCCAATATATCTTTCCTGAGGTGCAATGCTCTCAATAAGCTCTAACCAGAGAATCATACAGCTGCCACATTTTATGCTAGCAGGATGTTACAGTTCCGCTGAAGTCAAGGGACTTTTGAATGGCTCACTGCAATTTTGGCCTGGCCCCTGTCACAATGGGGCCGTAAAGTTCTGGCCATGGAGCTGGAACAGTTTGGGATTTTGTTCCACCAAGCCTACAGCAGAGGAGTAGGCACCAGGATGTTGGGGCCTCGATCGACACAGCTATTGATATGCAATCTATTGCAATGTGCACCTTGCTGTCACAGGGCCTAAAAAAAGTGTTCAAATATTGAATTATGGTTTTATTTAGTGTGCAATGTATCTTTAAAGAGTAATACTTGCTAGGCAAGGTCACATGATCTGTAGTAATCACTAGGAGAGTAGCTCGGGCTGCCTCAGCAGGCAGATTTAGAGTTGAAGTTGAAAGAACATGTATAGTTGCTGCTGAGTATATTGTAAATAAACTTAAAGCTTCCACTCAAGAAGTGTCCGCTAATCAACTCAACCATTAATAGTACAACTCGATCACCTTACAATAAACTGGCAATGAGGATAAAACAGAATTGGACAGAAGAAATCAAGTTAGAAAGAAGTTGACATTGTACCTCACCCAATGATTGTAAGTAGCAAGCTCCATTAGAACTGAAGAAGTTATCCCCTCTCAAAATGCCACAATTTGGATGAATTGATCCTTTTGAGCCAGCCAGACAATTGGTTTCAATACCTAGAATGTCTCTCGTTTTTTTTCAAGTAAATGAGATTATGGGGGAAGAGAAGAGGCGAGCGATCCTCTTGAGTACTTGTGGGAGCAAAATCTACAGCTTCATTCGAAGTTTGATGGCACCCAGTGCTCCAGATTGGAAGAATTTCGGTGAATTGGCGGACCTCAACCCAAGCCCTCAGTCACGATGCAAAGGTTCAGGTTTAATTCACGAAATAGAACCCTGAGTGAGACAATTGTGGCAAATTTGAAGCAGTTAATGAAAACATTGTGAGTTCTGTAAGACTCTGAACAACATGCTCAGAGATCGTTTAGTGCATAATGTGAAAGAGGACACTATTCAGAAAAGATTATTGTCCGAAGTGAACCTGGATTTCAAAAAGGCGCTAGAGATAGCACAGGGCCATGGAAAGTGCAGTAAGAGATTCAAAAGCAATACAGGGTGTGCAAAATGGTGCCGTCCTCCACATTGGGCAGGAAACCACAACCGAAAGAGGGACAAAATAGCGAGACTCTGCCAAGAAGCAGGAAACAGTCCTTGCTAGCTGAAGAATAAAGAAAGATAACTTAGCAGCAAAATCGAAGAATAATTTTAATAGAGGTGGAAAGAATCAGTCTTTTAGTGATTGGCAGTTTAAAAAAATCGAATGCTACTATTGTTGCAGAAATAGACGTCTGAGGCAATGAAGGGAAAGATTCAAGCAGACTTGTAAACAGAAGAAGAAGCCCAATGAAATCTACAATGTAGAAGAGCCTGAAACAACAAATTCAGACATTTACTTGTTGCTTAATCTGAAAGTTGGAAAGACAGAACCAATATTTGTCTCAGTGAAAGTAAATGGCAAACCTGTTAGAATGGAAGTGGACACAGGACCTTCCACTACAGTAATGGGGGACATACCTTTAGATATTTGAATAATGGTGAACATCAGTTAAGATTAGAAGAAACAACCACCAAGCTAAAAACATATACGGGTGAAGACATTCAAGTAAAAGGCATAAGCAGAGTAACTGTCCATTATGGAAGCCAATCGACAAAGCTATCCTTGATGGTGGTAGCAGGTGAAGGGCCAAACCTCCTCGGGCAAAATTGGTTAAAGGAGATTAAGTTAGAATGGACTGAAATTTTCCAGTTGAGAGCAATTGGACTGCCATAGCTAATTAGAAAGTACGCCACAGTCTTTAGGAACGAACTGGGGAAAATCCAGGGCCTGAAGGCCAAGATTCATCTGGTTCTGGAAGCAACCCCTCACTTCATGAAGATGAGACCGGTGCCACATGCCCTGTGAGAAAAAGTCAACATTAAACTGAACAGACTAGAGAAACTGGGTGTCATACAACCTGTTCAGTTCTCAGAATGGGCAGCACCCATAGTCCCCATCCTTAAGCCCAACCAAAGCATCCGAATTTGTGGGGGTACAAACTGATGGTTAATAAAGTAGCAAAGCTAGACTAGCACCCCATTCCAAAAATTGAAGACCTATATGCCAAGCTGGCAGGAGGGATGAGTCATGCTTTTCAACAACTAGAGTTGGATAATGCCTCCTAGGAATCTGTCACAATTAATATCCACAAAGGGTTGTACCAATGTACACAATTGCCTTTCAGCATCTCCTCAGCTTGTGCCATCTTACAGAGAACAATGGAAAGCTTACTGCAGGGACTGCCCCAGGTTGTAATCTATTTAGATGATGTATTGATGACAGGATTCACTGAGAAAGATCATTTGGCAAATTTAGGAGAAGTCTTAAAACTTTCCATTGTTCTCTGTAAGATGGCACAAGCTGAGGAGATGCCGAAAGGCAATCGTATATATTGGTACAACCCTTTCTGGGTATTAATTGTGATAGATTCCTAGGAGGCGTTATCCAAGCTGGAGTGCACTAAAAAAATGAAAAGTGCCCGTTCCGAGCCAGGGAGGTAATCCATTTGGGTTACTGGGTAGATTCACTGGGCCTCCACTTGGTTGAGGAGAAAGCAAGAGCCATAAGAGAGGCACCTGCACCAAAGAATGCCTCAAACTCAAATCATTCCTAGGAATGATCAACTATAATGGGCAGTTCTTACCCAATTTGTCTACAGTGCTGGCCCCCCTGCCCTGCATTCTCTACTCAAAAAGAACCAATGTTAGTTTTGGTAGGTGCCCCAGAAAGAAGCTTTCATAAAGGTGAAGCAATTATTGCACTCATCCAATCTATTAGTGCATTACGACCAGACGAAAGAATTGGTGCTGACATGTCTCCCTACGGAGTGGGAGCAGTGCTATCTCTTTGGATGGACGATGGCACAGAATGGCCTATAGGATATATGTCAAGAATGCTCACCACAGCGGAAAAGGGGATTCTCACAGATAGTCCATCATCTTTGGTGTCAAGAAATTTCATCATGTATATGGCTGCCATTTTACAATCATTTCAGACTACAAACCATTGCTAGGATTGTTTAGTGAGGACAAGGCTACACCATCCATAGCCTCAGCAAGAATACAACGATGGGCTTTAATTCTGGCAGCATTCAAATACACTTTCATACATAGGCCTGGCAATCAAATCGCAAACACCGATGCCCTAAGTCATTTGCCTTTACAAGAAAATAATCAGCATGTCCCAGTTCCACAGGAACTTGTTTTATTGTTAAATTTCTTAGATTCCTCACCGGTACGTACTCAAGAGATCAGAGACTGGACAAGTCAGGACCCAATCCTGTCTCAAGCACAAGAACAAGTGCTGCGTGGTTGGTCACAGGAGCTGGTATCTGATGAAATGAAACTGTACTTCAACGGAAACGTGAAATAACCAACCAGGATGGCATCTTATTGTGGGGAGCATGAATGATAGTTCCTCCAAAGGGAAGGGAGCCACTTTCAGTTGAACTACACAGTGCCCATCCAGGAATTTCCTGAATGAAGACCATAGCATGCAGCTACCTATGGTGACCTCGTATGGATGGCAAAATGGAGAGTTTAGTAAAGAACTGTGTGCAATGTCGGCAACTGCAAAAGTTGCCAGTGACAGCTCTGTTATGCCCATGGGAGTGGCCAAGCAGACCCTGGGTGCGATTGCACATTAACTGCACTGGACCTTTCCTGGGAACAATGTTTCTGCCCATTGTCGATGCCCATCCAAAATGGTTGGACGTGTATGAGGTGAAGTCACTAACCTCGGCCGCTACAATTGAGAAACTACGTCAGAGTTTGCCATTCCTGGACTACCAGAAGTAGCCGTTTCTGATAACGGCACAGCATTTACGAGTGCTGAGTTTCAATGGTTTATCAGCCTCAACAGTGTCACTCATGTGAAAACTGCACCATACCACCCTCCCTCAAACAGACTGGCCAAAAGGACAACTCAAACATTCAAGACAGGCATGAAAAAGCTAACTGGGGATTTCCTGGCAACCAAGCTAGCATGCTTTCTTTATCATTACAGGACTACCTCTCACACAACAGGTGTCACACCTGTGGAGTTATTGTTGAAATGCCATCTCAGGACGAGATTGAGCTTAATAATGCCGAATTTAGAAGGGAAGGTGGAGTGGAATCAGGGAATCCAGAAAACTAGACATGATTGACAAAGTCGTGAGAGGAAATTTACTGTGGGAGAGCCGGTATATGTGAAATACGTCAGTGAAGGACCAAAGTAGTTACTGGATGAAATAAGTGCGGTGACTGGACCTCTATCTTACCAAGTGGAGATGGAAGGCCGGATCATCCATAAACATGTGGACCATTTAAGGAAGACAGAGTCAAATCACCAAGATTTGGTTCTACCGGTGATCATGACTGAGTCTGCATTTCCTGTTGAGGATACTCAACCCAGGACTGACATGTCTGATGTTCCTGCAAGAGTTGAGGATACAGAACTGCAAGTGCCCACCAAAGCACCTAATGTTCAGGCAACTCCGGAAAAGAAGGTTCCTGACAAAGAATCTGAAGTGGTGGAGCTGCGACGTTCCACACATAGCAGGAAGCCACCTGATAGACTGAACTTGTAAATTCCTTACCCAGTGTAAATATTATGTTGTCTTGAAAAATATGTACTTGTAAATATAATATGTATAGCCAAGTTATAGGGGGAGGAATGTAGTAATTCTGGTTTTGTTTTGTGTGCAATGTACCTTTAAGAATAATACTTATTAGGCAAGATCGCATGATCTGTAGTAATCAAATGGAGAGTAGCTCGGGCTACCTTAGCAGTCAGTGTAGAGATATAGTTAGAGTTGAAAGCACAGGTGTAGTTGCTGCTGAGTATATTATAAATAAACTTAAAATTTCCACCCAAGAAGTGTCTGCAGATCAACTCTATCATTAATAGTACAACTCGGCCATCCTATAACAATATTGTACAACTCAATATGAGAGAGATTTAGAAAAACTTGCCACACAGATATTACAAAGATCCTCTTACCCCTCAAAGCATGTGAGATACAACCTTCAGATATTCACAGGAGGAAGCTGTGATACACCAGCTGGTGGATCCCACCAGTCCAGGAAAAATCATAGCTACTTAACATGATTGATATGGGATTGCGGGTGTTGAAGGACAGGGAAAATTTGCCTCTGCAGGAACAAATGTCAGGGGCTCCAAACCCAATCTTCCAGTCTGTTATTTGCCTTTTCTTAATCCTGGAAAGGTTTAAATTGCATCCAGAGTGAAACAGGAATGTGTCAAAAATCTTACAGTCACTTTCCCAGTGGGGCGGGGGAAGAGGGAGGCTGTTGAAAGAGTAGTGTTTCTGCCACTTTGATCGGGCATGGAGTTTCTTACCAGCACCTTGAGACAGTTGTGTGTTTCACTGGGAGGGGGGCTCAGCTGTCAGACACAAGACTGAGAATATTTACAGATGATTATGGAGCTGTCCACGTTATGTTTGCACAATCAGGCTGTGAGTCCCTGAGAAGCCAATTATCCCTGCAGACTGCAGCAGATTGCAGTGGAGGCTGCAGCAGACCGTAGCAGGGTTGCAGTGGAGGCTGCAGCAGACTGCAGCAGTGTTGCAGTGGAGGCTACAGCAGACTGTAGCAGGGTTGCAGTGAAGGCTGTGTAGGCTGCAGCAGGGTTGCAGTGGAAATTGTGCAGACTGCAGCAGGGTTGCAGTGGAGGCTGCATCAGATAGCAGCAGGGTTGCAGTGGAGGATGCAACAGACTGCAACAGTGGAGGCTGCTTCAGACTGCAGCAGGGTTGCAGTGGAGGCTGCAGCAGACTGTAGCAGGTTTGCAGTGGAGGCTGCATTAGAATGCAGCAGGGTTGCAGTGGAGGCTGCGCCACGTGCAGCAGGGATGCAGTGGAGGTTGCAGCAGACTGCAGCAGATTTGCAGTGGAGGCTGCATCAGACTGCAGCAGGGTTGCCATGGAGACGGCATAAAAGTGTAGCAGGTTGCAGTGGAGGCTGCACAGAGTGTAGCAGGGTTGCAGTGGAGGTTGCAGTAGACTGCAGCAGGTTTACAGTGGAGGCTGTAGAGACAGCAGCAAGATTGCAGTGGAGGTTGTGCAGACTGTAGCAGGGTGCAGTGGAGGCTGCATCAGACTGCAGCAGTGTTGCAGTGGATGCTGCATCACATTGCAGGTGGAAGCTGCATCAGACTGCAGCAGGGTTGCAGTGGAGGCTGCATCAGACTGCAGCAGGGTTGCAGTGGAGGCTGCAGCAGACTGCAGCAGGGTTGCAGTGGAGCAGGGTCGCAGTAGAAGCTGCAGCAGACTGCAGCAGGGTTGCAATGGAGGCTTCATCAGACTGCAGCAGTGTTGCAGTGGAGGCTGCGCAGACTGCAGCAGGGTTTCCATGGGGGTGGCAGCAGAGTGCAGAAGGGTTGCAGTGGAGGCTGCAGCAGACTGCAGCAGTGTAGAGTCCATCCATTGTCAATGTAAAGGGGATTCCTCCTGTCTAATGTGTCAGTGCTCACTTGCCTACTTAAGTATAGCACACAAGGGTACCCTGGGATGACGAAAGGCAATCGTACAAGTGATGTCTTCAAACTGAGGTGAGGCAATTAATAAAATCCAACATAAGATCACATTAAACAAAAAAAACTCAATATTATCAGTGTTGATAACTTGAATGAGAGCAGATAATAGCTGAAATAAATGTTTTCAAATAAACTGTGCACAATGATCTTTAATTACAATCAAATATATCAAGTATAGAGTCACGGAGAATTAGAGTCATTATGGCATACAAGGAAGCTATTCAACCCATCAGTATATATACTGACTCTGTAGAGCAATCCACTCAGTCCCTTTCTCCCACTTGATCCCCATAGCCCTGCAGGGTTATTTCCCTCAAGTGCCCATCCCATTTCCTTTTGAAAACATTTATCATCTCTGCTTCCACCACTCTTGTGGGTAGCGAATTCCAGGTCATCACCATTCACTGCTTAAAAATGTTCTTCCTCACACTGCTCTTGTATTTCTTGCCCAAAACCTAAAATCTGTGTCCCCTGGTTCTTCTAAAAACAGCTAATAGGAACAAATTGTCTTTGCCTACCTTATCAAAACCTGTCGTAGGACTGGATTTTATGGGGTGCTGTATTCACCACCCCCTTACGGGCACCATATTCCACCTGTCCCCACCATACTGAATAAAACATCGGTCAGGAGCCCACCCACCAAAAGGCCTGTTGCCCCATAGCCAGTTTACACTGGATGCAGCACTATTTGGCTCAGGATGAAACATCCCCCCCCCTGTCTGGAGAGGATGCCCCACCTTAGAGAGCTGCTGGTCAATCAGTCCCTGTGTTGCCTGTTTCGAGCTATGGTCACTGCTGGGGCTACAACCATTCCCCGAAGAAGAGAAGGTTATGAAGGCTGGACTGAAGGTAAGTCTGAGTTATTGGTGGGGCCTGGGGTGGGGAACCTCGTTTGAGAGGGCTTGGCTGCGAGAATTAAAGGGGATTATGGTCTTGGTGGGGGGTGGGGGATGCTGGTGCCTCTGATGAGCACAGGGAACCCCCAAACTCCCCCTGTTGCCTGACATCATCCTATACAGTCAAAACGCCAGGCTGCCCACCTGGCATGGGTAAAATAGCAACAGAGGAGGAATTAGGCACATGTGGCCATTAATTGGCCACTTAAGGGCTTCAATAGGCCCAAGGGCAGGCAGGCTGTCTGACACCTCTCCCGTTCCTCCTCCTCCCCCCCCCCCCCACCCACCCACCCACCCACATAAAATTGGAGACAGTTTGGGGGCAGGTGGGGAGATGGTGGGAAGGCCTCGTGTTGCATTTTACAATCATCCGGCCCTCAGACACACCTGCAGGGGGCCATAAAATCCAGCCCATAATCTTGTACACCTCTATCAAATTTCCCCACAATCTCCTTTCTCTCCAAGGAAAACCACCCCAGCTTTCTCAACCTAACTTTGTAACTAAATTCCCTCACCCCGTATCCATTCTGATAAATCTCCTAGCTGCACCCTCTCAAGTGCCCTCGGATCCTTCCTGAAGTCTGGTGACCAGAACTGGATACAATACTCTACCTGTGGCCTAACCAGGGCTTTATAAATGTTCAGCATAATCTTCTTGCTTTTGTACTCAATGCCTCCATTTATGAAGCCCAAGGTCCCACATACTTTATTAACTACTCTCTCAATATATCCTGCCACCTTCAAAGATCTACACACGTACACCCCCAGGTTCCTATGTCCCTGCACACGCAGCAGAACTCTTTCATTAAGTCTATATTGCCTCTCCCTATCTTTCTGCCAAATCACATCACTTCATATTCCTTTGCATTAAATTCCGTCTGTCAGTCAGTAAGATGCGCACAGTCACAGAGGAAAGACTTCGGCCTGAGTGAGAAAGACCGAGAGAGTATATTTGGGAATTTGTTTCAAAGTGGGAATTTGGTCCGTAGGGGGAAAGAGGTGCTTTAGGTAAGGCTTACTGCAAGAAGTAAAGTGTGCTGAGTGGGGAGTTCATTGAAGGGTGGGGAGAAGGTGCATATTTTTTCCTTCTACTCTTTTTCAGGGTGTTTGATTTCTAATTTGGCGCAGCAGGAGCAGGTAAACCAGTAACTGGTAATATTTCATCAATATTGTAATTACTGTGTTGTTTTATCAATATTGTAAAGTTTACTGGCAGTGCCAAAACCTATTGGGAAGTGTAAGCTCTATTAATTATAATTAATTAATTAGCAGCTAATTAATTAATATGTATTAGAGTTGGCAGGGCAGGTGATGTGCTGTGACTGCAGGATGCAGGAGCTTCTGGATAGTGGTGTGATCAAGGGAAAACACATCTACAGTAAATATTTGCAGCTGCAGGAACTTTGGTTCCGAGTTATTGAGCTGGAGGCTGAGCTGCAGACACTGCAGCATATCAGGGAGGGGAAAAGTTACCTGAACACTTTATTCCAGGAGGGAGTCACATCCCTTAGGATGGAGTCTTCTGATTTGGCCAGTGGTCAGGGACAGGAGGGTGTGACTGCAAGTGAGGGGGACCAGAGAGCAGGAGTGGAGGAGCCTCAGCCCTTGCAATCGCCCAACAGGTTTGAGGTTTTTTCAGCTTGTTTGGATGAGAGTGGGGGCTGCAGGTTGAATGAGCTAACTGGCTATGGCACTATGGTACAGGAAGGCACAGGAACTCCAGCTGGGGGAGTTACAGGGAATGAAGTGGTAGTAGGGAACAGTATAGTCAAAGGGATTGAAACCATTCTCTGCAGCAAATAGTGTGAGTCCAGATGGCTGTGTTGCCTGCTCAGTGCCAGGATTCAGGACATCTGCTCGAGGCTGGAGAGGAACTTGCAGTGAGAGGGTGAGGATCCAGTCATTGTGATCCATGTTGGTAGCAATGACATAGGCAGGACAAAGAAGGAGGTTCTGCATAGTCAGTGTGAGGAGCTTGGCACCAAATTAAGAAGCAGAACCTCAAAGGTCATTATCTCTGGATTATTACCTGAGCCACGTGCAAATTAGATTAGGGCAAATCAGATTAGGGAGATGAATGCGTGGCTCAAAGACTGGTGTGGGAGAAGTGGGTTCTGGTTCATGGGGCACCGGTACCAGTATTGGGGAAAGTGGGATTGGTACTGTTGGGATGGTCAACACCTGAATCGTGTTAGGACCCAGTGTTCTTGCGAGCCACATAACTAGGGAGGTATAGAGGGATTTAAACTGATTATTGGGGGAAAGGGTACAAATCTGGGAAGATGTTGTAAGTCAAAGAGTAGAGACGAGGCAAAAGAGAAAGATATTATAATGGGTAGTGACAGGAAAGCTTAGAGAGTACCAATGAAACAGTAAATCAACAGGTGAGACTAGAGGTTATAAAAAGAATAAAGGATAAAACTAAAGGCTCTGTATCTGAATGCATGAAGCAATCAAAACAAAATGGATGAACTGAGAGTGAACATAGAAATAAATAAGGACGATTTGATAGCCATTACAGAGACATGGCTGCAAGAGGACATAGGTTGAGAGCTGAATATTGAAGGGTATAGGACATTTAGGAAGATCAGGAAGTGAGAAAAAGGTGGAGGGGTGGCTCAGTTAGTTAACGATGGTATCAGCACAATAGAGAGGGATGACCTAAGTTCAGGAAACCAGGATGTTGAAACAGTTTAGGTAGAGATGAGGAATGGTAAAGACAAGAAATCACTTGTGGGAGTTGTGTACAGGCCCCCTAATAGTAACCATATGGTAGAATGGAGCATAAATGAAGAGAAAAAGGGAGCTTGTCAGAAAGGCACAGTGATAATCATAAGAGATTTTAATCTACATATAGACTGGAAAAATCAAATGGGCAAAGGTAACCAAGATGAGGAGTTCATAGAACGTTTCCAGGATAGCTTCTTAGAACAACGTGTTCCAGAGCCAGCCAGAGAGCAGGCTATACTGGACCTGGTATTGTGCAATGAGATGGGATTAATTAATTATCTCATAGTGAAGGCGCCCCTAGGTAGCGGCGGCCATAATATGCTTGAATTTTACTTTCAGTTTGAGGGAAAGAGGAGTGGGTCCGAGACTATGTTTTTAAACTTAAATAAGGGCAATTATGAGGGCATGAAAGCAGATTGGCGAAAGTGAATTAGCAAATTAAGTTAAGGGATAGTTCAATAGAGATGCAGTGGCAAACATTTACGGGGGTATTTCAGAATACACAGAACAGATACATTCCAATGAGTAAGAAAAAGTCCAAGGGACAGACACACCATCCGTGGTTAACTAGATAGGTTAAAGAAAGTATCAAACTTAAAGAAAATGTATATAATTGTGCAAAGATAGGTGGAAGGCCAGAAGATTGGACAGAATATACAGAACAGCAAAGGATGACTAAAAGATTAATAAGGAGTGAAAAATTGGAGCATGAGGGAAAGCTAGTCAGAAATATAAAAACAGATAGTAAGAGTTTTGAAAATACTTAAAAAGATATGAGTTAACAAAGTGAGCATTGGTCCTATGGAAAGTAAGCCTGGAGAATTGATAATGGAAAACAAGGAAATGGCAGATGAATTGAACAGGTATTTTGCATCAGTCCTCTAGAGCATACAAGTGACATCCCAGAAACAGCAGTAAATCAGGAAATGGAAGGGAGGGAGGAACTTAAGAAAATTACAATCACCAGGGAAGTGGTACTGAGTAAATTGTTGGAGCTGCGGGCTGACAAGTGCTCGAGTCCTGATGGACTTCATCCTAGCATCTTAAAAGAAGTGGCTAGTGAGATAGTTGATGCGTTAGCTTTAATTTTCTGAAACTCCCTAGTTTCGGGAAAGGTTCCATTAGATGTAACTCCATTATACAAAAAGAGGGAGGGGACAAAAAGCAAGGAACTAGAGGCTAGTTAGCTTAACATCTGTCATAGGGAAAACATTAGAAGCTATTATTATAGAAGTGATAGCAGGGCACTTGGACAAGTTCAAGGTAATCAGGCAGAGTCAACATGGATTTGTAAAATGGAAATCATGTTTAACCAACTTATTCGTGTTCTTTGAGGAAGTAACATGTGCGGTGGATAAGGGGAACCGGTGGATGTACTGTACTTAGATTTCTGAAGGCATTTGATAAGCTGCCACATCAAAGGTTATTGCAGAAAATAAAAGTTCATGGTATGGGGGTAACATGTTGGCATGGACAGAAGATTGGCTGGCTAACAGGAAGCACAGAATAGGCGTAAATGTGTATTTTTCAGGTTGGCAAGATGTAACGAGTGGTGTGCCACAAAGATCAGTGCTGGGACCTCAACTGTTTGCAATTTATTCAAATGACTTGGGCAAAGGGATGGATGGGATGGTTGCCAATCAATTTGCTGATGACACAAAGATAGGTAGGAAAGTAATTTGTGAGGAGGGCACATAGGGGGACTACAAAAAGATAAAGATAGGTTAAGTGAGTGGGCAAAGATCTGGCAAATGGAGTATAATGTGAGAAAATGTGAAATTGTCCATTTTGGCAGGAAGAATAAAAGAGAGGCTTATTATCTAAATGGTGAGAGATTGCAGAGCTCAGAGATGCAGAGGGATCTGGGTGTCTTTGTGCATGAGTCACAAAAGGCTAGTATGCAGGTACATCAAGTAATTAGGAAAGCTAATAGAATATTATCATTTATTGCGAAAGGACTAGAATACAAAAGTAGGGAGGTTATGCTTCAGTTATACAGTGAGACCACATTTGGAGTACTGTGCACAGCATTGGTCACCTTTTTTAAGAAAGAATGTTAATGCATTGGAAGCAGTTCAGAGAAGGTTTGCCAGACTAATATCTGGAATGGGTGGGCTGTCTTATGAAAAAAGGTTGGACAGTAGCCTTGTATCCACTGGAGTTTAGAAGAGTAAGAGGTGACTTGATTGAAACCTTTAAGATGCTGAGGGGACTTGACAGGGTGGATGTGGAGAGGATGTTTCCTCTTATGGGAGAATCTAGAACTAGTGGTCACTGTTTAAAAATAAGGCATCGCACATTTGAAATGGAGATGAGTTGAAATTTTTTCTCTCAGAGGGTCATGAGTCTTTGGAACTCTCTTCCTGAAAAGGCGATGGAAGCAGTCTTTGAATATTTTTAAGGCAGATAGATTCTTAGTAAGCAAGGGAGTGATAGGTTATGGGGGTAGATGGGATGCAGCTTTGAGGTTACTATCAGATCAGCCATAATTTTATTAAATGGTGGAGCAGGCTCGAGGGACTGAATGGCCTACTCCTGCTCTTTGCTCATATGTTTGTATGCCCATTCTGCTGGCCTGCCAATGTCCTCTCTCAGTCAACTTATCATCCTCACTGCTTGCCACATTTCGGGCAGAATTTAGCCCTTGATGGGTGGACAGGCCCCAATGGCTCACTGGCGGGCGGGCAGCCGATCACCGCCGCCGAAACGGGCCCTGTCGCCATTTTAAGTGGGTGGACCAATTAAGGCTGGCCCAGCGGCCTGCCCGACAGTAAGCGCTATGCGCTTCCTGTGCAGGCGGGGGGGATTCCCTAACTGTCAAAATGTGTTCTTTTGCACAAGCGCACGAAAGAGCACACATCTCCCTGAGACTAAGTGCTGTCTCAGGGAGACCGTTGAAAGTTTTATAAACTTAAAAATAGAAAAATAAAAAAATTATTAACATGTCCCCCTCATGTGAAAATGTCAAACGAGATGGGACATGTTAATAAATATCACATAAAGTTTATTAAAGTTTTTTAAAACAGATATGAAACCTCATCCCGCCAGTGGATGAGATTTCATGTTTATTCAGAAGCCCGCTGGGGCTCCTGGCCTGCCCGCCAGCCTTAAGCTTGGATGGACAGGGCATTTAATTGGCTTAATTATCCTGTCAGTGGCCTCAATTGGCCATTGACGGATCGGTGGGTGGACAGCTGATTTCGCTGTCCACCTGCCTTCCTGAATATTTAAATGGGGCGGGATGACGTCGGGGGTTACATCCCGAGTCATTTTCGCGTCAGCGAGCAGACCCCGCCCCCAACTCACCGACTGAAAAATTCAGGCCCTCTGGTTTGGTATAATTGAGAAACTTTGAAATTATACTCTGAATTCCAATATCCAAGTCACCTATATGTATCAAAAAAGGAGTGGACCTACCACTGACCATTGGGAAACACTGCTGCCCAGTCTGAGAAACAACCATTTATCATGACTTGCTGATATGCCCTTAAGCTTTTTTTTCTTCAAGCTGACACTGGCCATCCTATTCCACGAGCTTCAATCTGCTGGCCAGCTATTTGTGTGGTATTTTGTCAAATGCTTTCTTAAAACCACATAGGCAATATCCACCATTCCTTTCATCAGCTGTCTCTGTTACGTCATCAAAAAATTCAATCAGATTAGTCAAACACAAAAGTAAAATACTGCGGATGCTGAATATCTGAAATAAAGGCAGAAAATTCTGGAAATTCTCGGCAGGTCTGGCAGAATCTGCAGAGAGAGAAACAGAGTTAATGACATGGATTTTATGGAGCCCGCAAGAGCGGAAACGTGGTGTGCAGGGTGACTGAATTAGGTGGAATGTGAAATTTTGATTTCCTGACAGCAAGTTGATGCAGCGATAAAGTAAGCGCCGTGTTTGTGGTGTATTGAGCTTCATGCTGGCCCATTGCAGGTTCCTACTTGTTTACATTTCAATACCATAAATATCATCAACATAAAAAATTTATTAATTGATCCTACCTTCAAGATAGAGTCAACAGCGCGCGAGAATTTCATGGCACCCAATTTACGTTCGTTTAAAGGTGAAGTGCATCAACCAGCTTTGAGTGGTTGTGTGTAAGGTCAGCGGCTTTCCTTGTTTAACTCCAGGGCAGAAAGTACAGGAGCAGGAGAATGGCAGCTTGCATGGAGGCTCGGGACCAGCAAGCATGAGTCAATGGTGAGGTGGGGGTGCTGTGGAGTGGGATTGGAGCATGAAGGGGTGGAAGAGGAATCCAGGGGAAAAGAGGATGAGGTTGGGAGCATGGAGAAGTGAGGTGGGAAGGGCCAGGTGTCCTGGGTGTGGTGGTGGTCAAGTCAGTCAAGGTGAGAAAATGAGGGGTGTGACTGTCACTTTAAAATCAGCTCAACTGAGTCACCTAATTTGTTCATCCAATGTATGGCTAGCGCTGGGGAAAAAAATTCTAGAGAGGCGTTTCCTTGGAAAAATGGTTGTATGAGGAGCTGGCTGGATACAAGCAGCCACAGAAGCTCTCATGTAAATAAAGTTTGTTTTGTTTGACTAAGAAGCCTCCCAGAGTTGTTTCTACAAGGGCCTGAAGGACAGTGTCAGTATTGTCCATTTGTGGGTCCATATCTCAGGTTGTTGGTTGGCTGAGTTCTTCCAGGATTTTGAGGGGCAGAATTTTACATATGGCAGGTGGACTCGGCGGGAGACGCGACCAGTAGCTCTCAACGCTACCTGTGCGGGAGGGGGGAGGAGGGAGAGCTGGCTCAGGGAGATTGAATCGATGTTCAAAAAATTAAATGGAAGGTTTATAAATGGCTGTAAACATGTCCCATCTGATGTGACTGTGCCACATGAGATGGGACATGTTTTATATTAATGAAATTTTAAAATTTATTTAATAAAAGCTTTAAGAAACTTCATCCCGCTCGTAGATGAGGTTTCCTAAAAAACGCAAAGGCCGTTTGGCCTTTTCGCCTGCCACCAACCTTAAGGTTGGACGGGCAGCGTTCAGAATAATTTTAATTAGATCCTTAATGGCCTTAATAGGCTGTTTACATATCAGCAGGCGTGCAGCTGACTCTGGCGTGCCCGCCGAACAAAACACCATTACTCAGCACGATGGTGTCGGGGCGCACGCCTTACATAATCGCACATCATTTTACACGTTGGCGTGTCGGGCCTGCCCCCACACACCGACTAAAAAATTCTGCTCAAGCTCATCTACAGCAATTCAATTACCCCCTGGTGAGAGTGGTCTCGGATAATGTCCTTTACAATCCATAGAAGGGAGGGCAGGCCGAGCCTGCAAGTTCAGCCACGTCCCACAGAGTGGTGAGTACAACACTGGAAACTACCATGAACATTCAACAAAAATGAACGATAAAACACAACATTGTTTCTTCCACAACAAAGAAAATGCCCCGAACTCCCTTAAGATCTTCAATGTGTGCCAACTATGAGGTGTACCAGTACATTTAGAGCCCTGACTGAGCTAGTCTCAACAAAGAACACATGGGGCAGAATTTTATGGCTGACGTGAGGGTGGTGGACCCCGCATGCCAGCGTTTAAAATGTCGCGTGGTGACGTCGGACGAGCGTCCCAATGTCAGCGCGCACCATCGCGATATTTAGCTGGGCGGGTGCGCAATGAAGCGCAACACATGCTCACCATTAATTAAAAGGCTTGTTAAGGCCCTTAATTCGGCAATTGAAGCCAATTTTGAGGAGCCCATGCGATCTTCGGCTCGGCGCATGGGTCAAACGGGCAGGCAGATAACACATTTTTTAACAAACCTCATCCACGGGCGGGATATGTGGGCTCAGTGGGGTTATTCATTTTTTTTCATTAGTATTTATTGCAGAAAGTGTTTTAAATTTGCCTGTGTGATTGTTAGCAGGTCAGATCGATTTCCAGCAGCTTTCTCTGTACTTTGAAGCGTCAGCTCAGCATTCCGTAGACAGTAATCTTGATCGGGCCTGCAGCTTTTCAGAGACCTCCATTTAGCATGGGTATGGGTTCAGACATCTCCATTGAAGGCAGCTCCTCTGAGGAAGAAGGGAGGGATTGAATAAGGAGGAGGCCAGGAGTAGACCATCATCCTCCAGGGGAGCCACCATTGGGAGGGCAGGGACAGGCACAAGGGGCACAGGGCCGAGAGGTAGTCCAAGGTGGAAGGGTCCGCAGAAGATGCCACTATCCTGCTGCCAGGGTATACAGGTGGTAAAGCAGCTACCTCTATGTCTGAGGTGCAGTGCTGAAGGAAGCTCCGTTTGTCAAGGGAGACAGTCGACTATATCTGTCAGATGATTGGCCCTGAAATCTCCCCTAACTGTGTGGGTGGACACCCCATGCCAGCAGCTCTGAAGGTCACAGTTGCCCTCCACTTCTATGCACCTGGCTCCTTCCAGGGCTCGCTGGGTGATCTTTGCGGTGTCTCCCAATCAGCTGTCCACACCTGTGTCAAACAGGTTACAGACACTCTGTTCAGACATGCATTGACCTTCAACCACTTCCGCTGCGACCAGGCAAGTCAGGCACAGCGAGACAGAGGCTTCACAGCCATTGCTGGCTTCCCCCGTGTCCAGGGTGCTATAGGCTGCACACATGTGGCCATCAAGGCGCCAGCAGGTGAGCCCGGTGCCTTCGTCAACAGGAAGGGCTTCCACTCCATGAACGTGCAGATAGTGTGTGACCACAGGATGCAGATTCTACAAGTCTCTGCCAGGTACCCAGGCAGATCCCACGACGCCTACATCCTCAGACACTCCCAGGTGCCGGGTCTCTTCAGTGTTCCAGCCCGGCTGGATGGATGGCTGCTGGGTGACAAGGGCTATCCCCTCAGAAGGTGGCTCATGATGCCTCTCTGCCATCCAAGAACAGAAGCTGAGCAGCGGTACAATAGGAGCCACGCCTCCACAAGGGCTGTGGTGGACAACCATCATTCTTCTCAAGATTTCATCTCTGTGATAGTGGTAGCATGCTGCGCTCTGCACAATCTTGCACCGGAAAAGGAGGATGCAGTTGATGATGAAGACCTTAACGCAATGGATGAGGCTGCACATGATGAATCCAGCAGTGCTTCAGAGGATTAGGAAGCACAGGGCAATGATGAGGGGCAGCACGCCGACCCACTACTACACCAAAGAGGCAGGGACACCCGGGACACTTTAATCCAATGAACCTTCAGCTAGCTCCACCCACATGGATCTGCAAGACCAGCATTGCCTGGCGCTTCCACACGTGGCACTTTGGTGCTACATCTTCCACCTCATCAGCTGCAACTAAGGGCTTAGTACATAAACATCAATGTCCACTCAGACACTCATGATATGTCTGTGAAACAGACAAATGCAGCACAAAGGAAACAGAATGCTACAAAATCTTTTAGAATGTTCATGGACTAAGCAATCCCTTTTACTGTTCTTAGGCAGGTGCGGTGGTACTTTTTGGCTTTTAATATATCTGTTAGTAGATATAGATAAAATGTTTCCCCTACAATTATTTCTTAATGGTCAGAAAAGTGGACTTTATTCTCACCAAAATAAAACACAAACGTCGCTCAGACACAGATAATGAAACATTCCCTAATCTAGGGCCAACACAAAATCACCTATGAGAAACCCGTGGAGTGCCTAATGTGCCTTATGCTTATGTTTCCAGGTGCTACGTCTAGGTGCCACCCCATTGCTCGGAGTGGCATCTGAGACATCCTGCTGTCTCTGCTGTCCTGTTGGCCTCAATGACCTTGGCGGCCTCCTCTGGCCCGTGGAGCCTGTGATGGCCCCGCCTGGGAGGGAGTGGCCATTTCCAGAACTGGCACCTCCCCAGTTGTCCTCTGGCTGCTGGCGCCATTGGCACTCTACGTCCATGCCATCCCCTCCAGCAATTGTGAAGTGCCCTCTCCACTGTGCCCCAGGACACTTGCCGACGTCATAATCCCAGCCGAAGTGTTTGTCACTGCGCTGGTGCCTGGCTCACTGAAAGGATGTGACACAAGTTGCAAGTCTTGGCCCTCAGGTGTGGAAGGGGGACTCTGGACATCCTCCTAGCGGCCATGCGGTGGTGATGCTGAAATTAACAACAAGGACAGTGGCTCAGTTAGCATTCAGTCAGTAACACAATTCATCCCTTCCCTCCACCCCCAGGCTCATAATGCGCTCAACCTTCAAGAACCTAAGGAGATGAACATTGGTGGTGTGGTAAATAGTCAAGAGGAGGCCCAGACATTACACGCTGGTCAGATGGCCTAAGGATTACCACATGGAATGTTATGTGGATAAGTGTGCGGTTAAGCACTTGGGCAAGACCAACAAGTAACGGGGATACATGAGTAATAGTAGGACCGTGGGAAGTCACAACGATTACAGGGACCTTGCTGGGCAGACCCGTTAAGGTAGCAGAAAAGGAACATAAGGTGTTTAACCTTTATTGGCCTTTATTAGCCAAGGAATAGAATGTAGGAAAAGGAAGGTCATGTTGCAAGTGCAGAAAACGCTGTCGAGGCAACATCTATACTTATGCGTTCAGTTGTGATCTGCGCTTCATGGGAGGGATGACACTGGGTTCCGGTGCGCCACACAGCATCATGAGAGCTAACAGCCTCTGCCACCTCCTGCCATGCCTGCCTAGTCACGTGGGGGGCCCTCCTCTTCCTATCCTCCGGAAACAAGACATCCCAACAATTTGACACCTCTTGGAGAAGGACGGCAAGGCAGTCATCTGGGAACCGATGGGCACAGTGGCCCCCCGCTGGCCTACCCTGCAGCCTGCCCTCCCCCCCCTCCTCCTCTGCCCTCACCTCTTGTGCTGCCCGATGACTAGCCATGGTCAACAGCCTAAAGGAGGCTGCCTGGCCGCTCTTTATACAGACTGTCAGTTCCCCATTGGAACCAGCGGTCTGAACACGCCCGCCGCTGATTTAATTTTCCCGATGAACACGGGAGTCAGAACCCTGTTGGGCAGGCCTTAATTGGCCCACCTGTGCAAAATGGCAGCGTGGCCCATTTCAGCAGCGGGGATCGGCTGCCCGCCTGCCCATCAAGTGCAAAATTCAGCCCATGAATAAAGTGAAACCAATGTAGAATAAAATATTTACAAGTGAAATTTAAATTTGAAAAAACACCCGTGCCACCTTATGTGCTCTCAAATCTTGTTATTGGCAATGAAGTTGGTTGATACAGGATCTCTGTCTCCTTCAGACTTATTGCCCTTGGCCACATACTCGAAGACACCACAGTCATCACAGTCACCATTAACAATACACCCCTCTGTTCAGTTCAGAAGTTTTGCTACCTTGGAAGTATCTTCTCCAATAACACTACTTTGGGTGACAGAATCAACCATCACCTGGCAAAAGCAAACTCAGAGGGCTGAATTTTCCCCCGTCAGGGAGGAAGTTGATGGGCAGGCGGGTGTAGGCGCGCTTCCGATCAGCGTCCCTGATCGGAGGCACGGCACCATTTTACATGGGCGGGCCAATTACGCGTGACGTCCATCGGGAAGTGCTATGCGTTCCCTGTGCGGACGGAGGGAGGGTTGCCTAAAATCGAGAGTGAGCTCTTCCGCGCATGTGGTTGAAAGAGCTCACTCATCTCCCTGAGGCTAAGTGCAGCCTCAGGGAGATCACATCTACATGAAAAAATATAAAAAATAGAAAAAAAAAATTCTCTTACATGTCCCCTCATGTGACAATGTCACATTAATTGGGACATGTTCATAATTTCCAACAAAAATTTATTAAAATTTTTAAAACCCTACATGAAACCTCATCCCACCTGTGGATGAAGTTTCATGATTTTTCTACTTCCTGCCGGGGCTCCTGGCCTACCTGCCGACCTTAAGGTTGGACGGGCAGGTCCACTAATTACTTTAATTGATCTGTCAATGGCCTCAATTGGCCATTGACAGGTCGGCGGGCCCACAGCTGATTTTGCTGCGCCCCCGCCTTCCTGAAAATTTAAATGGGGCGCGGTGACATTGGGAGTTCCGCCCGACGTCATCCCGCATCATTTTATGCATCGGTGAGCGGGCCCCGCCCCCGCTCGCTGATGGTAAAATCCTACCCAGAATTTGGCAGGCTCACTCACAGACTTTGGAAATAATATGGAATTCGTCTGCAAACAAAGATCAAAGCCTACCAAGTTCTTCCATTACTTTATGGGTGCAATACTTGGACAACCTACCGGCATCACATAAAACAACTGGAAGCATTACACTTCTGCTGTCTAAGATCTATCTGCAGTGTCAGCTGACAGGACAAAATCCCCAAATTGAGGTTCTTGCAAGGTGCTGCATACCTGGCATTGAAAGCATGTCCATCAGAGCTCATCTTTTCTGGGATGGTCATGTGATTCACACAGAGGATTCCTGTATATCAAAGGCAGTGCTCTACAGCTAGCTGAGCATTGAAACCCTTATCACAGGACCTCCAAAGCTTAGAAATAAAGACAATCTGAAAGCCAACCTCAGAGCTTGCAAGCTAGATTCCAATACATGTTGAAAAAAACAACCTTTGACAGACCCAAATGGAGAACCCACTACCTGCCTCTTCCTACTTTTCCAGATGGCCATCCACCTACAATACTTCTGGGGTAGCAATCACCTGGAACGCATGATCCAGGAAACTCTCATCCTCCCTGATGCTCCACAGTGACTCCAGCTAGTCCTCAAGCTCAGAAATCCTGAGCTCGAGCTGGAGCAACTGGAGACACTTCCCAAACGTGGTCACCAAGACATGCAGAGTGTCCTGGAGCTCCACATGCTGCAGGACTTGCAAACAACAGGTCTCAGCAGACCACCCATGATCTAAAATAAAACTCTATTCCCTCTTTTAGAATCTAGTTAGTACTTTGCTGCAACTATTAATTCTAATTAATACCTCTGGATCTCAGCTGTCAGGTCTTGCCATCTCCTGCCCACTCTCTCAGATCACTACTTTTTTTAAAAAAAACACCATAACAGCATCTCTCTGCTCACACACTGAGTTCTTCAAGTTTAGTATTTTATGGAAGCAGTACTCTATAAAACTGATCTCCATGCTTCTTACTCGGTACATTAGTAAAAGCCTCCAGCATTTATACTTGCAAAAATTCCAAAGAGCTGAGTCAGTCCCTGTTGACAGTAATTACCAGTTCTAATTCGCCACCTAATTAACTAACTGTGTAATTGCCACGAACAGGCAACTTGTTTACCATTGACTTCCACTGTGAAAGAAACTAAAAGCTAAGGTTAAAGTTAAATGCTGAATGCAAAACTTAACTACGTTTTAGAAAGAGATTTACCATTAAAACCATTAAAAGTATCCCACTCACCAAACTCCCTGAGCTGAACTTTCCGTTTGGCGGGTGGGCTGAGCTGACCCAATCGCCACCGGCGATCCGGACCATGCCGCCATTTTGTGCGGATGGGGCAATTAAGGCCGTGGAGAGCGGGATTTGTAAAATTGCGGCAGGCGTGTACAGCCCGCTGGTTCCAATGGGGTACCGACAATCTGTATAAAGAAAGGCCAGGCAGCCTCCTTTAGGCTGATCACCATGGCCAGCTCTAGGTGCAGGGGGTCTGCACAGCAGGCTCCGGTGGAGGGAAGGCCAGAGGAGGAGGGCAGGTTGCAGGGTAGGCCAGCAGGGGCCCAATGTGCCCCTCGCTTTTCTGATGCCTGCCTTGATGCCCTTCTCGAGGAGGTGGCATAACGGCGAGAGATCCTGTTTCCCCAGGCTGGGAGGAGGAGGGCCCCGTGCATCACAAAGCGGGCCTGGCAGAAGGTGGGATAGGTGGTCAGCTCCCAAGATGCTGTCCGTCGAACAGGGACCCAGTGCCGCAAGAGCTTCAATGATTTGTTGCACTCTGGAAGGGTGAGTACCATGTGAGCCTTGGCCATTTAACCCAGCAGGTAGCCTTAGCCTTTGAAGCCCCCTCCCCTCCCCCATGTCTTACTGTCGTTACTGCATTGGACATTTGGCACATGCTGGGTGGGCAAACAGTTAGTAACTATGCTTACATCAGCCTTAGGGGTTGAGGAGAAGATGGGTTCTCCCCGCAGCATATATTGGTGTTTGTCGCATTTGAATAGTCTGGGGGCGACCTGCAGGGGAGGCAGCTTGACACATACTCAGAACTCCAACGCATGTCTTATTGATGGTGATGAGATGGTGGAAGGGGAGCCTTAAGGTGTCATGGCAAAGTGCCATCTGCTGGCCTTGGTACCACACCTAGTTGCGCCTCCTTGCCATGGGCACTAAGACCCGTGTGTTATTGAAAGTGATGGACGCCGAATGTGTCCGAGGTGGCCGTTGGGGGAGGGGGTTGGGAGCAGCCGTACTATCTTCTGGTGATTGATCACCAGTAGTGTGGACAGGAGTCGCTGGAGGCCTCAGATGGGCAACTGTGGTTGGGGTGCGGCGTGCGCATGCAGAGTACATGAGCATTCTGCCCCAATAAATGGTGTTCTCTATTCTGCAGGCAAAAACTGCGCACAACATCCATGAGCGTTTGCGCCCTGGTGGTGGACAAGCCATGCTGCACACACTGACCCACTTCAAAGAACAGGCCATGGAGCTAGACAGGCATCAAGCGGCCAGGTCAGCAGGTGTCAGTGATGCTGGGGGGGCAGCGGCCAGGTGTTTGAGGCCCGCAGTCCCATCCCCTCTGTCTTCCCACCGTCCAAAGCACTGATGGTTGCTGCAATCGTTAATGCAGCAACACTGCTCATTCACAGACTGATACAGTCAGACGTGTGGGTCATACACAAAGGTCCCTCAGCCCCTTGAGGATGCGAGTCTCTAGCACCTTCCAAAGTCACCTTATCCCATTTCTGACCACTATCCCCAGGGCCTAACATGCCATGGCATCGCTGCTGCACATCCAAATACTTATTGCTTCTTAGGAGGGTTTGTACCTCCACCACCCTTTCAGCCAGTGCATACGACATTACTCTGTCCAAAAGGTCCTCAGCACCTCACCTATCAACCTCATGGCACTCAACTTAAATAAATGCCACCACATTAGCCATCCATCCATCAAGGGGAAATGTTGCTTTCTGTCCACCCGGTCTATATCCTCATAATGGTATGAAGGTCAATTACGTGACCTGTCAATCTCCTGTGCTCCACGGCAAATGTCACAAATGAATGCAATGTTTCCTCATCACTCCAACTCTCCAGGCCAGCATGCATCCAGGTCAGGAACCTCTGCACTCTCCCCATTCCAATGCCATCCCTTCCATGAAGCGCAGATCACAACTGAACGCAGAAGTGTAGCTGTGGCATCGACAGTGTTTTATGCACTTGCAACATGACCTCCCTTTTCCTACATTCTATTCCTCGGCGAATAAAGGCAAGTCTGGCTTTTACCTTGTTAAACGCCTTAGGTTCCTGTTCTGCATTCTTAACAGGTCTGCCCAGCAAGGTCTCTGTAATCGTCCTTACTTTCCACGGTCCTACCATTTCTCCTGTATTCCCGTACCTTGTTTGTCTGGCCCAAGTGCTTAACCGAACATTTATCCACATAACATTCTATGTGCCAATCCTTAGGCTATCTGACCAGCCTGTCTGTATACACATGTAATGTTTGGGACTCCTCTTGACTCTTTACCACCCCAGCAATGTTCATCTCCTTAGGTTCTTGAAGGTTGAGCGCATTACGAGCCTGAGGGGAAAGGGATGAATTGTGTTACTGACTGAACGCTAACTGACCTACTGTCCTTGTTGTTAATTTTAGCATCACCACCACATGGCCGCCAGGAGGACGTCCAGAGTCCCCCTTCCACGCCTGAGGGGTGTAAATTGGCACAAGCGTCACATCATTTCAGCAAGACAGGCACCAGCACAGTGATTACCACATCGGTGAGGAATATAACGTCGGCTAGTGTCCCAGGACACAGTGGAGAGGGCACTTCACAATCGCTGGAGGGGATGGCACAGACAGAGAGTGCCGATGGCACCAGCAGCCGGAGGACTGCAGGGGACCAGGCACTGCTGAGTTGGGCAGTGA
The DNA here is from genome assembly GCF_017639515.1 of Carcharodon carcharias. NCBI lineage: Eukaryota > Metazoa > Chordata > Chondrichthyes > Lamniformes > Lamnidae > Carcharodon > Carcharodon carcharias. Next base: position 53,305,840 of record NC_054475.1, on the reverse strand, counting down.
TGATGTGCCTCTGGAGATGTCGGCCATGCAGCAATTGCAGGACAAGCGGCCGGGTGCGCGGGAGCATCTAGGAGGGTTGCATGCGAATGTGCTTCACTTGGTCTCTGTGGCGGAGGAATCCAAGCAGAGTGTCAGTGATGGCATAAACCTCAGGACAGAACTTCAGGCTTCCTCCATTGAGAGATTGGCGACGCTCGTTGAGAGGGGCTTCCAGCAGATTGAGACTCTTCTGATTGGGTTACGCTTTGACCTGCAAGCCCTCACAGCGCTAATGGCCACAGGTGGTCAATGGCAATATGGAAGATGTTCTGGGCACCAACTGTCGCAGCTCGGTGCCCATCCATCTGTGGTGAGCAGGGAGGTCCAATATGACCTCACGTCAGTGCAGCAGCTGCCTGGCATCTCTCCGAGCCCCTCTCAGGACGCTCCGGATGAGGGCAGCAGCTCCTCCACCCCTCCACCAGTGACCGTTGCTTCCATTGAGGCTGCGACAACTGGGGAGATGCCAGCTGTGGAACTGACCACTCCCTCCCAGGCGGGGCCATCACAGGCTCCACAGGCCAGAGGACGTCCACCAAGGTCATCGAGCCTAACAGGACAGCAGGCTGTCTCACAAACCAATCCAAGTGATGGGGCGGCACCAAGACAAGGCACACGCAAACGTAAGCATAAGGCACGTTAGGCATTCCACGGGTTTGTCACTGGTGCTTTTCTGTTGCCTCTAGATTAGGGAATTTATTTTTGTGAACGTTTTGTAATGTTTTTGGTGGCACCATCTGATGGATGGCAGTAAAATTCACATTTGTGACCATGGCTGAGGGTGTCTCCTTTGTGCTGCATTTGTCTGTTTCACAGACAAATCATGAGTGTTTGAGTGGACCTTGATGTTTCTGCACTAAGGCCTTAGTTGCAGCTGATGAGGTGGAAGATGTAGCACCTAAGTGCCACATGTGGAAGCGCCAGGCAATGCTAGTCTTGCAGATCCATGTGTATGGAGCTAGCTGAAGGTTCGTTGGATTAAAGTGTCCCGGAGGTCCCTGCCTCCTTGATGTAGTAGTGGGTTGGCGTGCTGCCCCTCATCATCACCCTGTGCTTCCTCATCCTCTGAACCACTGCTGGATTCATCATGTGCAGCCGCATCCACTGCGTCAAGATCTTCATCGTCAACTGCATCCCCCTTTCCAGCGCAAGATTGTGCAGAGTGCAGCATGCTACCACTATCACAGAGACAAGATCTGGAGGGTACTGGAGTGCGCCCCCTGAGCGGTCCAGACAACAAAAGCGCATCTTGAGAAGACTGATGGTTCTCTCCACCACAGCCCTTGTGGAGGCATGGCTCCCATTGTACCGCTGCTCAGCTTCTGTTCTTTGATGGTGGAGAGGCATCATGAGCCACCTTCTGAGGGGATAGCCCTTGTCACCCAGCAGCCATCCATCCAGCTGGGCTGGAGCACAGAAGAGCCTCGGCACCTGGGAGTGCCTAAGGATGTAGGCGTCGTGGGATCTGCCTGGGTACTTTGCACAGACTTGTAGAATCTGCATCCTGTGATCACACACTATCTGCACATTCATGGAGTGGAAGCCCTTCCTGTTGACGAAGGCACTGGGCTCACCTTCTGGCACCTTGATGGCTACATGTGTGCAGCCTATAGCACCCTGGACACGGAGGAAGCCAGCAATGGCTGCGAAGCCTCTGGCTCGCTGTTCCTGATTTGCCTGGTTGCTGCGGAAGTGGTTGAAGGTCAGTGCAGGCCTGAACAGAGCACCTGTGACCTGCTTGACACAAGTGTGGACAGCTGATTGGGAGACATCGCAAAGATCACCCACCAAGCCCTGGAAAAAGCCAGATGCATAGAAGTGGAGGGCAACTGTGACCTTCAGAGCTGCTGGCATGGGGTGTCCACCCACACAGTTAGGGGAGTTCTCAGGGCCAATCATCTGACAGATATAGTTCACTCTCCCCTTTGACAGCCGGAGCCTCCTTCGGCACTGCACCTCAGACATATTGAGGTAGCTGCTTCGCCACCTCTATACCCTGGTAGCAGAATAGTGGCGTCTTCTGGCTACTTCCGGCTTGGCCTACCTCTTGGCCCTGTGCCCCTTGTGCCTGCGCCTGGCATCCCAAAGGTGGCTCCCCTGGAGGCTGATTGCACACTCCTGGCCTCCTTCTTATTCTATCCCTCCCTTCTTCCTTCAGAGGATCTGCCTCCAGTGGAGATGTCAAAACCCATACCCAGGGTAAATGGAGACCTCCGGAAAGCTGCAGGCCCGATAAAGATTCCTGACTGCAGAGTGCTGAGCTGAAGCTTCAAAGTACAGAGAAAGCTGTTGGACATCGATCTGAACTGCTAACAATCACACTTTCTGGAATAAATACTTTACATAAAACATTGACAACCCCCCTGAGCCCACATATCCCACCCGTGGATGAGGTTTGTTAAAAAATCAGTTACCCACCTGTCCATTGGGCCCATGCGCCGAGCCAAAGTTCGCACGGGCTCCTCAAAATCGGTGTAGATTGCCAATTTAAGGGCCTTAACAAGGCCTTTAATTAATGACGGGCGTGCATCGCACTTCATCGCGTGCCCACCCAGCTAAATATTGCAATGGCGCACGCTGACATCCCGCCACCCATATGTCACCCAGAAAATTCTGCCCCCTGAGTTTAGTACTATGCAGAAACAGTACTCCATAGAACTGGACCCCATGGCTAGGATTTTACTTATGGTTGGTGGGCTGGTCGGGAGCGGGCACGGGGGAGCACTGAGCTGATCGCCACCCGCGATCGGCTTCACGCTGCCATTTTACGTGGGCGAGACATTTAAGGCCCGCCCAGCATGAATCACAGCTCCCAAGAACAGCGGGAAGGGGTAGGCGGTGGTGGCAAGCCAATGACCACCAGGTCCAATGGCGACCCAGCGGCCTATTCAAAAACAGCGCAAGCATCCTTCCAAAGACCGTCACTGATGTCGCACAGGAGGATGTCAGACAGCGCTCTTGGAGAGCAGGCCAGGTGGGAGGGGCAGTCTGCTCCGAGATTTTCAGATGAATGCCTTGCTGCCCTCCTCGAGGAGGTGGCAGCATGCCACGACATCCTTGTGCCTTGGGACGGGAGGAGGAGGCCCCCCCACCCCACCTAACAATAGGTGCCTAGGAGGAGGTGGCAGAAAGGGTCAGCTCCCACAATGTGGTGAGACACACCTAGGTGCAGTGCCGCAAGCGGTTTAATAACCTCTTGCGATCAGGAAAGCTGAGTACCATGTTGGCATTGCACTTAGCACAGCTGGCGCCCCACCGCCACAACCCCAACTCAGAATTTTGTTTTTGTATTCATTCATTCTTGGGATATGGCCTTCGCCGGGTGGGCCAGCATTTATTGCTCATCCCTAGTTGCCCCTGAGAGGGTGGAGCTGAGCTGCCTTCTGTACCCACTGCATGTGGTGCTGGAACACCCACAGTAGTGTTTGGGGGTGAGCTCCAGGATTTTGACTGAGGTACAGTAGTGGAGAGCGAAAACATTTCAAAGTCAGGATGCTGAGCGACTTGGAGGGGAACTTCCAGGTGGCGGTGTACCCATCTATCTGCTGTCCTTGTCCTTCTAGGTGGTAGTGCTCATGGGTTTGGAAGGTCTTAGAGTGTGAGTGGCAAACGTGATGGAGGGAGCATCTGGGCAAGGGGGCCAGCCCTGGCTGCTTAGAGTGAGTGTATGGCGGCTCCACAGTCATGAATTGGATGAGCCCTGCAAGGTTTCACTCAGGTGGGATTGGCCAGGCTGCAATGGCAATGCAGGAACAGGGTGGACTAATCAATGCTCCTCTCTCCTTTCTCCTTTCTGGAGAAGACTGCACGCAATATGCTGAGGCCGCAGACTGGCAGAGGGCAGCCCCATGTTCTCATCATGACCAGATACGAGCAGGAGGCACTGGAGCTGGAGAGGTACCATGTGCCCAGGTCAACCGCTGCAGTGAGATTGGGCTGCCACTGGGAGGTAAGATTGACATGCTCTGAGGTCACAATGTCTGTCAGTGCAAACCTTCCACTGTTGACTGTATATTGATTTCAGCCTCCAACATGGGATGTCCATTGATAATAGAAGGAGGAGTGCATCCTGATCCAGGTGCCAGGCATACACATTAACACTGTAGTGACTTCTGCTAATCAAATGTCCTTGATCTGCCTTTCAGCCTCTCCGGAGCACGCCCACACTCTGGAGGCAGAGGGACCGCCGCTGACCCCTGTGGACCATAAGGTATAAATGCACCAGTGTCACACCATCTCTGCCAGGCAGGCACAGCACAGATACCAGCACCTCGGTGGGGCTAAGATTGTCAGCTAGTGTCTTGGTGCACAGCAGTGAGGGTACCTCACAATCACTTGAGGTGCAGGTGGAGGCAGAGAGTGACCAGGGTGCCAGCAGTCAGAGGGCTGCTGGGGACCAGGACAGTGGTCAGTCGGTGGCTGATGATGAGCCTCTGGAGTTGTCCCTGAGGTAGCAGATGCTGGAAGTCCAGCAGGGTGTGCAGGAGGATCTGGCGGAGATACATGAGGGAATGTGTGCCATGGGGTCCGTGATGGAGGAGTCCCTGCAGAGCATGAACAATGCAATGACCCTCATGGCCGAGTGCACTGCCTCCTCCATAGAGAGAGTGGCGACTCTTACGGCGCGGCTTCTCCTAGAGAATAATCAGGCCTTCCTGGGGATGCACTCAGACCTGCAAGCCTTCACAGCGGCATTGACCTCAGGTGGTCAGTGTCAATGAGGGAAATGGTGAGCAGGGAGGTCACTGTTGTCTCCTCTCAGGGCGCTCCGAATGACGGCAGCAGCTCCCCCGCCCCTCCGTCAGTGACCATGGCATCTGATGAGGGTGATGCCAGCTGTGGCACTGGCCACTCCCTCTCAGGCGTGGCCAGCACAGGCTCCATGGGCCAGAGGATGCCCTCCAAGGTCATCAAAGCCAATAAGACAGCAGAGTGAGCAGAATGTCTCCAATGCCGGTGCCAGCGAGGGGGGAGCACCCAGACATAGCACCCACAAACATAAACGTAAATCACCTTAGGCACAACATGGGCTTATCACTGGGGTGGGTTTCTTTTTCCCCCGTTTCAGTTGTTTCTCAGTAGATGTGCTGTTCAACACCTTTTAATCGACTTTGATTTCTGTTTGCAAGTATGCAAGCATTTAACTTTTGTTCTCAACAAGTCTCTGGGTGCTTCATTAGTTCTGTAGGTGAAGGGGAACCCATGATGTTATGAGTGGCTTGTTTGTCATTGAGTTTTATTGACAAGGAACATTGTTAATGTTCCTAACCAGGCAAATGTTGTTCTCAGGTATCGAGTATAAAGCCTGCAGCCCTGGCATGTGTTGGTGGTTCATCTTTGGTAGGCTAGCTGAAGGAGCTTTAGAACAAAGCCTCCCAGGTCTCCCTGCCTCCCTGGAGGGTGCCTGCATTGGTGTCTATCTCCTCAACGTTCTCCTGAGCATGCTCATCCTCGGACTCACTACTGGTCTCATTGACTGCAGCCAGAGCATCTGCACCACCTCTTATTCCTCCACTGCAACCCCCTTTCCAGTGCCAAATTGTGGAGACCGCAGCATGCAACCACTATCAGTGACACACAATCTGGGGGGTATTGGAGTGCGCCCCCTGAGCAGTCCAGGCATCTGAAGCGTATCTTGAGAAGATCGATGGTTCTCTCCACCACAGCCCTTGTGGAGGCGTGGCTCCTATTGTACCGCTGCTCAGCCTCTGTTCTTGGATAGTGGAGAGGCGTCATGAGCCACCTTCTGAGGGGGTAGCCGTTGTCACCCAGCAGTCATCCATCCTGCCAAGCTGGAGCACTGAAGAGCCCCGGCATCTGGGAATGTCTCAGGATGTAGGCGACGTGGGAGCCACCTGGATACCTTGCACAGACTTGTAGAATCAGCACCTTGTGGTCACACACTATCTACACGTTCATGGAGTGGAAGCCCTTCCAGTTGACAAAGGCACCGGGCTCGCCCACTGGCACCCTGATGGCCACATGTGTGCAGTCTATAGCACCCTGGATGCGGGGGAAGCCAGCAATTGCCGCGAAGCTGCTGGCTCACTGTGTCTGTCTGGCCTTGTCCCAGTGGTAGTGAATGAATGTCAATGCCCACCTGAAGACAGCGTCTGTCACCAGCTTGACACAACTGTGGACAGCTGACTGGAAAACTCCACAAAGATCATCCACCGACCCCTGGAAAGAGCCGGAGGCATAGAAGTTGAGGGCAATTGTGACCTTCAGAGCCACTGGCATGGGGTGTCCACCCACACATTTGGAGCTGATCTCAGGGCCAATCACCTAATAGATGGAGATCACTATCTCCCTTGAGAGACAGAGCCTCCTTCGGCACTGCACCTCAGACATATTGAGGTAGCTATATCGTCGCCTGTAAACCCTGGCAGCAGGATAGTGGCATCTTCTGTGGCCCCTTCTGCCTTGCACTTCCTGTTGGCCCTGTGCCCCTTGTGCCTGTGCCTGTCCTCCCATAGGTGGCTTCCCTGGAGCTGAATATGGACTCCTGGTCTCCTTCCCCTTCTGGCCGTCTCCTCCTCACAGGAGGAGCCTCCAGTGGATAGCACAACCTTCATTCTCAGGGTAAGGGATGCATGAAACCTGCAAGGCCCCAAGAATTATGTTTCCTCCAGACTCCTAAACTGAAACCTATTATTTCTGTCAAAGCAGCTCTGAAGTGAAATGAAGTTGTTCTGTTCACACAAGCAAGCAGCAGTAAGTTTAAAAAGTAAAGTACTAACAACTCACATTCGCGAGCTCGGTCACCCCTCTATCCCATCCGTGGATGAGGTTTTTAACAATGTGGCCTACCCATCTGCCTGTAGTGCCTGTGCGATGCACTGAAAATCACACGGGCTGCTAGAAATCGCTATCAATTAATACTTCAAGGGCCTTAACTGGCCCAGTAATTAATGGCAAGTGCACCTTAGAAGTCATAGCATGCCTCTGAAATCTCGCAATGGCAGGCAGTGATGTCAGGACACACAACCAACGTCATCACGTGTCATTTTACGTGTCAGCGTGTCGGGCACCCCCCCGCACATCGACGGCAAAATTCTGCCCCATGTGTTGGAAAAGCCTCCTATCTGCATCTTTTTTTGTGTGTGGTCATTGACACTCACAGGGAAAATTTAGGAAAGTAGCTTCATTCAAAGCGTTTTCACTTGCATTTCAGTAGATTTAAAGAATAAATCAATGTATTGTGCGAGTGACTGGATGTGTTTGTGGAAAATGTTTTAAATTATTTCTTTGTCAGGTAATGCAAGCAATTGAATTTGTAAATTATATAAAAGTTCCAAGAGTGTAGATTATACAATGAACAGGGACTTTCCAGGGAGCACTGACAAAACAACTTGTAGTGTAGACATGATCAGTCAGTTAAAGCCATGTGGTGGATCAAACCTCATTATCAGTTCTGATGGCTTTGTATGAGTGGTCCTCTTATGCCCTGCCAGATTCAACAATGAGAGGATGCTGCTCTCTTGCTAATCAGCTATTTTATCCTATAAATAACATACATGTAAGGACATTATGCTAAACCTTAATGAATCTCTGGTTAGGTCTCAGCAGGTACAGTGGACCCGATAATAACTCAGAGGCATGTTTGGAACTGCTGTGAAACCCAGAATGAATCTCGGCCATGGGAATGTCAAAAGGGACACCTCATTATAAAATTACTTTCAGGGTTTGGCTTGTGTTATGCATGACAGCAGACAAATCTTTTTATATTATTCTTTCATGGGAGGTGGATGTGACTAGCAAAGCCAGCATTTGTTGCCCATTCTGAGTGCCTTGCTAGGCCATTTCAGAGGGCAGTTAAGAGTCAATCACAATCCTGTAGATCTGGAGTCACATGTAGGCCAGACCAGGTCAGGATGGCATATTTCCTTTCCTTAGTGAGTGAGCCAGATGGGTTTTTACAACAATCAGTGATTGTTGTCACAAGACCAGCTTTATAGTCCAGATTTATTAATTGGATTTAAATTCCACCAGCTGCCATGGTGGAATTTGAACCCATGTCCTCATAGCATTAGCCAGGGCCTCTGGATTACTATTCCAATGACATTATGATGCGGCAGTTGATGTGTGCCAGGAGGATCAAATCCACAAGGGAAACTAGATCACGCAGTCACAACTGTTTTGCAATTTGTATTTATTTCAAGATGCGTGCCTTGAATTCAGAAGTAATAAGTTTATCAAGACTTCAGAGATTTTTACAACACTAAATTAAACATTTATTAACAAAAGAAAAGATTTCAGGCACATACATAGGCCTACAAATTACCACTATAATAACTCCTAAAATCTGGTTTCTGGTTACACCCCCATTAAGGCTACAGTAAAAATAAATAGATTTAAATAGATCCAGGCAAGTCAACACAGTACCCTGGACAGTAGAATTCAAAGTGGCTTTTCCCAGTTCGGTTTCTGTAGACAGCAGACTTGATACACAAATACTGGAGGCTTTTCACACTTCTGGTAGACCTTACAATGCCTTCCCTGACACATAGCCTCTTCTCCTTTATACATGTTTCTCCCTTTTAATGTAGATCCCATTGTTCCTATATGTCTTTGGAATTTTACCTTTCTCATAATATAAATCTTTTCATGGTGCTAGTATTATCAGTAACCTTTGGGAAAAATAAACACACTGCTTGGCCTAGCTTCCCTGGCTAGATGTAACATCCTACCATCTCTTTGAAATTCAAACTACCCTGAGTTATCTAAAAATACAGATTCTCTTTATCTCACATTCTAAGACTTCGGCCATGTTTACGTATTTAGCATTTCAAACCTAGTTTCTTTTGATGAGTCAATGCCTCCAGACCGGCTGTCTCCAATTCAATTAAGTCACACACACACACACACACACACACACACACAAGCTATCCCAACCCCACTATTAACCTACTTTTACAATAAATCACAATAATATTATGAGAAATATTATATTTTCATGACACTACAATCTCCCCATCAATGACACAAATGATCCAATGTAACCTCACCTGGAGTATCAAAAAGGCTAATGCAAGGATGGCATTTGGAGAAGTTGGGAAGTTGCATCAAAATGAAGGAGATAATAGATTCAGGATGATACATCCTTTGATGCATTGTAGTGAGGATCAGTGAGGAGTCAGAAAGATTCTCTTCCCCAGTAACAGGAGGAAGAAGTAGAATGGCTGGAGATGGCCCAGGAGGTCAGCAACAAGAGCATGGCACCACACTCCTGGATCCAGTGCAGGAAGTGCTTTAATGATCTAATTTTGTCAGGAAAGGAGTTGCACAGTCGCATGATCAACCACATCCTGCTGTGCATATCACCCCTACCTTCACTATCTTCTGAACCTGTTCCATCACATTGCCCCCACACCATTTATCTTGAAGCTACACCCTTCCTTTATCTTCTATGCGCTTCCTCACATCCCCATCTATCCAGCCACCATTCCGACTCACCAGATCTTCATGCAGCTTCATACCTCTCCCTGATAGTCACCTTCATTAAATGCACTCCAGCCATCAAGTGGACACATGCCATTACAGTCAGTCATAGGCCTGTTCTTTCCCACGATGGGGGTGAAAAGAGTGCAGAATAAAAGGGAGAGAGAGAAAGCCAGAGATGAACCTCTAAAGGTCATGCAGTTGACAGCTTCAGAGCAGGAAGTGCTGGAGGTCATTAGTGTTTCAGCACCCCTGGCCATTGAAGATGGAGAGATCGGGAACTCCCAGCTATCAATGACTCAATTCAATATCAGCAGCCAACATGTCATAAAACACTTAGTCACACTAACTTGATTTCAGCAGTGAGTGAAATATAATCACCTTCATAATGTAGCAACATTTTTGCCAAGGCAATTCTAATTTGTATCTTTTTTCTCCACTGGGCCATTCAGCAGGGCAGCGGTTGTGGAGTTCATGGGACAAGTTAGACAAATAGTTGGGTATTTATCTAGTGAATCACAATTCACAAGTGAGTATGAGAAGTGATGGTAGGGTCAGCAGTGGGGAGTCCACATTTCAGGTACAGCCCTCTCTAAGCTCAAGGCGCTATACAGTGGGCCAGTCAATGTAAAGGAGAACTGCTGAGAGTTATACAGAATCTGTGACTTACTGAAGGGTTGTTTTTATTTAAGTTTGTTCATGGGATGTGGGTGTCACTGGCTAGGCCAGCATTTATTGCCCATCCCTAATTGCCCTTGAGCAGATGGTGGTGAGCTGCCTTCTTGTACTGCTGTAGTCCATGTGGTGTAGGTACACCCACAGTGCTGTAAGGGAGGGAGCTCCAGGATTTTGACCCAGTGACAGTGAAGGAAGGGTGATATATTTCCAATCAGGATGGTGAGTGACTTGGAGGGGAACTTCCAGGTGTGGCGTTCCCATGTATCTGCTGCCCTTGTCCTTCTAGATGGCAGTGGTCATGGATTTGGAAGGTGCTGCCTCAGAGCCTTGGTGAATTTCTGCAGTGCATCTTGTAGATGATATACACTGCTGCTACTGTGCGTCAGTGGTAGAGGAAGTGAACGTTTAGAGTCGTGGATGGGGTGCCAATAAATTGGGTTGCTTGTCTTGAACGGTGTTGAGCTTCTGGAGCCGCACTGATCCAGGCAAGTGGAGAGTATTCCATCACACTCCTGATTGTCTTGTGGAGGTGGACAGGCTTTGGGGAGTCAGGAGGTGAGTTACTCTCTGCAGAATTCCCATCCTCTGGCCTGCTCTTGTAGCTCAGATCCATGCTTCTCCTACAGCCCCAATACATGCTGCTGAAAAATGTTGCAGAGTGCAGCACACACCGATTATTCTGGAGACCCCGCCGGTAAGGGCATGTCTTGGACATCCAGGCACCTGAAGCATGTCTTAAACATGCCAACCCACATGTCAGGTTGTTATATGGCTGTCATTGTACTGCCCTTGGACTTCATTGGTAGGCTTTCTGACAGGAGTCACCAGGCAAGTTTGAATTTATATCTTTTGTCTCCTAGCAACCACCCTTTAAGTCCGCTTGCAGATCTATAAAGGTCAAGGAGTTTGGGCTGCCAGAGCACAAAGGCACCAGGGCAGTTCCCTGAGAATATGGCTCACGCCTGCTGAAATATCCGCACACCAACTGCATATTGATGGAATGAAATACCTTACAGTATCTGAATACTCCTGGTTGATTTGGAGGGGCTCTGGTGTTCTCCGCTCCAGGATGCTGCTGATGGTCATTTAGCTCCTCTTTGGAGGCCTTAGCTAAGACACCAGTGGTCCCATTCATCCTGACGCTGTGGCTCTAAATACCTTCACAAGGAAGACCACAAATTGAGCTCATAAGTACTCTCAACAAACCATTTTCCAAAAGGAAGTAAGAGAATAGCTGTGAGCACTGAGCATTTACTGATGCCCAAATTTGTATCTTTTAATTTACCCCTTGAATTTTCAGACAACCTTTTCATCTTTCTTCCAGTGGTGATGGGGAACCCAAGTTAAATTTGAATGATGGTCAAATCTTGTCAAAATTACCTCGTTCAAATGCTACAAACAATTAGCCCCTTTTCTAGAGGAAGTTATACACACACATGCACAGTGCCTGAGTGAGCTCTGGATGCAGCAGCATTGGAACCAGCTTCTGGAAATGCTGCCTCTTCAGTTGATTTTAGCAACTTATCAGGAAATATTGAGCAGGTAAGACACTAGAAAAGAGATGACTGAGGGGTGATCTGCTAAAGGTCTCCATGATTATGAAAGAGGTATGAATAAGGTCATTATGGATAAAATTTCCTCTCTTACAGGCAGGACCAGAACTTAGAATCACAGAAACACAGAATTTTAACAGCACAGAAGGAGGCCATTCGGCCCATTGTGTCTGCATCGGCTCTCCAAATGAGCCTTATGACCTAGTGCCATTGCCCTGCCTTTACCCCATACCCCTACACATTTTTTCTATTCAAATAATCATCTAATATCCTCATGAATACCTCAGTTGAACCATCCACCACATTTCCAGATAGTGCATTCCAGCCCCGAACCACTTGCTGTGTGAAAAAGCTTTTCTCACGTCACGTTTGCTTCTTTTGCAAATCTGTGCCCTCTCGTTCTAGATCTTTTTATGAGCAGGAACAGTTTCTCCCTATCTACTCTATCCAGCCCCCTCATGATTTTGAACATCTCTATCAAATCTCCTCATAACCTTCTTCTCTCCGAGGAGAATGGTCCCAACCTTTCCAATCTATCCTCATAGCTGAGGTTTCTCATTCCTGGAACCATTCTTGTAAACCTCTTCTGCACTCTCTCCAATGTGTTCACATCCTTCCTATAATGTGGCACCCAGAACTATACACAATACTCCAGTTGAGGTCTAACCAGTATCTTATATAAATTCACCATAACCTCCCTGCTCTTGTACCCTGTGCCCCTATTAGTAAAGCCCAGGATAATATATGCTTTATTAATTGCTCTCTCCACCTGTCCTGCCACCTTCAAAGACCTACAAACATATACACCCAGTTCTTTCTGCTCCTGCATCCCCTTCAAAATTTCACTCCTTATTTTATATTGCCTCTCCATGTTCTTCCTACCAAAATGCATCACCTCACACTTCTCCGCATTGATCTTCATCTGCCACCTTTCTGCCCACTCCACCAACTTGTCTATGTCCTTTTGAAATTCCACTCTGTCATCCTCGCAGTTCACGACACTCCCAAGCTTCATACCATCCCTATACTTTGAAATTGTCCCCTGCAACCAAGATCTAGATCATTAATATATATCCGGAACAGCAATGGTCCCAACACCAACCCCCGGGGAACTCCATTACAAATCTTCCTCCCGCCTGAAAAATATCCATTGACCATTACTCTCTGCTTCCTATTTTCTGGCCAATTTTGTTTCCACTTTGCTACTATCCCTTTTATTCCATGAACAATAACTTTTCTCACAAGTCTGTTGTGTGGCACTGTATTAAATGCCTTTTGAAAGTCCATGTACATCACATCAACAGCATTACCCTCATTGACTTTTTCTATTACCTCTTCAAAAAACTCCAGCAAGTTAGTTAAATACAGTTTCTCCTTTAGAAATCCATGCTGGTTCTTCCTTATCAACCCATATTTTTCTATGTGACTACCAATTCTATACCAAATAATTGTTTCTAGAATCTTGCCCACCACTGAAGTTAAACTGACTGATCTGCAATTGCTCTGCTTATCCTTACAACCTTTTTTGAAAAAGGGCATAATGTTTGCAATTCTCCAGTCCTCTGGCATCACCCCTGGGTCTAGGGAAGACTGAAAGATCATGGCCTGTGCCCCTGCAATTTCTACTCTCACTTGAGAGTACAACACTATTTATCTGACACCTGCCATAAGCACACTTTTTCTTCTTTATCTTAATTTCTATTTCCTTTGTCATCCAGGGAGCTCTGGATTTGTTTGCCCTACCTTTCCCTTTCGATGGAATATACCTTGACTGTGCCTGAACCAATTCTTTTTTGAAGGTAGCTCGGGGCTATAAATAAAATATTTGGGACACAGACTTTGAGAAGGAGGTCAAGACCTTGGAGAGGTTGCCTAAGAGATTTATTAAAATAATAGCAGGAATGAGGGATTTCCGTTATATGGAGAAACAAGAGAAGTTATAACTGTCTGCTTAGAGCTGAGAAGGTTGAGATGAGAATCAATAGAGGTGTTCAAAATGATGAGGAGTTTTGATAGGTTAATTAGGGTGAAAATTTTTCAGCGCAAGAAAAGTTGGTAACTAGAGGACACAGATTTAAGATAATTGGCAAAAGAACCAGGGTAAAATGAGGAAAAGTATTTTTATGCAACAAATTGTTAGCATCAGGAAACAACTGTCTAAAAGGGTGGTGGAAGCAGATTTAATAGTAACTTTCGAGAGGAAAAATTTCCAGTGCTAAGGGGAATGAACAAGGGACTAGGACAAATTGAATAGCTCTAACGAAGAACTGGCACAGGCATGATGGGCTGAATGGTCTCTTTCTGTGCTGTAAGATTTTATGGTTCTACACAGTGTCATGGAATCCTTGGATGCCATCTTGTGTTTTTTGAGGCAGACCCTAAACGAAAGAGGAAACTGAGAAAGAAAACTGAAACCTCACCCCCCCCAAGTTTCTATGGAAACAAAAACTGCAACTCAGATTTTGAAACCAAAGCTTATGGTCAGACTGAAACTTGATGGGTCTATATAAAGGGATGCAGAGCCATCCAAGTTGGAGAGTAGCAGTTGATGAGTCCAATGGTACAGTATAGGTATGCTGAGGAAAACAGTCCCGATCCAGAAGCTGAGTATAAGTTGCTGCAGCTCTTTCCATTACACAAAGATGACATTGGTGGATACGTTCCATCCTGACTGAGCTGAGGAGGTTCTGCAGATGTGGGCCATTTGTGGTGGAGACCATGCCATGGAACTCGGTTTGGTTGTGTGTTGCTGTAGCTGGGAATCAGACTAGCTCCTAGAAGGAGTGGAACTGTAATACTACGTAAGGAAAACAAAGTTTTTAGGACATTGTTTAGTGACCTATATGCTGTGTGGACTGCCGAGCTAATTCATCAGGTTTGTATTAGTTGTATCATAAGAAATAGGAGCTGAAGTAGGCCATTCAGCCCTGCGAGCTCACTCCGCCATTCACTGAGATCATGGATTATCTTCTACTACAACACAATTTTTCTGCCCTATCCCCATATCTTTTGATGTTCTTAATGTGTAGAAATCTATCAATCTCAGTCTTGAACATAGTTAACGACTGAGCCTCTGGGTCAGAGAATTCAAAAGATTCATCACCCTCTGAGTGAAGAAATTCCTCTACATCTCAGTCCTAAATGGTCTGCCCCTTCTTTTGAGACTGTGTCCCCTAGTTCTAGATTCCCCAGCCAAGGGAAACATCCTTCCTGCATCTACCCTGACGAGTCCAGTAAGAATTTTGTATGTTTGAATGAGATCACCTCTCACTCTTCTGAACTCCAGAGAATAAAGGCCCAGTCTATTTAATCTTTACTCATAGGACAATCCCTCCATCCCAGGAATTCATTTAGTAAATCTTCATTATAATCCCTCTATGGCAAGTATATATTTCCTTAGGTAAGGAGACCAAAACTGCACACAGCACTCCAGGTGCAGTCTCACCAAGGTTCTATATAACTGCAGTAAAACATCTTTGCTCCTATACTCAAATCCTACTTGTAATAAAGGCCAATGTACCATTTGCCTTTTAATTGTTTGCTGTACCTGCATGTTAGCTTACAGTGACTCTGTATTTCTGTACTTCCTACCAAATTGAATAGCCTCAATTTCTTGACGTTGTATTCCATCTGCCAAATTTTTGCCCACTCACTTAGCCTCTCCAAATCCTCTTCAAGCCATAGTTTCCCAACATTACTTAGACTCAGGGGTGATGTCAGAGGACTGGAGAATTGAAAATGTTACACCCTTGCTCAAATAGGGTGTAAAGATAAACCCAGCAACTACAGACCAGTTAGTTTAACATTGGTGACGGGGAAGCTTCTAGAAATGGTGGACTGGATTTTACCGTGCCCCACGCAACACTCTGGGATGTAAGTCATCAGGTCCAGGGGATTTATCTACTTTAAGTCCCATTAATTTCTGTAGTAATTTTTTAAACTAATATTATTAGCTTGCAGTTCATCATTTACACTAGTCCCTTGATTCTCTATTATTTCTGGAAGGCTTTTAGTATTTTCCTCCATGAAGTCAGACACAAAGCATTTGTTTATTTTCTCTGCCATTTCTTTATTCCCCATTACAAATTCTCCTGACTCTGCTTGTAATGGACCACATTTGTTTTTGCTACTCCTTTCCTTTTTACATACCTATAGAAACTTTTACAGTTCTTATATTTCTTGCTAATTTACTCTCATATTCTATTTTCCCTTTCTTAATCTTTTTCTTGGTCTTCCTTTGCAGAATTCTAAAATGTTCCCAATCCTCAGGCTTACCATTTTTTTTGGCAATTTTATAGGCTTCTTCCTTTGATTTAATATAATCCTTGATTTCTTTCATTAGCTACAATGTCTGTCATTTAATATCTAACTTGTGGTTCATAATCGACTGCAATTTGCCTGTTAATTTATGTATGATGATTCTGGATGTTAGAATATAGAAGGTTATCTAAGATAATATTTAATGTTTGCTTTGTTTGACTCTTGTATCATAAAATTCTTCTGTTTTAAACCATGGAATCTTGTGGCTTCATTCTTTTAGTAAATAACTGGGATTTCAGGTTTCTTCTTTTTTTAAAACAAGTTACTGGTCTCTACTGAGGTTGTAACAACAGACTGTTGGACTCAATGCCTCATAAGGGCTTGTTCCTTGTACAGATCACTTCACAATCATGAATTCTTTGATATTAGTGCTGTCACCCCAAAGTTACAAGGGGTGCAAAGGCAATTGGTGAGCCTCATAATTTTGGGAATGCAGGTTAAACACAATTTACATTCTGTGGGACTGCAAGTAAGAGAACATACGAGTACCCATCTCCCAGTCATTATCATGGGTTTAAGTCAAGATTAAAGTTAGGGCCACTTACTTATTCTGTCTCTATTTCTTTATAACTTTGTGCTTCCATCGACACAGCCTCCCAACTTAGTGCCAACTGCAAACTTGGATGTACAACTTTATTTTTTCATCCAAATCAGTAATCAGTAGGGTAAAAGCTGAGGCCCTAGAAAGTTCTCTGGAGCATAGCACTCATCACATCCTGCCAACGTGAGTACCTATGCTTTATCCTTATTCTCTGTCTCCAACCTTCCAATAAATGCTAACTTATTTCACACAGTTACCTCCAATTCTGTGCATTTTCATTTTTGCTATAACCATGTCTTGGGTGGAACCTTATCAAATGTCTTCTGAAAGCCCACATAAACTGATCAAATCACAGTATTGATTCAACAGTTGGTTATTACTCGGTCAGGAGGGATAACTTTATCCAAATGTTAGTGAGTTTAGAAATGCGATTGTTTTTCAACATGCTTCCATTGATTGCTATAGAAATGAAAATCAGGCAAATACTTTAACAGATGACCAATCAGAAATGCTGGAGTCACACCCAAGTGGCAGGTCAAACATCTTCCCCCATGGGTGCAGTATTCCTGATCGACCAATCAGGGTATCTTAACAGAAAAACCACTCAATTTACTGTAACGCAGCCATTAAAATGATATTTTCAGCACGTTAATGGCAAATGAGTTCATTCGACAGAACACAATGGAGAAGATTTCCACTGTGGCAGGTACAGAGCTAGTTTTGGACAATTGGGTTCAAGGAGGGTTCAAATCCATCAATTGGCCAAGTTGGCAGACAGGGGACTGAGCTGGATACTGGAGAATACTAACAGAGCTGAGCTAGGAGCCGCATAGAGGTTAAAAGCAAAACACCGCAGATGCTGGAAATCTGAAGCAAGCACAGAAAACGCTGGAAAAACTCAGCAGGTCTGACAGCATCCGTGGAGAGCCAAACAGAGTTGACGTTTCAAGTCCATCAGACCTCCTTCAGAGCTGCAGAGAAGTAGAAATTTGCTGAAATTTATACAGTTTAAGCGGGGTGGAGCAGTGAAGCTGGATAGAAGGCCAGCGATAGGTGGGGGCAAAGGAGAGATGGACAACAATGTCATGAATAAAAGGACAAAGAGAATGTTAATGGTAGTGGTAAGGACTAAAAAAGGTGCTGATAGTGGCAAAGGTAAGAAAGCAGAATGTGATAATAGTAGAACAAGGGTAAGTGCTCAGAAAAGAACAACATGAACAAGTGACAGATGGCCCATGTGGGGGTGGGGTGGGGGGAGGGTGCGGTTGGGGAAAAAAGGATCGAAAATGAGATAAAAAGGGGAATAAAACAATAAATAAATGAATTAAAAAAATAAATGGATAAAAAATAAATACCTGCTTCACCCACCTTAAACAGTATAAATTTAATCACATTTCTACTTCTCTGCAGCTCTGAAGAAGGGTCATGCAGACTCGAAACATCAACTCTGTTTCTTTTTCCACAGACCATGTCAGACCTGCTGAATTTTTCCAGCATTTTCTGTGTTTGCTCCACATAGAGGTTCCTGAGGGTGAAACGGAGGCGATTAGCCAAAGTCAGAATGAGGGTGTACGGGAGGGCGTTATGACCTCCATTGCCACCACCAGAGCTCTTTGCTGTACATCAAAATCTTACGGCCTTACAAAAGACTGCTTCATGATTCCATTGCACACTTTTCATAGAAAAAAGTCTTCCCACCTGAAGTAACCGTACAAATTAAAGGCTGAACATGTAACTCCCACAATCACCTGTTGGATAGAGCACTGTCCAATGTAAGCAATGCTGCTCCATACATTAGCAACTAGCCACATGTGGTGAATTGGAAATCCAAATGTGGCTAATTGCTTTCTGGTTAGTAAATAAAAGCAAATAGCAGATGCTGTCTCTAGGCTCAATATTCATAATCACACAGTAATTGCATGTGTACCTGCACCTATTTGTGTGTTTGTTGATGACATGTTGGTGTGTAAATGAATGTTAACTTTTGTGACTGATTATCTTTCTTGATTGTGAAATAGTGGTCAGCATTCATTAAGTGAATTATACACATGTGAAGTACACTTACCTGTACATGTATAAGGCATTTTCTACTAAAAATGGTGCTGAAGGCTAAAACAGTGCCTCTAAGATGCATGCAGACGGAGCCGGGCATCAGTCCTAAAGGGACAATGCAACGCCACAAGCTGGTCACAATGCTCACAGCAAACAGAATTTAGAGGGAACATTAGTCCTGAGGGCAACTGATACCTACGAGACTGAACTGCAAGAGAACATGATTGTTGGAAAGAAGCAAAAGAGCCATTTATTGATATCTCAGAGTTAGTTCACACTGGTGACAACTTAATCCCACTGTGGTAAAGGGGCAGCAGTGAATGTCATGTTTCAATGACTGAATTCATTAAGGGCATGGAGCAGACATTGCACTCAATATTTCTGCAAATTCTGGGATGTTTCCACTGGAGGGAATGCAGCATTTAGAGTGATTATTGTATCTCCATGTATAGTTCAATCAAACCCATATGGAATGAAAACCGCACATTGGCTAAAGCACCAATTACACTAATCACTTAGTTGTGGGATGCATTAGAAGAATCCTAACTGCCAATTCCAGCAGTTTTCTTGTGGGTACAGTAGACAACAACAAAATCTAAGGCAGATTTGAAGACCTCCCACTTTGTCCCACCAGAATCCCTATCAGAAAGAACCCATGTATTGGGATTGAGCTGCACAGCGGGTAGTACTCCAGATTGACACCTCTAGAACCCGCGATCAAACCCAGCCCATTCTGATGGGATGAAGATCTCTTCTGTCTTCATGCAGGAAATGAATTTATGGCGGTTTCGATGCAGCCCCCAAATTGAGATTAGCTTGGTAATCACCCACAGAAAGGCCTCAAGAAAGCTTTTTTGGGGAGTGGAAATAAAGGTCATGCTAGTTCAGGAGAAGGGAGATTGCCTATGATTGGGTCAGAGCCGGGGGAGCTTCTACTCTGTATCTAACCATCAATTTTGAAGCTACTGGTGTCATGTAGACAAACATAAGCAAGAGCTAGTTCATATGTTTCAACCACAGCTGGAAGGACTGATATAAAAAGGTTGATCCATTAACACACACATTTATGGAGTCATCCAAATCTAAAGTTGGGTGTATGGCGCTGTTAAAATATGTGCCAATGTTGTTTTAAAGGGCCGACTATCCCTATCGCTGCAATGGAGGTTACTGTGCATATAAATTATGTGTAAGGTACTCAACATTTCTGTAGCATATTACAGAAGCTGGTAAATTATTGGTGGGAATTGTTTGAGCAGGGACCAGGAAATCAGTACTCCTGTTTATGCTTCACACTGCATTGCAATTCCTGAACACTGGCCAATGTTCTCTTGATGTTAGAGTTGGGGGACTCACTTCAGCATAACTTCCTCATCGCCGACATGCACAATTAAACAGAGGCAGCTTGGGAGGAAACCCCATCAGGAAGGTGCTGTTCACTGATTGTCACCAATGCTCTCTGTTCCAACGAAACTCAATCAAAGCTCAGGAAACAGCACCTCATCTTTCAATTAGGCAGTTTACAGCCCCATGGACTTAACATCGAATTCAACAATATTGGGTCATAACCACTGCTCCCATTGTTTTGGATGGCACCTCTTGACCATCTACAGCTTTCTAGATCCATCTTTTCTTTTTATACTTGTTCCAATGCCACCCACATATTCCTTGCTCTATCATCCTTTTTTGTCATTCAATTTCTCCTCCTTTCCACCCATTTAACAGATCTTCCTTTTTGTTCTTTCTGCCCCCCATCCCACCTCTATACTTGTTTAGAACCTATTACATCTCTAACTTTTTCCAATTCTGACAACAGGTCACAGAACTGAAATGTCAACTCTGTTTCTCTCTCCACAGATACGGCATGACCATTTCCAGAATGTTCTGCTTTTAATGCCAGTGTGCTAAGTACTTTCAAAGCATCAGTGCTATTCCTTATATTTAGGGTCAGAAAGCCCACATTTATTGGGTAATATCCTGCAATGGTGGTGACGCTAGTGAGTACCCAGTTAACAGCAGTGATACCGTGATCCATGAGCTGAGCTCATGAACTGACACTTTAGCCCTCTTCTCTTTTCACAGAACAGAGAGATCCACCAGGCAATCACGCAAAGCAAACTTCACAGCATCCTATCTGAGCACCAACACAAAAAGACAGAGGGCACAGGGTGAGTCATGGATGAGAAAGAGCAAGGGGTGTGGGCTGAACGAAGATGGGCATCTGTTAGGACAACATCCTGTTTGGTAACTGCCCTTGCTGGGAGTCACATGGGCCATTGGCAGCTGAGTAAGATTATCGACATATTTGCCTCTGTGACAAACATTCACTGCAAGCTCAGAAGACAAGTGTGAAGGAGTCTGCCAGCCACATCACTGCCATCTTCCCTCTGTTATCTGGATGGGCCATCTGTCCTACATGCATAGAGAGCATCTCTTGCTCCCAGGGTTGCTGCAAGGCTGTAGGGACTGACTGCCATCTGCCTGGTGAATATTGGGGAGGGAGGCAAATGAAACAAAACCACTGAGGTCCACCTAAGTCAAATTATAAGAAGGCCTCGAAAGAGGTGCCCAGTGCTCTACTTCCTTTAAAATATTTAAATTGAGTCTTACAGACGTAGGACCTTGACTCGATCGTTACAGGCCAATGGATGGGAGGTTTTCCCTGACTAGCAGCTGGACCAGTGATCACTAGCTAAGTTTCTTTTTACTAGTCTCAGTCCCTGCCCAGCCTCACCCTCACAGGACAGCTTCAGGTCCATACTGCTTAGCCTAGGAGCCCTTCTCTCATGCTCCACAGTTGGCAAACTCTCTCAGAGCAAGGCCTTCTTAGTTAAAAAAAAATATGTGATGACAAATTGAGGGTCTGCACAAGATTGTCTTTCAGTTTCAGAGTCACCAGGGTCATCCATGAATTGTTCCAGTATCTTCACAATCAGATTTCCTTTACTGCTCAGTTGATCTGTCAATTAAATCTGCCACTGCACTCCCAGGTGTGGATCTGCACTAGCTAAACCCCCATCGATTTCACCACAATGAAGCCATTCCAACATGCTATTCACAATGTTTACTGGAAATGTCCTAAATGAATCTCCATTGTCTCAAGCTGATGTGGAGTGTGAGAGAGGCAACTGGCAACAGTTAATCATCAGAAACAAAGCTCAATGAAATTTCCTCCAGACCCCCATTGAGCTACCAAGTAAAATTATTTCAATGTCATTATTGACTGTCCACAACTCCAGCTCAGTGCAATTCGATCACATATGTCCATGGTCCCAGTAGCTGAAGACCCATTCTGTACAAGAGAATATATGCCTAACTCTATTTGCCATTATAAAAAGTGTAAAAAGCATAACATGGGCCATGATTGAGCATCCAGTGGTGCTAGAGTTTGGAATTGAGAGGGTTAAACAGACTCCCCACTTGTAACGTCATGCTTGGGTTGCAAAAAATTATACCATCACTTCTAGCTTCTCTCAAAATTCATTATCTTCACTCCTTGTCTGGCTCATTATTGTTTATCTTTTCCTTGTTCTTTTGGACACAGGAGTGATGCCAGGAAGCTGGGTGACAGTTAATGGGATTCAGGTTTTTTAAGAGATCAGAAACAAGCTGTTGGGAATTATGTACACGCTGGGAATTCAGACAGCTCCATCTCTGCCTGAGCATTCCAGAATTCTGCTGAATCGTCAATCTTGTGCTTTTTATGTGGCTCACTTAATGACTCTCTGCTTCATTCTGTGGGTTTTTTCATATTGCCAACAGTCACGATTTTGTTAACAGTTTGTAAGCACTATTTTGTTAAAGGCTCACACAAATAGAAGGGAAAGACATTCGCCTCTTCGAATTGCACCCACGAAAACAAAAAGAGGAAAATCCATTTAACAGTTATCAAAAACATACTAGTTTGGCAAGGGGGCCAGCAGACATGCTTTGACACAATTCAGAAGCGGAAAGGTTGTTGGGTTTCCTGGCATTAGCCAGAGGTCCTTGGAGGTACATTAAAACTGGTAAGGGAGCTCTCCAAATTACTTCATTTGCCATCTTTAACCCAAATCATTTTTCTGAGATGCAGGTCACAGAAAGGATAGCCTCCTTTTCAAAAGTTTTGTGACACCACAACATCAAGAACCCAATATTCATGTGAACATCTGACATGGACCAGTTCCAGCTTCATACAGGATTTAAAGGCTAACTCCCCATTGGTGGGTTCAGTTTACTATCCTCAGTTATGGATGAATGTTTAGTGCTCAGGTGCAAGTAATTCAGTTCCTAAAGGTTTGTTTCGGATCTGATAGTTTTATTGTCACCAATATCTGATAGTTTTATTGTCGCCTTGGCCATTCATTATCTCCTCCTTGGTTTGTGATGAATCCAGTTTTGCCCACGTTTGTCAATTTCTAAATATTTTATTGGATGTAAAACACTTTGGGAAGTCCTGGAGGACACTGAGGTAACACTGGCTCCAAGATTAGAAGTCCCTCGGGGTGGGTTGTGTTCCTGTCGAACCTACTAGTGGTCAGGAGAGATATTCACACAAGAGTTTCCTGGGACAACTCACTGAACATAATTGTCCCAGATTTGCACTATGTGTGGTAGCTGACAGGTATATTTTGCCCGCCATCCACAAAGCTGGGTTTTCACATCGTATCATCCCAAACCTGCTACATTAGTTATGCATTCCCAGGAAACACGCTGTTCCCATGGCGGATGGGCTCTCATTCGTCCGCCACGCCATCATCTCACCATTTCATCACACCGGGCACCATATTTAAAGTGCAGCCACACGCACACCTCTCAGTGCTTCCAGCCGATGACTGCTGCAAAGAAGACATGGCCCTGAAAAGTAAGAAGGCCGCAGCCCCCAGATTCAATGATGCATCCCTTGAGTGCATTTTGGATGAAGTGGAGGCTCGCCATGATGTCCTCTACCCCCGCTCTGGCCATAGGATGGGCAGCAACCTCACTAATCCGACTTGAGAGGTGTTAGCAGCCGTGGTCAGTGCCAATGTCCTGCAAAAGAGGACAGCCACCCAGTGCTACAAGAGGATGAATGATCTCCTCCATTCCGCCAGGTAAGTCACTCTTCTCATCATTCTCGACTTACACACTCACAAACCCATCACATGTCCACAGGGCTCTCAATCACTACCGGCTCAAGGGACACCACCATTCACTCTCTCACACACACCTTCATTGTCCTCATCCCGTCTATGAGACTACTCACCACCCACACATGCCAGGCATGCTCAACTCCATCACTGACCACATAATTGACCTCCAGCGAGAGAGGTGCAGGGCAGCCCGATCTCACTCCAACTACCCGTTCTCCTCTAGGAGTCAGCCAGGGGCCCTTGGTCACCCATAGGGAGGAGGATCAGTAGTTTTCCCCACTGGGGCCATCCATCTAGGTGACTCCGGGAGTGTCCGACCCATCCTAATCCCCTCTTCCTCTGATCTCAGCAGGTCCAGCTCCACAGGCCGAGGAGGGTGCCACTGCTACACAGCAGGGCCCCAAAAGCAGGCCAGGGCCCTCCAGGTCTCAGCCTCCCAGAGAATGTCCACCAAGGCAGCAGGCTGCCTCCGCCTCCACTGTGGAAGTCCAGGGAGCACCAAGATAAGAGAGGGTTAGGAAGGTCAAGAAGATGTAACTCTTTTGAGTCAAAACCAATTAAACTAAATTAACAAAATCAGGGCCAAAATAAAAGGCAGCCCCTCAAAGGGAAGCTGCAAAAGCAAAAGACAAAATTCAAAGGAAACTTACAAACATCAAACCAAAATGCAATTATGAGGGTCAATAGCTGCACAGCCTGGGCATGGTGTTATTCACTTCTACATAATGTCTCCCTGCCAATGGCTCCTTGTTCTGATGAGCAATGTTCATGTCAGTCAGATGTGAAATCTTTCTGTACAAGATAAAGGCAGGTGTCTCAGTCCAGAGCCACTTCCCTGTGTTCTGTGTAGCCTTCAGACCAAAGTGATGATCCAGCCTCACACTCCCAAGACACTAATGCTTTCAGCTTGACGGTGATTGTCATTGTTGCCAGAATGTCTTGGGCAGACGCCACAGGGTTCTCTGATTCTCTCTGTGTGCTCTCAGCATCTTTAAGCTGGGGCTGGCCCCTGTCTCTTCAGTATCTGTGACCTGTGATGCTGTGCTCCTGAAGGGGTCAGGTACTGAAGGTGGACAAAGGATCAGGTGCCTTTAAAATTTCATGGCTGTGTCACCATGATATGACCCTGATCACAGAGCGCAAGTGAGCTGCCCTTGGCCAGACAGGAGTCAGACATTCTCAGAAGCAATGTAAAGATCTATGGAGTGTCCTCACTGTATGTCATGATCATCCTCCTGGAATCGAGTGACTATTAGGGCCTCCATTGCATTTCCATGACAGGAGCAGTAGACAGAGAGTATGTGCGCTGCCATAAGCCAGAATGGGGTGAAACATTCACAGATATGATGTGAGGATCTATGGAGTCACCTCACTGCATGTCGTCATCATCCTCCACAAATCTAGCAGCTATGAAGGCCTCCCTAGTGCGCCTGCTTTGTCTGGCCAGTGCAAGGCCCTCATCACCGTCATCGTCACCTTCAAGGACCTTCTCACCCTCATCACCTTCAATGTCCTCCTCGGAGAAGGAGACCTCCAGCTCCTCCATCTACTCCTCAGCCAGCTCATCTCCTCATTGCAGTGCCAGGTTGTAAAGGGTGCAGCAGGCAACAATGATGTGTGACACCCTCTGTGGGCTGTATTGCAGGACTCCACCAGAACAAGCATGGAAACCTCATTTTCAGCATCCCAATATTTGATCCACCAAGTTGCATATTGTAGCATGAGCCTCATTATACAGTCTCTCTGCTGCAGTCTGAGGCCGCTGCATGGGCATCATCAGCCATGGCCTCTGCAGGTAGCCCTTGTCCCTGAGGAGCCATTCCTGCAGCCTCTGTGGGCCCTGGAAAAAGTCAGGGTCAGTGGCTCACTGAGGATGTAGGAGTCGCGCACATTCCCACAAAACCATGCGCACACCTGCAGCATGTGTTTCTGGTGGTCGCACATCGGCTGCATATTCAGCGAGTGGAATCCCTTGCGGTTGACATGGTTTACTGTGTGTTGCGACAGAGATCTGAGAGCCATGTGAGTGCAGTCGATGGCACCCTGCACCTGTGGGAAACCCGAGATCTGGGCAAATCCAATTGTTCTTGCATCCTGGCTGAACTGGTCCCAGGTGAAATGCACAGTTTTGTGCCCTCACAAAGATGGCATCCGTGACCTCCTGGATGCATTTGTGGGTGGAGGCTTGTGAGATCCCACAGAGATCACCTGTGGAGCCCTGAGAGGAGCCACTGATGTAGAAATTGAGCACCATGGTCACACTCATGTCCACTGGCAGTGGATGCCCTCTATGTCTCCGTGGCACCAAATCCTGCAGCAGCTGCAGATGTGACCGACCAGTTCCCTGGACATGCACAGTCTTCAGTGACACTGGTTCTTGATCATCTGCGGGAATGAAAGACGGGGCTAAAGACCCTGGGTCTAACTAGGTGCCAACCAGCGATGGCTCGCTGGGTGTCTTCAGTGGCATGTGTGGGAGCCCCAGCCGCCCCTTCTTCCAGAGAGTGCTGCTCCTCCCTCTGTGCAGCCAAACGCCTCAGTCACTCTCTTCTCTATCATCCTCGCTCTCTGTTTGCCATGAGTCATACAGCTAGGTCACCAGGCTCCATGATCCTGATGTACTCCTCCTGTAGGATAAAAGAAAGAGACACATGGTGTACTAAGAACCTGTCCTGGTTAAGTGTGAAGGCTCCTTAAGGCATCCCGGACAGTGCTGGACACTACTTGGATAGCCATGGATTAGTGTGCTGCATGGCTGCCCAAAACCCTACCCTCCTCCTCCTCCAAATCCCACTCCACCTGACCAATTGGCAGCAGCTTTGCCCATTAGACTGTATGCTGTGCTCTCAGCTCAGGCACAGGCATTCTCTTAACCCGCACTGCAAGGCTGCACTGTTAGCTTGAACTATGGGGGAGATTGGTCCAAATCAAGATAATGACATTGTAAGGGGCTGTGAGCGCCTCCACCAGTGACTGCTCCATGGCCAGCTTTAGCAAGGAGATTGTACAATGTGCCCAGTCGTCCAACTGTTCTGCAGTCCACTAAAATGCTCATTAGTTTGCAGTCTGTGCCTGAGAGGTGAAAAGCTCTGGAGCACTTGGTGGCACTTTGATGCCTCTGCGTTGCTTGCGTAGGCAGATAAGCTAGAGGCCTGTCTCCAATCATATCAATGTGGCTGTGCCTAAACAGTCTCAGCTGCAGAGGAATGGTCACTTTATACAAATGGTCCCTAATGCGTGGCCGCTTCCCTCACCCACCCCACTCCACCCCGCATGTGCTTGTGCACTACCTTCAACCAAAAAGCAGCCTTTACCCTCCCCTCAAAATCACCTCAACTGCAGGGCAGCCTTTGCCCCCCAACCCTGCAACTTGCCTCAACCTTGAAGTCCAACAGGCGTCCCTCTCAAGCGCTCTGCAGTGTTACTGTGCACTCACCTCCAAGTTCCCCTCAAAGTGCAGCCCACCAAATGCACGCCTTTTATATGCTGCTGTGAAACATATTGGCATGCAACCATGCCAACGTGGGCGGACGATCCTGCGGGCTCGCCTTATAATGATATACTGACATAATAAAATTAGGTTCCCGACACCTGATGGCAGGAAACGCGGCCCACCAGCAACTACGTCATGAAACCGATTTTTTCCCTTCTCACCATATTGTCCACTCATGCCACTGAGTACACCCAACGCCAATGGGCCTGGAAAATTCCATCGACTCTTTCTTCAGGTACCATGGCCTAAGAGGGCCTAAGATTCATTCAAGCCTACCGACTCCCACAGCTACCTCGACTACAGCTCCTCACAACCCACTTCCTGTAAGGACTCCATCCCATTCTCTCGGTTCCTTCACATCTTTCGTATCTGTTCTGATGATGCCACTTTCCAAAACAGTTCTTCTGACATGTCTTCCTTCTTCCTTAACCAAGGTTTTCCACCCACGGTGGTTGACAGGGCCCTCAACCGTGTCTGGCCTATCTCCTGCGCATCTGCCCTCACACTTTCCTTCCCTCCCAGGACCATGGTAGGATCCCCCTTGTCCTCACTTATCACCCCACCAGCCTCCACATTCAAAGGATCATCCTCCGCCATTTCCACCAACTCCAGCATGATGCCACCACCAAACACATCTTCCCTTCACCCCCCCTGTTGGCATTCTGTAGGGACCGTTCCCTCCGGGACACCCTGGTCCACTCTTCCATCACCCCTACACCTCAACCCCCTCTCATGGCACCTTCCCATGCAACTGCAGAAAGTGCAACACCTGCCCCTTTACTTACCCCCTCCTCGCCGTC
This sequence comes from Carcharodon carcharias, assembly GCF_017639515.1. Taxonomy (NCBI): domain Eukaryota; kingdom Metazoa; phylum Chordata; class Chondrichthyes; order Lamniformes; family Lamnidae; genus Carcharodon; species Carcharodon carcharias. The sequence goes on along the minus strand of NC_054475.1, from coordinate 53,277,815 downwards.
CAAGGGCCTAAACACTCCTTTCAAGTGAAGCAGCATTTCACTTGCACTTCCCTCAATTTAGTCTAGTGCATTCGCTACTCCCAATGCGGTTTCCTCTACATTGGATAGACCAAACGCAGACTCGGTGACCGCTTTGCGGAACACCTTCAGTCTGTCTGCAAGCATGACCTAGACATCCCTGTCACTTGCCATTTCAACACACCACCCTGCTCTCATGCCCACGTGTCCATCCTTGGCCTGCTGCAATGTTCCAGTGAAGCTCAACACAAACTGGAGGAACAGCACCTCATCTTCCAACTAGGCACTTTACAGCCTTCCAGACTTAACATTGAATTCAACAACTTCAGATCATGAACTCTCTCCTCCATCCCCACAGCCTTTCCAATCCCCTTTTTTTCTAGTAATTTATATATTTTTTAAAATATATTTTTCTTTTCCCACCTATTTCTATTATTATTTTTAAAATGTATTTCCATCCATTGTTTTATCTTCACCTTTTAGCCTATTTCGATCCCTTCCCCCTACCCCACCCCCACTAGGGCCAGCTATCGCTTGCTTGTCCTGCTTTCTACCCTTAATGTCACCATTAGCACATTTCTTAGCTAACATCACCATGGCTAACACCCGTCTGTCCTTTTGTCTATGACATCTTTGGCAATCTCTTCCTTGCCTCCATCTTTCACTGGCCCTCTATCCAGCTCCACCTGTCCCACCCCCCTCAAACAGCTTTTTTTCACCTCATTTCTATATTTCTTCATTTCAGATGAAGAGTCATACGGACTCGAAACATTAACTGTATTCCTCACTGCAGATGCTGTCAGACCTGCTGAGTTTTTCCAGCTATTTTTGTTTTTGTTTCAGATTTCCAGCATCCTCAGTATTTTGCTTTTATCTATGGCCTAAGAGGGCATTGGTGACCATGGACCTTCACGTTCATCTTGCTCTGGAGGCATGGATCATCTTTGTTGGTGGTTCTTTCATCCAGTTTGTGAGGCTGTTTAAAAAAAATCATTATTTGTCTATCTCGATCTCTCTTACCATCGATTTTTCCCATCAATTTCAGACTTTCTAAATCATGATTTCTTATTACATGTCTAAGAAATTTCAACTGTTTCTTCCTGATCTTGGTCAGCAGAGTTCATTTGGTCCCAGATCTTACTAGCACCTCTTCATTGGTAGTGTGATTTGTTCAAGATATCATCTTTATTCACCTCAAAACCCACAACCTGCAGCCTCAATTCATCTCTGTATTGCTTCACTGATTGTCCAACACTCACTTCCCTATGTCAAAATTGGAGTGATGTAGCATTCCATGATTCTCAGCTTTGTTTTCATTGTTAATTTTGAGTTTAGGTCCCCTATTCTGTCTATTTGCATACCTATTGGAGCAGTCACTGGCGTAAGTAACTACATTACATATGTAGTTGCATACAAAACAATGTAGGTTGCAGTGTAAGGAAACTAGGATACAGCCTTTGGGCAGTCCCGCTCTACACACTTAAGCAGCAGACTAGAGACAACCAGGCTAGGAGTCACCAATGCTTCACTCACTCACACGACTCTGGTCACTGCATGGTGTGATCCATCAGTTTTTTTCTCATACTTCGGAAGAGTGCCTGCAACAGAAACAATTGGAGCAAGCAGCCAAACAAAGCTGTAGAGCACGACATCCAGGCACAGAGAAAGAACAGAACTTTTCCAACTCAGATCTTCAAGCTCCTCTTGAAGAAATTGGATCAGGGAAGGACAGGCATCTGGCTGTCAGCAAGCTGGCCAGAAATGTCAGAGAAATGAGGTGGCACTGAATGCAAACCATCCCACTGCCCTAGGATCATTCCAGCAAACAATAATGACCCCAGGCTTCTTTTTCCACTACCCTTTTGTACCGTCCAGAAGGCAGGAAGGAAAATATATATATATATGTATCTACATCAACCTAGCTACTTTATAAAGTTATTACCTTATTTTAAAAATGGACAAAGGCTTTACCCTGACATGCCTGCCTAGCCATGACTCACACCAGAGGAATATATAACAGATACCACCCTGAAAAATTTGCACACGTGGTTTCAACTCCTTGGAAAGCTGACCTTTGCATTGAATGTGATTATAAAGCATCTGGAGAGAGCCCCATTATTAATAATTTTCCACCCTAATCCTTGTTGGTCCTCTGTGCCCTCACCAAGGTTAACCAATTAAAACAATAATCAGCAATTAGGGAAACTATGTTAAAGGGGGAAATCAGAAATCAAAAAAACATTTCTGTTTACAGATAGGTAGTGAAGAGGAGAAACCAGGGCTGTTCAAATTAATCCCCCTCCTGTCCGTAACAAAAATTGGGGCCTTGTCCAGGATTGATCCAACTTGAATTTGACCTGAGACCAAGTTAAGGGATGAGACAAATTTAAGATAAAAGAATCAGTTGGAAGCCAAAAGCGGGAAACTCGGTGGCTGAAACTAATTTTAAGATAAGTAACTTAGCACAAAAAATTCCTTGTCCTAACACTAAGAAAATGGCAACACTTGATGCCCGAATGTTTGTTCAGCAAGAGAATTTAAATGGAGAGAGTTTGGAGATTCTTAGTACAGATCAATTGAAAACTGCAGCTAGGGAAATACAGTTCAAATTGTCCAGCAAAATCAAAAGAAATGAACTAATCCTGATGTTGTTAGAATGTCTGGATCTGACATTACCAGTAGAGCAGGCAAATGAAGAGTTCAATCATGAACCTGAATCCCCTCCTAAAGCCAATTTTGAGCTGGAAAAGCTTAAATTGGAGCTAGAATTTAAGGAGAGAGAAAGAGAGGGAAGAGAGAGCGAGTGAACAAGAAAACAAAAAAGAATTGCAGTTCCAAAAATTGAAAATGGAGCTAGAAGCTCAAAGGGAGAGAGAGAGAGAGCAGACAACTATCTGCTACAAGGGAAAATCTCTCTCTACCTGGCAGCATCCCCTATCCCCCCAACCCAGAACCATTCTCTGAGGCCCTCAAGTACATGAGATACATTCCCAAATTTGAAGAGAGTGAGGTGGAGTCATTTTTTTAACCACTTATGAGAAAATAGCAGGACAGCTAAAATGGCCCTCAGAGATCCGGACATTTTTATTCCAAGGGCAGCTGTCAGGAAGAGCCCAAGAGGTCTATTCCATGCTGCCTTCTGAGATGCCCCTGAATTATGAGCAGACCAAGGCTGCCATCCTAAGTGCCTATGAGTTAGTCCCGAGGCACACTGTCAGCAATTCTGTTACGCTTGTAAGAAGCCAACCCAAACCTACATCGCGTTTGAGTGGCTGAAACAAATCACATTCGACCGATGGGTAAGATCCCTAAGAATCCCACACACCAATGAGGGGTTGGGTTAGCTAGTACTGTTAGAGGAATTCAAAACTTGCCTCCCCTTCAACCTGTGAATACACCTAAAGGAGCAGAAAATCCTCACAGCCAGGGGTTCAGCAGTCACAGCAGACAGCTATGACGTCACCCAAAGGCCTGGAAACTCAGGCAGACCCTTTCCAAACTATACCCATGAGCATTATAAAGAGAAGCAGGGTGATCTAGATAGGAAAGGGCCCCCACCCAGAAGAGAAAACACAAAAGAGGGTGTGAGAAGCCCCCCGTACAGCCCAAAAGGAGAATTCCCCAAGGCCGGTGTGTTCTCATTGCAACAAAATAGGCCATTCCAGACCCAAATGCTGGAGATTGTGAGGCAAACCAGTTGGACTAGTTGGGCTTCACATCCCAAATGACCCCCAAAGGATGGATAGTGCAGCAGAGCCTCTCGCATCAGAAACTTACCCATTGGTGGGCATCGCACGATGCGTGTCTGAGCTGGACAGACTCCCAAAGAGCTTCCAGAGTTTATTCCTTTCAGGAAGGGGGTCCTATGACCCAGCCCAAAATATGTGAGCAAGTTCATGGTACTGCTCCGGGACACAGGAGCCACCCAGACTTTAATATTAGATGGAAACCTAAACCTACGTTCCCCCACCCCCAATCTCAACCACCATCCTCCATGAAGGCCAAAGCCCTGATCAGTGGAGTGGGAGGAGGATCTGAGATTGCCCCCCTCCAGAAGGTCCACACCTAGAGTGTGACCTTGTTTCAGGCCCTGTCACAGTAGGAATGGTCCCTAAGCCACCAGTACCAGGAATCGATTTCCCTCTTGGGAAGGGTTTGGCTGGCAGTCAGGTGCTGGCTGGTGAAAGAATAGAGGCCAAGACCAAGCATCAGAAATCTGCAGAAGGACAGAAAGCTGAAGAAGGTGCAGAGGCCCAAAAGGGTGGGATAGCGCCCATAGACCTCGAGTGAGAGCTACTCGAAGGTAGCAAGGTCAATAAAATTAAACGGGGTCCAGAGAAGATCCCTAGAATCTGAAATAGATTCCCGAAGTATCCCCAAGTTAAATAGGGACCAGAGAAGCCCTGAAGCAGGGAAAGAAATATTGAAGGAGACGCCCCACATAGCTGAAGAACCTGAAAGAAGACAGGTTATTAAGCCTGGAAAGGAAAAGGTTAAGGACTTGCCTGAAGTATGGCTGGCAGAAACCTTCTTTCCGGCATTAAATGAGGACAAAGGGAGTTCCCAAACCAGTAAGTAGATAAGGAGGGTGATGCCTCCCCAGTGGAAAATCCACCAGGAAGGGTAGCTGTAGCTGCACCTCCACTTCAGGAGATTGGTGTTCCAGAAGACATGGAACATGTTAGGAGAGTGCTCCCTCCAAAACCAAAGGCCCCGGCCGGGAAACCTGTGGTAGATTTCACTGACCACTTCATGGCAAAGTTAAAGGTGGAGCAGAAAGGTCCCCAAATTGGCCCAGAAAGAGTGGGAATGATGCCTCACCCAGTCAATAAGCCACCTGGAGATACAACCAGAGCTGACCATCCCCCAGAGAGCAGCAGTGTCCCTAAACACACTGCATCTATCATGCAACAGACCAGCAGAGGGACCCCAACCAGATTGGACCTTATGCTCACCCACCATCATGCAGAATTGCAAGAGGACTGGACAGAGTTAACCGCTCCCGTTAAGACCATAAGACCATAAGACATAGGAGCAGAAATTAGGCCAATCGACCCATTGAGTCTGCTCCGCCATTCAATCATGGCTGATAAGTTTCTCAATCCCATGCTCCCACCTTCACCCCGTAACCTTTGATCCCCTTATCAGTCAAGAACCTATCTATCTCGGTCTTAAATACATTCAATGACCTGGCCTCCACAGCCTTCTGTGGCAATGAATTCCATAGATTCACCACTCTCTGGCTAAAGAAGTTTCTCCTCAACTCTGTTCTAAAAGGTCTTCCCTTTACTCTGAGGCTGTGCCCTTGGGTCCTAGTCTCTCCTACTAATGGAAATATCTTCCCCACATCCACTCTATCCAGGCCTTTCAGTATTCCATAAGTTTCAACAGATCCCCCTCGTCCTTCTAAACTCCATCGAGTATAGACCCAGATTCCTCAAACTTTCCTCATATGTTAAGCCTTTCATACCTGGGATCATTCTGGTGAACCTCCTCTGGACCCTCTCCAGGGCCAGCACATCCTTCCTGAGATACGGGGCCCAAAATTGCTCACAATATTCTAAATGTGGTCTGACCAGAGCCTTAAAATGATCCATGACCGCCCCACCAGGCCACAGATATGTAGCCATATCCGGTATGGATGTGGGAGAGGCCTCTGGTGGAAGGCCATCATCCTATCATCCCAGCCCAGAAAGGGTGGCCCAAGTTTAGGGGCCTGCCTGCTGCTATGCCAACCAAAAGCACCAGAAGCTAGAACTCTCCAGTTGTGCTAATGCCTGAGCCGGACCCCTAACCGGAATCCCCTAAAGAGGCCAAGGTCCCTTTAAAACACCCCACTCTCCTGACCCTCAGCTGAACCCTAGTACCTTGGTCCGAACAGATCAGCTCACAGGTTACCAAAGTGGACAGGCAGGAGCTGGGCTGAACAAGAGCAGCTCAGCCCTATGATCCCAGGGCCTGGCACCAAGGGAAGGAAATATCCAGCATTCCCCTGTGGATCACCCAGAGCAGCTTGACCATCACTTGCCCCTGAGTGCTAACCATCCTGTAAACCCCCCCCAGATCCTTTTTGAGGATACTTAGTCAGGAGGTTGGACTGCCTGACCCCCTACTGACGGAAGTCAGGTCTCTAGCACCAAAGAGACATCCCCATGCAGTAGATAATTGCCATTTCCCCTGCTAACTGCATGTCTGATGTGCCCTTCCTATTTTTCCTTCCTTAAGACCACATTTTTTTAAAAAAAGAAATGAAATGGGATTCATTTCATTTTTCTCCAACGGCGTAGGAGTGTCTCATTCAAAGCCCTGGAAGGAAAATATATATCTATGTCAAACTAACTACTTTATGGAAGTATTATTTTACTTTAAAATGGGTAAAGGCTTTATCCTGATATGCCTGACTAACCATGACTCACACCATAGGAATTTCTAACCTTCAGAAACCAGCAGGGACCTTGTTACCTTTAAAGAGATGCTAATACCCCTGTGACGGCAGAAAATCAAATTCCAAAGAAATGCACTAACACCTTTTATATTTCTAAGGCAGAGCTCCAGCAGAGATGGTATATCTGCAAGGACAAAAGGACCCTGACTCTTGTATTAAACTTCTCAAGATTCCAGACCTGGGAAAATACATTCTTTGTCCAAAACCCTGGAGAAGAAGTGGGGGGTATGTCACATGACCTCTCCCAAGCTGCTAGAACCTCTAATATTGCCGTGTGGAACAGAACCCAGGCAGTCTACTATTCTACCACCTTACAAGGTAGCAGCAGAAAGAGCTCTGTCTAGGTAAATGGTCAGGTCCTCATCGGCTCTGTGAACTACAGGAACATCAGAACTCCTGTATCTGTGCCTATAAGACTCATTCGCCTCTACGTGCCCTCTTCCATCGGGGCAGTCATTGCTTCTGAGAAGATGGATCGCCCTGCAACAGTTTCAGCCTGCTAACCTCTGAAGGAATATGCGATTTGGCTTTTGATTCTAGACGCTGGACTCACGTGAAACCATAACTTTTATTGTGTTTTATTGTGTTCTTGCCCTGAACCCCTTTCTTTCCCTTATCCATCTTTTATTAGAACCATTGAACCATAGAAAAGTTACAGCACAGAAGGAGGCCATTCAGCCCATCTTGTCCATGCCAGCCAGAGGACACGCAAGTGCCCTTTCTAATCCCACCTTCCTGCACCCAGCCCATAGCCCTGCAGCTTACAGCACTTTAGGTGCAGATCTAGGTACTTTATAAACGAGTTTAGAGTTTCTGCCTCTACCACCAACTTGGGCTGCGAATTTCAGACACCCACTACCCTCTGCGCCAAAATGTTTTTCCTCATGTCCCCCCTACACCTTCTGCCACTTATCTTGAATCTATGTCCCCTGGTTCTAGAATTCTCCAACAAGGGAAACAATTTTATCCTGTCCACTCTATTCCCCTCATAACTTTGTACACCTCAATCAAGTCACCTCTCAGCCTTCTTTGTTCTAAGGAAAATAACCCCAACCTATCCAATCTCTCCTCGTAGCTACACTTTTCTCACCCTGGCAACATTCTTGTAAACTTCTTCTGCACTCCCTCCAGAGCTATTATGTCCTTCCTGTAATGTGGTGACCAGAATTGCACACAACACTCCAGTTGTGGCCTCACCAGTGTTTTATACAATTCCAACATTATATCTTTACTTTTATATTCTATACCTCTGCCAATGAAGGAGAGCATTCCATATGCCTTCTTTACAACCTTGTCTACATGAACTGCTGCCTTCAGGGACCTGTGTACTTGTACACCAAGATCCCTCACTTCATCTAACCATCTTAGTATATTCCCATTTATTGTGTAATCCCTGTAACTGTTTGACCTCCCTAAATGTATGACCTCACACTTCTCTATGTTAAAATCCACCTGCCACTTTACCACCCACTCCACCAACCCATCTATATCCTCTACACTATCCACTACTCAGCCAATCTTTGTGCCTTCTGCAAATTTCCCAATTGTGCCCCCCCATGTTCACGTCCAAATTGATAATATATAACACAAACAGCAAGTGTTCCAATGCCGAACCCTGTGGAACACCACTTGAGACAACTTTCCATTCACAAGGGCATCCATCCACCATTACTCTTTATTTCCTGTTACAAAGCCAACCTTTTATCCAGTTTGTCATATTACCCTGAATCCCATGGCTTTTACTTTCCTGACCAATTTGCCATGTGGAATCTTGTCAAATGCCTTGCTAAAATCCATGTACACAACATCCACTGCACTACCTTCGTCAACCTTTTTTGTCACTTCCTCAAAGAATTCAATCAAATTTGCGAGGCAAGACCTTCCTTTAACAAATCCATGCTGACCATCCCTGACTAAGTCCATGCCTTTCCACATGACAGTTAATCCTATCTCTCAGGATTGATTCTACTAATTTTCTCACCACCGATGTAAGACTAACTGGCCAATAATTATTTAGCATTTCCTTTGATCCATTCTTAAACAATGGAACTACTTTTGGATTTCTCCAGTCCTCTGGTACCTCCCCTTTATCTAGTGAAGATTGGAAAATCATCCTCAGAGCATCTGCTATCTCCTCCCTGACTTCCTTCAGCAGCCTCGGAAACAATCCATCTGGCCCTGGTGACTTATCAACTTTCAAGGATTTCAGCCCTTTGAGTATTTCCTCTCTCTTTATGACTACCCCATCCAATATCTCGCAGTGTTCCTCCTGGACTACTATCTCTACATCTTCCCTTTCCTTTGTAAACACAGAGACAAAATATTCATTTAAAAACCTTCCCACCGCCTCTGCATCTACACACAAGTTTCCATCTTCATCTCTGATAAGTCCCACTTTTTAATGTATTGGTAAAACATCTTTGGGTTATCTTTAACTTTACTTGCTAATCTATTTTCATGCCCTCCCTTTGATTTCCTTATTTCCTTTTTTACTTCGTCCCTGCATTTCCTATATTCGTCTAAGATATCTGCAGTGCTTAATTCTTTGTGTCTATCGTAAGCTTTCTTTTTCTGTTTGATCTTTCCCTGTATTCCTCCAGACAACCAGAGGGGTCTAGATTCGGCAGTACCACTCTTATTTTTGTAGAGGACATGTTTACTTTTTACAATTAAGATCTCGCTTCTTAGTGCTTCCCACTGGCTTTCCACTGTTTTATCCTCCAGCAGTATGAGTGTAAAAAAGGGGCAGACATTGCGAAACTCCGTCCTGCATTTTGTGTGTGTGTAAAATAAGCCAACCCTCTTATTTTACCTTATGTTGAGTTTGCTGTAGGGTTATTAATAGAGGATTGGATCACTCCAACTCAATGGTTGGAGTAACTATGCCACCACTTATAAAGGGGGAAATCAGAAATCAAAAACATCTTTCTGTTTACAGATGTGTAGTGAGAGGAGAAATTAGGGCCCTCTGATTAAATTAATCCCCCTCCAGTCCGCAACACTTTGCTTAAATTCCTGCCCCCTTCACTCTCATCTCTCAAATGTGAGGATTTCATGAACTTTGCCACTAACTGCCCCAATTAAAACAAAAATTAAAACAATAATCTCAACTGCCTCTGCTACTTCCCCCTTGTTCCTCTCCCCACCATGCCAAAACTCTCCTTGCTCCCTGTCCCCCACTTTTGGGCTATTCTCTGCCCGACCTGTGCTCCCACATTCATCTCTAGTTTCTCGTATCCTCCTTCATGCTGTCTTTGGGTTAATTCTGTTCAGGGGACCCACCTCCTACTCCCTTGATGTCCTGCTGTTTTATATATTATTAAGCTGCTATTTCAGTCAGGGACTGTGTAAGGCTCCATGGGATTCAACACCCACACAGGGTTTTCATTATCAACACTTAGTGCAAAGCTATTGAAGAAAATGTATTGTTTTGAAATGGTTGGGCTAAAGTTAAGTTTTATAAACTATCTAAATTTGTGTTTTTTTGTTTTAGTGTAATCTTCTTAATAATTTAGAATTATTAGACAGTCTCTGAGACTGGTGCTTTCCATCAGTCAGATAAATCAGAGTGTATAGCACATAACCTTTCCAGTGGATACTGTAGGGTTCAATTGTTCTGTGTTTGATTATGTGAGTTTGTTTACTATTGATGCTCACTGTGCTTGATTGGTTAAGCCTGGGTGTAGAATCGGAGAAAGATAAACAAACATTGGAAGCCAGAGCTGAAGCATGGAGTAGACAGTTTAAAACACTAAATAAAGTTCCTGCACACATAGAAACTAGTGTCATCTCTGCATAATTCCAAGATATAAAATATATAACAGATACCTCCCTGAGGAATTTGCACATGCGGTTTCAGCTCCTTGGAAGCTGACCTTTGCATTGAATGAGAATAAAAAGCATCTGGAGAGAGCCCCGATATTAATAATTTTCCATGCTAATCTTTGTTCATCTTTTGTACCCTCACCAAGGTTAGCCAATTAAAACAATAATCAGTGGTTGACACTCCCATTACACAAACTGGATGGGATCTCACTGTGACCAGTCACAGCAGCATTAATCATATTATCCAGTTTTGGCACAATATAAATGACAAGTTGATGAAGAAATGGATGGGTGATGTGAGAAGACATCGGATTTGGAATTAGATGACAGTAGAAAGAATCACTTAAATCCTCTTGACCAGGAAAGGAACTCAAGGCCTAATGGGTGGCAAATTCATTAGTTGTCCAGTATTTGTGGACAAAGGGTCTAAGTAACACCAGCACAGGAACTGCAGGTGAGTTGACCAGAAGAAATGACCTTGGCAGAAGCGAAAGGATTCCTATTTGATCATGCTGAAACGGTATTGTTATATGGGTACTTTATGTAATGCAAGATAAATTTATTAGAAACCATACTTGCAATGTTACATATGAAGAGCTAGCAACGAAAGACAGCTTTAAAACTTCCATATGAATTAGAAATACTTTCCAACATTTGCCTACCTAACTCTTCAACCGATGCCAAGCCGTCACTCCCAGGGCAAGCTGCTGAAAATTTTCCCTGTTGTTTTATCGAATGTATATACTCATGCATTTGAAATTACTGGGTCCCTTTTTATTGCTAAATGAGGTAGGCAGAGCACACTGCAAAGGTACTGTACACGTTCAAAACAAAAACAGAAATACCTGGAAAAACTCAGCAGGTCTGGCAGCATCGGCGGAGAAGAGCAAAGTTGACGTTTCGAGTCCTCATGACCCTTCAACGGAACTAAGTAATGTTATCTCCTCCTATCACTGCTTGCTTGTCCCAACAACCCCCCCCCCCTTCCCACCACCCCACCAAACCAGCTTATATTTCACCCTTTTCCTATTTCTACTTAGTTCCGTTGAAGGGTCATGAGGACTCGAAACGTCAACTTTGCTCTTCTCCGCCGATGCTGCCAGACCTGCTGAGTTTTTCCAGGTATTTCTGTTTTTGTTTTGGATTTCCAGCATCAGCAGTTTGTTGTTTTTATTACTACTGTACACGTTCACTAGGTCGCAGAGTGACTTCCCACCAGATCAACATTCAGTAGCTTTGCTTTTGTATTGTGAGAAGCCACAGAGTAACTGATCCCTTATTTTGTTTTAATAAAGTTCTGATTTTTTACGTGAGTTTTGTGCAGATGTCATTCTGCATGGTTTCATATAACTTCCAAAGCGGAGAGCAGCATGTAATCTAGTCTGTCTCAATGTTGTTGTTCATGGCCACTGAGAGGTGTATGAGACTAATGTATGATGCACCAAGGTATTGTGGTGGTTATGTTACTGGGCCAGTAATACAAAAACTTTGCCTACTACTCCAGTTAGATTAAGAGTTCAAATCCCAAATTATCTGGTTAAGAATTTGAATTACATTTTAAAAATCTGCAAGTGTAAAGCAATTACTCATAGAGGTGACAATAAAGCTGTCAGATTATTGTAAAAACCCCACTAATGTCCTTCGAAGAAGAAAACCTTCCATCCTTATCTTGTCTGGTCTAGACGTGGCTCCAGTCCCACGCTGATTATTCACTGTCCTCTGAAGTTGTCCAGCTAGTGACCCACTTTTATCAAAACTTAGCACAATAATGCTGGACACATTCCAAGAATGCCTCCGGCCATCTCTGGGCTTGTCTTGTCCATGAGACCCACCTCCTGATTCCTTGTCCCTATTCCCACTAATCTGCTGATCACCTAACTTCCCATCCTGGCTCCATGAGGACCGATGTTGTTAATGGCTCTCTCTCCAGGGGTTGTTGCGCTCTTCTTTAAATCTTTAAATCTACTGTCATCACCCCCTCAAAACATTTGACCCCTCCATTGTTGCAAACTGCCACCCCATCTTCAATCTCCCTTTCCTCTCCTTCATTCTGTCACACCCATATCCATGACCACCTGTTGCAGAGCTTCACATTCCAATCTCTCTAATCAGGTTTCCATCCCGGCACAGTACCAAAATGGCTCTTGTCTAAATCACAAATGGCATCTTGTGACTGTGACAAAGGTAACCTTTTCCTCCTCAACCTTCTCGACGTATCTGCAGTCTATGACAGCCGCCTGTACCATCCTTCTCTAATATTCTCCACAATTGTGCAGTTGGGTGGCACGGCTATCGCTTGTTTCCATTCTTAGTTATCCACTTTCTTATTTGTAAGGATGGGGAAGCAGTTATCATTTGATGTCAAGGTCAACAATCCATTCAATAGCTTGTGATGCCAACAGGGTTGAAATTCAGTATGTAGGCGACGGGCTGACTGGGACAGCCACAGTCACAATCGAAGCTGTTCCTCATGTTCCACTTGCAGAGTAAATGGCCACATTGCTCCCGGCCCATCATCATCGTCAAGCGGTTAGGGGTTATCCAGATTTTCTGTGGAAAGTTGAAACCTGGGACTTGACCGCTCAGGTCAGTTACCAGGTTGTGGTTGGTGATGTTTACAGTCACCCAGGAGGTGTGCCATCGAGAGGTGGGTTTGGCATCAGTTTGTAGGGTGAGAAAAGTGCTATATAACTGCATCAAGATGAGAAATGGGAGGGGAGGGGGCCAATGATGGATCCTTAAGGGACACAGAAGTAATGGTGTCCTTTCCTTAACTACCATGCTGTTGCAAACATTGTTGCAAAAGTCCATTTGGTTCACTAATACCCTTTAGGGAAGGAAATCTGCTGTCCTTACCTGGTCCTACCTACATGTGACTCTAATGACCCTTCAGCATCCCTGATTTTACTCACTCCACCATTGGCATTCGTGCCTTCAATTTCCAATGCCCTAAGCTTTGGAATTCCCTCCCAAAGTCTCTGCACCTCTTTCTCCTTAAGCAGCTCAGTGTCAACTTTTATTTGATAACTCTCCTGTGAAGTACCTGGGATGCTTTATTATGTTAAAGATTCCAGCCTGGATTTTTGCTGAGTCCGGATGACTTGTGTGCTCTGTAAAAATGAATGGGATTCCAGATTCCAAGCCCATTTCCAGGATTTCCGGTTTTTAGTGCAGCCTTTCAAGGACATGAGCTGTTTTAGGCTGTGAGACCACACCCCGCAGTCCTATCTGGATGCATCCATTGTGGGCTTGGGATGTTCTACTCATGGATGTCAGGCAAGCTTTTCAAATAGTTGTGGTTCATGGCACCTCAGAGATGTCTTAAACTATAGCCTACATGAGGGAATATTTTGAAAGGTAAGCTATAAAGGTCCTCCTCATCCTCCACTCCCCCCCGCCACCTGCCACCATCCCCCCCAACCCCACCCCTCCGCCCCACCTAACCCATGCCAAGGTATGCTAATGGGTTTCTGGACTCTCAGCCAAGCACCATTGTGTATTCTTGGCTAAGAGCCCAGACATCCATTAGAGTATTAAAACACCTGAGCCCCAGGATAAACATTGCTTGATTGACAGCTCTGCCTCTCTGATTTAAGCTGTCAGCTGCACACTGTTTATTTACACATGTTAAAGTGTTTCAAGTGCTTGCATGTTCAGCTGCTAATACTTTAAAGAGTCTGTATTATTGACACTTTTATTGGAAAGGAATTTTTGGAAAGGAGTAAAAAGGATTTTTTTAAGAAAGCGGAAAGTTAGCAATGAATGACTGATTTTTAAAACTTTCTTTACCCATCCTACCGTCACTATAGGGCTCATTGGTTTTATACAGTATATAGTGGGTGAATGGGCATGGAAGTGTCTCAGCTTGGCATGGGGGTATGAGGGGTGTTGGGTGGGGGGCAAGGGGGTGGGCATAGCATAAAGGTGACATGAACGGGGCATGGGGAGTCTGTAGAGAGTAAGGGGATGTGAGAGATGGGGGCTGGAAAGCCATTTTGTTTCTATTTTAACAGGGATGAAGCCCCACAGCATGAGGCAGGCCTTTCAGACAGTCCGCCTCCACACTCAGCAGCCTCTGTAGCTACCTCAGAACTCTTTCCCGGGTTGGGTTGGCCTGACAGCAGCCTGTATCCCGCAATGAAAATCAATCCTTTGCAGGCACCTTCTCCCGATGTGGCAGGACCAAGCCAAGAATTTTCCTGATTCCCGCTATTTGCCTTGAGGATGAAAATCCAGTCCGCTATATAAATACAAGCTGTCACTTTATGAATTAATAAATGTCACTTCACTGCCTTCCCACAAGGTTTATTAGAGATTACAAATTTATCTTCATTTGGAAAATGAAATCTAAACTTCCACCCCTCACTTAGATGGAAGACCCACCTCAGAGAGTGCTGCCAGTATGATGATTGGCCAGCAGCCCAGTAGTCCCAGCAGTGCCACTATAAATACTCCCCAGATTCGAAGTCTTGGAGACCAGGACCAGGTAATTGTTGAGGTGTTTGGGAGGGAGGTCTCATGGTAGAGGACAGGAGGTGAGGCCCAGGATAGTGGAGTAATGGGGGTGCGGGTCTTGATGGAGAGACTGGGGGTAGGGGAGAGGTGATGGATAGGAAGCACCCATTGAGCGCACATTTTTGGGGGGTGCCCAGTATGCAAGGGTGGTTCTTGAGTGAGGTCCCCCTGCCCTATCTGCCCGAGGCCCCAGCAGGGCTACCTGAAGGGCTACGCCCTCAAAATTGAGGCTGAGGAAGAAGTGGCTCTTAACTGGCCAATAATTAGCTTCAATGGGGATGAGGGTAGGCGGGCTGGTGGGCAGAAGAGTTACGAGAGGGCCACCAGGAGAATTTTACAGCCCCTCCGCCCCCCCCAATCCCATCCCCTGCCTCCCTCCTGCAAACTCAACTACCTCTGGTTTCTCTGTCCGTCAATAATGGAGTGACATTTGCAAGTTTCCAATCCAAAGGCAGAATTCCTGAATCTGGAAAGCTTCGGAAACGTATGACTAATGTACTGCAATTTCCTCATTTATTTCCTTAATACTTTGGATGCAAATGATCAGGTCCCGGAGATTCATCAGCCTTAAGTCCCATTATTGGTGCCATTAATATATTTTAACTTACGTTAAACCCATTCATCCTCTCTATTTTGAGGATCCGTGTATATTAGGTATTTTGTCCTTTTCTTCCACTGTGAAAATATGTGCAAAGTACTTGTTTTAAGTCTACTATTTCCTTATCATGCCTTATAGTTCCACCCATCTCTGAGCCCATATTTCCTTATACTTGTTTTGCTCTTCATAAATTTATAGAAACTTTTGCTGCTGGCTTTGAAATTTCTTACAAGTTTTCTCATGATCCTTTCCCTCCTCATACCATACCTTGAGAGGGTGGTGGTGACTACAGACTCCCATTGGATTGGTCCATGATTATGTTTGGCAAAGTGCTGCAGTGGTTTGCTGTTG
Organism: Carcharodon carcharias; assembly: GCF_017639515.1. Taxonomy (NCBI): domain Eukaryota; kingdom Metazoa; phylum Chordata; class Chondrichthyes; order Lamniformes; family Lamnidae; genus Carcharodon; species Carcharodon carcharias. The sequence goes on along the minus strand of NC_054475.1, from coordinate 53,262,063 downwards.
CCTTCTGCAATATGGCTGATCAGGAAACTTTCCCACACTCTTACCACCTGGAAGGAGTTGCAGGCTGGTAAAGAGCCTGTTTGACCACGTTATGAATGCACCTTCCAAGGCCATCAAGTCCTGAAGTGGGGCTTGAACCTAGAGCTTCTAGCCCAGAGGTAGGGACACTTACCCATTGCTCCATCAGACTTCTCCACCATCCTTCTATTTTTATCCTTGTGTTCCTTTTTTATAGTTCTGTGGGTACACTATAGTTCCACTATTTCCTGCATTTCTTTTGAGTCTTTTCTCTAAGCTTGATACTGTTTCTTTCCTCATGTAACCTCTTACCTCTTGACCACGATTTCACCAGTGGAGCTATGCATCTTAGAGTAATCTCCTCATTTTGAATCATACCAAATACTCCTTTGAATACTCACATTGTTTGTCTGCAAGTTAACCCATCAACAGATCAGCCCAGAATACTATGGTCAGTTTCTTTCACATACCTTACTGAAATTTAAAACATGGGGTGGAATTTAATGCTTCCCTGCACCCCCTCCCCCTCCCCACCCCCAGCCCTTGCTCCTGCACCATTTAGTTAGGGGTGGGAAATGTAGAGGTAGATCACCCCACCCATTTGCTATTTCAGGCTTTTAAGTAGCCAATTAAGGCTCTTATCCTGCCAACGCTGGTAAAAGGGGAGACCATGCCACATTGGTAGGCCACCAGGTCAGCCCTGGCAGCCAGACTGAAGGCTGAGGTTGGGGGACAGGGACACCCTTTGCCCAATGGAGGGCCCCTTCAGTGTCAAGGGCTGCCCCTGTGAGAAGACTCCACCTTGACCTACACACTGACCCCAACCTACCTACCCTCACCTGACTGACCCTGACAAGGCTACCCAACTTACCTGGTTCTGGAGCTTTCATGGTCACTCCTTATCCTGGGCCTCCTGCAGCCTCGGTGGCTCTGATGGGCCTGAAGACCTGCCAGCCTTCTACTTGGCTGGTAGCTCGTGGAAGCGGGGATCCTCTTCCTGGGGCCTGATGACAGGCAGCTAAGTGCCTGATTGGGATTTAATCCCACTGGCATGTCTGGAAATGGTCTCAGTGGGGTTGCCACCATCTATGTGGCTGGCGAACGAATCCATCTCCTTGGCAATTAAATTCAGCCTTTGGCTTGTGACTGTCTTTCTCCCTCTCAAACCTGATACCAAATTCTATAATATCATAGTCATTCGTTGTTAAATGTTCCCTTACCATCAGATTGTTAACTAATTCCAATTTGGTACTCGTCACTAAATCCAGAACAGCATGTTCCTTTGTCGTTTCTTAAACATTGTTCTGAATATGTTCTAGAAACTTATTGCCTTTACCAAAGGAGCTGTGCAGGTCTCCTGGTCTATGTGAAAGTTAAATTTCCATGAATAACAATTTGTTTTGGTAATGTTTTTCCCTGGTCTCTGTATTTATACACTCCTCTATCTCCAACTGCATCACCACTATAGGAGACCAGGGGACACCTACCTGTATCTTGCATCTTTTGCTATTCCTTCAGCCTATTCATACCATTTCCTGGTCACCATTTCAGAAATCGCTTTTTGTTACTACGGCAATTGTATCTTTTATCAGTATTGCTACTTTATCTCCTTTCCTTTGCTCTTTCTATAGATTGCCAGAATATTTAGCTTCCAATCATTCTCAGATTGTAATTCACTATAATTAACATCATAAACTTGAAGTTAAATTTGTGCTTCTAATTTGCTTATTTTATTTCTTCAGATATGCTCATTTGTGTACAGGACTCTTCGCTGAGTCCCTGTCCCTGTTCTGCTGATCTACATCTCACACTTCTTGTGGATTTTCCACATTAAGTTGTTTCAACGTTCAACATCATCCTTCCATATTTTATTGCTAAACAATGATTAAAAAGAGAATTAAATCCAGCCATTTTATGATGTGTTCTTGTGACCTGCAGTCAATAATTTACTAGCAATTGCAATTGTTCTCTAATTGCTCCCAAGAGTTTACGAACAGCCAGAATTGGTTTGCAATTACCTCACACAGAGTTCTTAAGCTGTGGCTTAAAGAGACTTGGTAACAGTTAAAAGTAAAACCATACCCTTGTTCCCAGGTTACTTAATTCTCATTCTTGTTTTCAAATTCCTCCATGGTCTCACCCCTTCCTTCCTCTGTAATCCCCTCCAGCCCTACAATCTTCCATCTGCACTCCTCCAACTCTTCAGCATTCCCAAATTTTCATAACTCCACCACTGGTGGCCAAGCTTTCAGCTGCAGAGGCTTTAAAGTCTGGAAATCCATCTCTAAACCCTCTCTCATCCTCCTCTCTCCTCCTTTAAGACACTACTTAAAACTGACCTCTTTGACCAAGTTTTTGACCATCCGTTTTAATATCTCCTTGTGTGACTCAGTATCACAGTTTTTTCATAATATCCCTGTGAGGCAGCTTGGGATATTTCATTATGTTAAAGGCACTTTATTAACTCATATCTTTCTTTTTTTTGTCTCTGATCTCCCCTCATGCCCTTTCTGAGCTCATCTTGTCCATGAGGCCCACCTCATGCTCCCTCAGTTTTATTCCAACTAAACCACTGACCCACCAGCTTCCCCTCCTGGTGTCTATGTTACCTGATATTGTCAATGATTCTCTTCAGGTGTTGTCCTTCTCGGCTTTAAATCAGCCATCATCACACTTCTCCTCAATAAACATCCCTTAGCCCCACTGTCCTTGCAAACTGCTGTCCCCTCTCCAAACTCCCTTTCCTCTCCAAGGTCCTTGAACCTGTTGTCACGTCCCAAATCTGTTCCTATCTTTCCTGGAACTCCATGTTTAAAGCCCTCCAATCAGGTTGCCACCCCTACCAAGTCAAAGTCACAAATTATATCCTATGTGACTATGGCAAAGGTGAATTTTTCCCCCTTGGCCTTTTCTGAAACCTTTGACACGGTTGACCAGGCCATCCTCCTCCAATGCCTCTCCACCATCGTCCAGCTGGGTGGGATTTTTCCCAACTGATTCTATTCTTGTCTATCTAATCATAGCCAGAGAATCATCTGAAATGGCTTCTCTTCCTGCTCTTGCACTGTTACCTCTGGTGTCCCTCAAGGATCTATCCTAGGCCCCCTCCTACTTCTCATCTATATCCCCAGCAACATGATCAGAAAGCAAAATAGTTTTGTACGTTGACGACACCCAGATCAATTTCACTACCACCTCTCTCGACAACTCCATTGTTGCTAAGTTACCAGACTACTTACTTGACATTCAGTACTGGTTGAGCAGATATTTCCTCCAATTGAATATTGGGAAGACTGAAATCATTGTTTTTTTTCAGACTCCAAACTCCATTCCCTAGCTACAAACTCTATCTCACTCCCTGAAACAGCCTGAGACTAAGCCCACCTATTCGCAACCTTGCTGTCACATTTGTTTCTTATTGAGGTTCCAACTTCATATTCACACCACCTCCTTCCACCTCTGCCTCTTTCCCTGACTCAGCCCTACCTCAATTCGCCTGCTGCTGAAACTCTCATTGACGCCTTTGTTACCTCTAGACTTCTCTGGTGTGTTTAGAAAGTCTTGATAAAGCAACTGAAAAGCTTCTTTTAAAAACCGTAATGCCACTAAGTGTCTGGTCCCGTTCTGATACTTCGAACTGACGAGGTGAAATCTTTGTTGGTGATTAATTATTTTAAGGACGTTTAAATGATAGGGCATTGCACAGTCATGACTCAGTATTAACCCAGTTTCTGGTTCACAGTACTGTATAAAACTGCCAGTAATGAGACACTAATTGACAATCTCATTTAGTGAGGCCCCAAGGATGACTGTTGGAGGTAATAGGGATGACACATTGTAGCAGAATGTGTTTCTCTTTTGTGCTCGTGGTTGAGCTTCATTATTGACCACCATTAGAGGAGGGTATGTTTTGTATAAAAAGACCCAACCTATGTGTGTTTGAGACTGGGAGAAAAAGCAAAATAAATGAGAGCATTTGCATGTGTCTCAGAGACAACACAAAGCACAACATGCATGGCACAAGAAATTACTTTGTATTACAGTGGCTGTTGTTATGGAAGCAGATACCAATTACACAAACATCACGTCAGTACATGATTGACCAGTTCTTCAGGTTTTGCTTAGGGAGGAAGACTGGCTACGACCTATAAAAATAAAACACTGTCAATGCTGGAAATCTGAAATAATAAAAGAAAGTGCTGGAAATACTGAGCAGGTCTGACAGCATCTGTGAAAAGAGAAACAGAATTAATGTTTCAAGTCAAATATAACTTTTTTCAAACCTTCAGAACTGGCTCGGACAGAGCCTTCCTCTTCTTTTGAGTAGAGCAATGAGATCTTTAACAATCACCTAAATGAACAGGTAGCGTCCTGGTGTAATCTTTATTGAAAGGTAACCTATCTCTAATCCTACAGTCTCTCAATACAGTTCCACAATATGTATAAATTCAGGTTCTGGGGTGGGGTTTGAACCCACAGCCTTCTGACTCAGAGGTGATGATGCTTTCATCAGATATTCACTTGTGAAAACATCCCATCAATAGCTCTTATTTCATATAGTCCAAAATATTCATGTGCAGTTACACAGGTCAGCATTGCCTCACCCAAAAAACAGATGCTTTCCTTTTCTGGATAGACAGTAGAAGTGCTGATCATTGGGCAGTGTGGCTGATGCTCTATTTCCCGACAGTACTGCTGACATGCTTCACAACTTGACAGCATTAAAACAGAAAACAGCTTTTAGACAGGGATTTGAGGGCCTGTTCACATTTTTGAGTGATTACACTAGGTATTTTCCTGGGTGTAACTTCATTGACCACTCATAAATGGACATCATTTCCCTTATGATCTGGATTGTACCCTTTTCCATCATAGAATCTAGGCAGAGGATACCAAGGTGCAGAGATCATTATAAATAATTCTTAATCCATATACTAACTAACCTAGGCTGCCATAAATCTCCACTCTTTGAATGACGAATTAAGTCAATGCTTTCACCTAAGTAGGGCACTGGATCTGGATTAAGTTATTTTATTTACATAAAGTAGATAAACAGTATAAAAAAATTAACTGTGATATAAACAACCACTTCAGTAAAACAATGAATGTCTAACTAACTCAGAATCACAGAAGTACAGAATGATTACAGCACAGAAGGAGGCCATTCAGCCCATTGTGTCTAGGCTAGCTCCCTGAAGAAGTAATTCACCAAAGTGCCACTTGCCCGCCATCTTCTTCCTGGAACCTTGCACATTCCTCCTTTTCAGATAATTCGATTCACTCTTGAATGCCTCAATTGAACCTGTCTCCACACACTCTCAGGCAGTGCATTCCAGATCCAAACCCCTCGCTGTATGGAAAAGATTTTCCTCATGTCACCATTGCTTCTTTTGTCAATTACCATAAATTTGTGCCCTCTTGATCTCGATCCTTCCATCAATGGGAACGGTTTTTTCCCTTTTCACTCTGTCCTGACCCTTCATGATTTGAACACCTCTATCAAATCTCCTGTAAACCTACTCTAATCTAAGGAAAACCGTCCCAATTTCTCCAATCTACCTACATAAAGGAAGTTCCTCATCCCTGGAACCATGCTTGTGAATCTTTTCTGCACTCTCTCCAATGCCTTCGCAAAGTGGGGTGCCCAGAACTGAACATAATAATCCAGTTGAGGCTGAACTATACAAGTACTATACAAGTTTAAGATAACCCCCTTGCTCTTGTACTTTATGCCCCTTTAATAAAGCCCAGGATACTGTATGCTTTATTAACTGCTCTCTCAACCTGTCCTGCCACCTTCAATGATTTATGCACACATACACCAAGGTCCCTTGCTCCTGCACCCCCATTATAAATGTATCCTTTATTTTATATTGTCTCTTTGCATTCTTTCTACAAAAATAAATCACTTTGCACTTCTCTGTATTAAATGCCAACTGCCAGTTCTATGCCCATTCCGCCAATCTGTCTATATCTTTTTGAAGTACTAGCAATCCTCCTCACAGTTCCAAATTTTGTATCATCTGAAAATTTTCAAATTGTGCCCTATAGTCCAAGGGCTAGGTCATATCTGGAAGCACTGGGGTCCTGACACCAACCCCTGGAGAACTCTACTATAAACATTCCTCCAGTCTGAAAAGCATCCATTAAGCACTATTCTCTATTGCCTGTCACTCAGCCAATTTTGTATCCTTGCTGCTCCTGTCCCTTTTATTTCATGAGCTCTAACTTTGATTGCAAAGCTGTTGAGTGGCACTTTAACAAATGCCATCTGGAAGTCCATTTACATCACATCAACAGCATTACCTTCATCAACTCTTTCTGTTACATTGTCAAAACACTCAAGAAAATTAGTTAAGCTTGAATGGCCATTCACAAATTCCAGCTGACTTTCTTTACTTACCTGCATTTGCCCAAATGATGATTGATTTTATTGATTTTGTCCTGAATTATCGAGCTGGATTTTATTGGTGGGGGCTGGGGATGGTGGGGTGTGGGGGGGTGGGGGGTGTGGGCGGTGGTGGACAGCTCGCAGCCATAATGCGCTGCTGGTGGGCAAAACAGGCAAAGTGAAACTTCCAACCCTCAGTGGGAGGATGTCCCACCCTCCAGAGTTGGCTGGCAGCTGGAGCAGTCCCAGTAGCGCCAGAACTTGGTAGTGGGCATTGCCAGGACTGCAAGCAGGTGCAAGAAGAAGAGAAGATGGACGTTAGAGCCAGGTAAGTCAGGCCTCTTGGGCGGAGAAGGATTGGGCAGCCTAGGGAGCGGGTGAGGGGGTTCGGGAGGCTGGTTTTGGAAGCTGGGTGAGAAGGAACATAGAGGGCTAACATCTTCAGCAGGGGTGCACCAACTCCCCAAATGATATGCTGCACTTCCGTCTTTCCTGCCTTTTCTTAACTTGTATTCAAAAAACAGCCTGCCCACTCCCACCCGCCTGCCCACACCAACCATATTATGACATGGGCAGCATAATATTCCAGTCAGCTGGCTGGTGACAAACTAAATTGACAATTAATTATTTATTTAAAAATGGCAGGCGGGCTTCCAATTTTGGCTCCCATCCACCTACCCTGTGATGGGGGACAGCTCGGGGTGGGTTGGAGTGAGCAGGCTGGGCAACCCTGTTACTTTATGTCAAAACAAAAACAAAAATAAAAATACCTGGAAAAACTCAGCAGGCCTGACAGCATCTGCAGAGAGGAACACAGTTAACGTTTCGAGTCCATATGACTCTTCAACAGAACTAAGGAAAAATAGAAAAGAGGTGAAATATAAGCTGGTTTAAGAGGGGGGAGGGGGTGGGACAGGTAGAGCTCGATATAGGGCCAGTGATAGATGGAAATTGCCAAAAGATGTCATAGACAAAAGGACAAAGAGGTGTTGATGGTGGTGATATTATCTAAGAAATGTGCTAATTGGTGACATTAAGGGTAGAAAGCAGGATGAGCAAGGTACAGATAGCCCTAGTGGGGTTGGGGTGGGGAGAAGGGATCAAAATAGGCTAAAAAGATAAAACAATGGATGGAAATGCATTTAAAAATAATGGAAATAGATGGGAAAAGAAAAATATATATAAATTATTGGAAAAAAAGGGGATTAGAAAGTGGGGGGGAGGGATGAAGGAGAGAGTTCATGATCTGAAGTTGTTGAACTCAGTGTTAAGTCCGGAAGACTGTAGAGTGCCGAGTCGGAAGATGACGTGCTGTTCCTCCAATTTACGTTGAGCTTCACTGGAACATTGCAGCAGGCCAAGGACAGACATATGGGCATGAGAGCAGGGTGTTGAAATGGCAAGTGACAGGGAGGTCTTGGTCATGCTTGCGGACAGACCGAAGGTGTTCCGCAAAGCGGTCACCCAGTCTGCATTTGGTCTCATCAATGTAGAGGAAACCACATTGGAAGCAGTGAATGCAGTAGACTAAATTGAGGGAAGTGCAACTGAAATGCTGCTTCACTTGAAAGGAGTGTTTGGGCCCTTGGATGGTGAGGAGGGGGGAAGTAAAGGTGTTGCACCTTCTACGGTTGCATGGCAAGGTGCCGTGGGAGGGGGTTGAGGTGTGGACCAGGGTGTCCCAGAGGGAATGATCCCTGTGGGGTGAAGGGAAGATGTGTTTGGTGGTGGCATCATGCTGGAGTTGGCAGAAATGGCGGAGGATGATCCTTTGAATGCGGAGGCTGGTGGGGTGATAAGTGAGGACAAGGGGGACCCTATCATGGTTCTGGGAGGGAGAGGAAGGTGTGAGGGTCGATGCACGGGAGATGGGCCGGACACGGCTGAGGGCCCTGTTATTTTATGTACTCTCCAATCAAAAACATTCCCAGTGTGCGGTGGCGGGGGGCAGTAAAAATCCAGCCCATTGTTTCAAGAAGCTTCCCCACCACTGAGATTACACTAACTGGCCTGTAGTTGCTGGGTTTACCTTTACACCCTATTTGAGCAAGGGTGTAAATTTTCAATTCGCCAGTCCTCTGGCATCACCCGAGTCTAAATAAGATTGGGAAACTATGGTCAGTGCCTCCACAATTTCCACACTCTCTTCCCTCTGTATCCTTGGATGCATCTCATCGGTCCTGGTGCTTCATACTAGAGAAATTAATGGGACTTAAAGTAGGTAAATCCCCTGGACATGATTATCTACATCCCAGAGTGTTGAAAGAAGTGGCTGCAGAGATAGAAGATGCATTGGTGATGAACTTCCAAAATTCTATGGTCTCTGGATGGTCCCTGTAGATTGCAAGGTGGCAAATGTAACTCGACTTTTTAAGAATAGAGGGAGAGAGAAAGCGGGAAACTACAGACCTGTTAGCCTGACATCAGTAGTAGGGAAAATGCTAGAATCTATAGTAAATGATGTGATAGCTGGACACTTAGGAAATAATGGTAGAATTGGGGAAGAGTCAGCATTAATTTATGAAAGGGGAATCATGTTTAACAAACCTGTTGGATTTTATGTGAGGATGTAACTACCACAATAGATAAGGGGCAACCAGTGGATGCAGTATATTTAGATTTCAGAATGCATATAATAAGATCCCACACAAGAGGCTAGTAAACAAAATTAGAGCACATGGGATCAGGGGTAATACACTGGCATGGATTGAAGATTGGTTAACGGGCAGAAAACAGAGAATAGGAATTAATGGGTCATTTTCAGGCTATCAGGCTGTGACAAATGGGGTACTTCAAGGATCAGTGCTTGTTCCCCAGCTATTTACAATCTATATCAATGATTTGGCTGTGGGGATTAAATGTAATTTTTCAAGTTTGCAGATGACACAAAACTAGGTGGAAGTGAGAGTTCTGAGGAGGATGGAGAGATGATTCAAGGGGATTTGGGGAGGCTAAGCAAGTGGGCAAAGATTTGGCAATTGGAATACAATGTGGAGAAATGTGAGGTTATCCACTTTGGTAGGAAAAACAGAAATATGGAGTAATTTTAAAATGGTGAGAGGCTGGGAAGTATTGAACTTCAAAGGGACTTGGGTGTGTTTGTTCATCAGTCACTGAAAGATAACATACATGTACAGCAAGCAATTAAGAAGACAAATGGTACATTGACTTTATTACAAGAGGATTTGAGTATAGGAGTAAAGATGTCTTATGCAATTATTTAGAGCTTTGGTAAGACCACACCTGGAGTACTGTGTGCAGTTTTGGTCTCCTTACCTAAGGACAGATATACTTGCCATAGAGGAAGTGCAACGAAAGTTCAACTAAATTAATTCCTGGGATGGAGGGATTGTCTTATGAGAAAAAATTAAATAGACAGGGCTTTTATTCTCTGGAGTTTAGAAGAATGAGAGGTGGTCTCATTCAAACTTGAAAAATTCTTACAGGACTCAACAGGGTAGATGCAGGAAGGATGTTTCCCTTGGCTGGGGGGCCTAGAACCAGGGACACAGTCTCACATTAAGGGGCAGGTCATTTAGGACTGAGATGAGGATGAACTTCTTCATTGAGAGGGCGGTGAATCTTTGTAATTCTCGCTCCAGAGTGCTGTGGAGGCTCAGTCATTGAGGATGTTCCAGGCTGAGATCGATAGATTTCTACATATTAATAACACCAAGGGATACAGGGATGGTGCAGGAAAATGGTGTTGAAATAGAAGATCAGCCATGGTCTCATTGAATGGTGGAGCAGTTCGAAGGGCTGAATGGCCCACTCCCATTCCTATGTCTCATGTTTTTATCCACTTTTAATACAGACAGCTTATCCAATACCTCCTCCTTGTCAGCTTTAAACCCTTCATGTGTCTGAATTACCTCGTCTTTCACCATGACCTGCACAGCAGCTTCTTCCTTGGTAAGCACATGCTGAGTGTTCATTTAATACTTTAATGTTCAATTCCATGCCCCCTGTCCCCTGCCTCCTTGTGTAAATTCCCTTTTTGGTCCCTAATTGGCCCTAATCCTCCTTTAACCACTCTCTTACTAAATATTTTTGGATTCTATTTTATGTTGGCTGCCAGTCTCTTCTCATACTTTTTCTTTTCTTCTCTTATTTGCTTTTTCAATTCCCCTCTGAACCTTTTTTATTCCACCTGATTCTCGGTTGTACTATCTATCGGAGGTCTGCCATAACCACACTTTGTCTTCTTCTTCTTAATCTCTATCTCTTTTGTCATCCAGGGAGATCTGGATTTATTTGCCCTACCTTTCCCCTTTGTGGGAACATACCTTGACTGTACTTGAACTATCTCATCCTTAAAGTAAGTCTATTGTCCAGTTACAGTTTTGTCTGCCAACCTTTGATTCCAGTTGTTCTGGGTTAGGCCCGCTCTTACCCCATTGACGTTGGTTTACTCTCAGTTACTTATTCTTACTCTGGATGGTTCCTTGTTCTTTTCCATAGTCAGCCTGAACTTTATGATACAATGATCACTGTCCTCTAAATGTTCGCCTATTGACGCTTGATCCACTTGGCCCATCTCATTCCTGAGAACCAGGTCTAGCAGAGCCTCCTTTATTGTTGGACTGGAAACATACTGCTGTAGAAAATTTTCCTGAACACACTCAAGGAACTCTTGGCCCTCTCTGCCCTTTGCTCTACTGCTACCCCAGTCTATATTGGACATTTGAAGTTCCTCGTTATAATCAGTCTGCAATTTCTTGCAAATTTGTTCCTCTACATCTTTCCCGCTGATTGCTGGGAACATTATCTCTATAAATAGCCTCTGCACTTATTACAACCTCAAACTAACCTCCTAATGCTAACCTTCTGTGTTTTAATGGTACAAACCTCAGTTCTAAAACTCAATCATTCTCTTACTGGTTGCTGCTAAATTCCCACAGTGATGTGCGACTAACTGAACTCATAGGGCTGAATTTTCTGACTGAAGCTGGGAATCAGGAGGTGGGTTCGATTCTGGGTTGTGAGCCTATTCCCAATGAGGTTCTTTCCTTCAGATGAAACATTAAAACCAAGACTCTGTCTGCCCTCTCAGGTGCATGTAAAAAATACCATGACACAAAGGATACAGGAGTCTCCTAAGAGTCCTGGCCAATATTTTCCTCATATATAAATGCATGGCTGTTTATTTCATTTTCTTGTGAAGCACCTTGAGACATTTTAGCACATTAAAGCTACTATATAAATGCAAATTGTTGCTGCTATTTGTGGGCTCTTGTTATACACAAATGTGCTGCCAATTTTTCTACATCAAAACTTCAATGCCTGTTAAGTCCATTGGAATGTTGTAATGTTGTGAAAGGCGCTATATAAATGCAAATTCTTTCTTCTTTCAATTTATGAAGAATTATGATTCTTCTCTTGGAATTTCATTTTCTTTATTCCAAACCTTTATATCCTGAGGAAACTGCTTGCTTGATGGCGCAGTAAGGGCACTGTCTTTTTCTGAAATTTATTTTTATTCTTTTATGGGATATGAGTGGTAATGGCAAGCTCAGCATTTGTTATCTATCCTGAATCAACTTTGAATGAGGAGTGGCTTACTTGGCTATTTCAGAGGGCAATTAAGAGCCAAACACATTGCTGTAGATCTGGAGTTACAAGTAGGCCAGACCAGAAAAAGATGGCAGATTTCCTTCTCTAAAGGGCATATGGTGAACCAGATGGATTTTTACAACAATAGTTTCATCATCACCATGGACTAGCTTACAATTCCAGGTTTTTTCATTAACGGAATTTAATTTCTACCAACTGCCACTGTGGGATTTGAACCTGTGCCCCTAGAGCATTAGTCTAGACCTCTGAATTACTAACAGAAAATGCTAGAAAAGGTCAGCATATCCAGCAGCATCCGTGGAGAGAGAAATAGAGTCAATGCTTGGAGTCTATATGACTCTTCTACAGAGCTCTGAGGATGAGTCACATGAACTCAAAGTGTTGACTCTGTTTCTCTCTCCACAGATGCTGCTGGACCTGCTGAGTTTTTCCAGCATTTTCAGTTTTTATTTCAGACTTCCAGCATCTGTAGTATTTTGCGTTTATCCCTGAATTACTAAAACCCAGTGACATTACCCCTCTGCCACCATCTTGCCATATGGCTGGAGGTATCGTAAACCTATACAAGGCCAGAAGGACCTACACTTACTTCTGAGTGCTGCCTGGGTTAACTGATCTCAATTGGGGTGTTAAAATTGTTTTCAAGACCCCATGCATTTGATAAGTTACCTGATATTCTAGTGCCTAACCTGGATTAGAGATTCCTGCTGAAAAGTCTGTCTATCAGGTAAGGACAAGAATGACTTTGATGTTGATTGTCCTCATTGCCAAATAGTCTGCCAACATTCCCAGGCCCTTGACTCACACATGAAAATTGGCACATTGGTGAAGCTTTGAAGGGCTGGCCTACCCTGGGCACTGTGCCATCTTCCGCTGCACATATCCTAACATTCATCAAGTCCCTTTCACCCATCACCCCTGTGCTCACTGACCTACATTGGCTCTCGATACTCCATTTTAAATTCTCATCCTCATGTTCAAATCCCTTCATGGCCTCATCCCTTCTATCTCTCTAGCAGCCTCCATTCTGCATCCTTCCATGAACTTTGCATTCCTCCAACTCCAGCTTTTAGTGTGTCTCCCACTCTGTAGTTCAGTTGATAGTTAGTCCTCTTGCTTCTAAGTCAGAAGGTTGTGGGTTCAAATGCCACTCCAGAAATTAAAAGGTAAAAGCTGACAATGTGATGTAGTATAGAAGGAGTGCTTCACTGCTGGAGGTGCTGCCTGTCAGATAAAGTGTTAAACATACACTCCTTTGAAGAAGAGCAGGGGAGGTATCCTGGCCAATATTTATCCCTAATCGACTTCACAAAAAACATTATTACTTTGTAGTTTCTGGGAGCTTGCTGTGCACAATTTGGCTGCCTTATAACAGTGACTATACTTCATCGGCTGCAAATTGCTTTGGGACATCCTGAGGCTGTGAAAATTGCTATCTAAAAATAAGCCTGTCCTTTTTTTCTAAGCAAAGGATTTCCCTCCCTAAACCTCTATGTCTCTTCACCGCTCTGTCTTCCTTTAAACCGCTCTTTAAAACAAACCTCACTGAGCAGACTGTTCGCCCCGTCCTAATATCTCTGTTTCACTGTCACATTTTCGCTGATTATATTCCTGTGAAACATCTTGAGATGGCTCACGAAGTGAAAGACATTTTATACAGGCACGATTTTTAATTGTTGTTAAAAGATGTTGGATAAACACAAGTTGTGGAGTGTGAATAGAAGGGGAGGGGAGAGTAGGGAAGAGATTATTTTAATAAAATGTGCAAAAATAATTTGACAGGTAACCTGGAGAGGAAATGAGAATGTTTCTCTGTAAATGAACTCTTGTTCCCACTTTAGCCAGGTGAGGTCTCCCTCACGGCGAATCATGTTGTACATCAGGATTGAACCGATGGAATTAATGGTACTGTATTTCTACACATGTCAGCGTCTCCCACTCCTTAGATGGCGCTTTTATTGGGAGGTTGTACCTCCCGAGTTTATGTAAAACTCTTCCCACCAATCCCATGGAGTTCTTTGGCTAAGGGAAAGAGAGAGAGAAAAAAAGTTTTCAAAAAAATCCTGACGTCACGGGCTAATATGGTAGTGTCACTTTAAGACGTGGGAGTGATCAGAACTTCTCTTATCCAATTTCAGGGATCGCCTACAAATGGAGGCTGATTGAGAAAATAGATCACGAATCTAGCAGGAGGGAGACACGAATGGTGACTCCAGACTTTAGCCTAAAACCACCTCCTTCCCAACACAATGCACTGATCGGAAGTCCCAGCAAAAGCGCACTCACAAAAAGGGGGGCAAAGTGTTAGGGCTGGCTGGCGGAGGAGGCTAACTTTGTTGGCGTTTGGAGTTGGGAGGCTCACGGAACTTCTCCACAAAGCACAAAGTTGCCTTAGCTCCTCCTCTTGTGTTCTTCTGGAGCGAGATTGATTTCATACCAAATCTCATTCTTGAAATTCCACCTTCGCTGTCAACTTCGGGAAATATTTTTTTTAAATCTCCAAACAGCAAATTTCTTTAACTTTTTTAAAAAAAACAAATTTAGAAAGTGGGAAACCTTTCACAGGTCGCCGTCTGGGGGGGTTCTTGAATTTTTTTCACCCTCTCCCTGTTTATATAACACGGGCACTTTTCAGGAGGTGAGTCTTTTGTCAATTTCATTTGGGCCAATTTCACCGCGGAATCCGCGCCGCTCAAATCGGCGCAGGGAGGGAGAAGGTCTGAACAAATCTTTGTCATATTTTACATTTTTTTAAAAGACGAACTTCCGCAGGGAAAAAAAAAGCGAGGGGGGGGGGGGAGAAAATGATTCATGTGTAGAAGTGTTTTAGGGCCGTTTGTTGGGTGCTTTTGTTTTTGTTGCTTTATCGTTGGATTTAATTTTTGACCAGTGACCATGTTGTGTTCTCTCTGTCTCTCCCTCACACAAACACACGCAGCGGCGGAAAGTTTTCCAAAGTTTGATTCGGCCACCAGAAACTTTTTTTCTGTTGTTGTTCCTTCGAAGTCGAAGAGTGTCACCTGAAAAAGGAAGGAAAAGCCAACAGGTATTGTGGCCTGGAGATCAGTTGGATAAACTACAGGAGATCCCAAAGTTTTATTTTCGGGAGGCTTTAACAGGGGTAAGTGAAAATTTCCGACCCCTCATTGGCAACACTGCGAGAATTGAAATTGTGTGTTTATTTTTTATTTGAAACATTTGTATATCTCCCCCCCACCCCTCCTCCTATATCTCTTCCCCCCCCCCCCCCCCCTATATCTCTGTTCGACGCTCGTTTCATTTATTATTCATCGAGTGCTTCGCCTATCTGACCAGTTTGCGTTTGGAATCTGGTACAGATGACCACTTTCAAACTAGTGGGTGTCAACTGTGGGACCGGGAGCAAGAGGAGGTGGGGTGGGGAATGGCCGCCCCATTCTAAATATAAGCCTTTCCTCCTGATACCCAGTTGGGTCACTGTAGAGGAAATAATAAAAACGTCAAAACACTCAATTTCCTTTTCCTATTGTTCCAGAACTCATTGGACATTCTCCTTTGTGCTTCTCAAACTGTGTTCTTGTTTGGACCTGGTTCTGACACTACCCAGTGTTTGTATATTGACTTGGGGGGGAGAGAGAGAGAGAAAGGGTGGGGTTGGTGTTTAGCTGTCACTACTTATTTAAAGATTTTTTAAGATATTCTGTTAATCCACTCTGAGTTAGTTCCTAATGATCTCGTAGTCCACGGTCCCTGCTCGCTCGGTCTGAAGGTGCGAGCCTCATGTTGGTCGGTACACAAGTGGGAACCCCCACCCCCCAAAAAAATTCTGCATTTTTATAGCGCCTAACTCGTCCCAAAACGCTGCCTAGTGGTTTCCCTTTGAAGTGCCGTGACTTCAGTTCGGTTGGCAATGTAACAGTGAAACTATCAGTTTAATACTGTTTACTGTAGACATTATAATTGAACAGCAGGGATTTCAAAGCTGGAATCTGATTTCAGGGCAAGTGTGCCGACTAAACCTTCCGAGAATGGCTTTCCCCTTGTAGTTTATGATGTGTGAATTTCGTGTAGATTACAGTTTGTATTTGTTTTTTTGAGCTGTGCTGATTTAATCAATTACACGCTGGTCACAGTAAATCCCTGATATTAAGAGGTGAGATGTAGACTGTTCGTACTGCAGGAATGGCTCTCTCTAAGGCTGATTGACACCCCCCCCCCCCCCCCCCCCCACACACACACACACACACACACACACACACACACTTTTTCTGAATGCCCTTCTGCATCAAGGGCACAATTCTGTCAGTGACACTGTTGGCAGAAATGTTGCTAAAAATTTACCCCACTCCAAGCAAACCACAAGGTATAAATAATGTTCAACCTTGGGACTGGACATCCCCTCACCAAGTGTATAAAGCCCATGGCCATCCAAGTCTCAAATCCAACTCCCTCCCACATAGGGAAGCTCAACTAGCACATTGAGATGAGGGGCAACAAGAATAGCTGCCCCATGTGATCGACACAGCCCTAAGCCTCCCTTCTCCATTACCATGGCAAATAGTTGATTTCTTCATAATGCAGGGGCAAGCAGATCCTGTGAGTGAGTGAGGTAAAATTCACCAAAAATTACACTTATCAACCATCTTTGCTGGAGCATAGCTTTCAGCCTCCCAGACACCCTTCTCAATCCTTTTTTTAAAAAAACAGAGAAACCTGGGAGATGCAGCAAAATACAGAGATGCAGGACAGCATCAAGGTGGATGAGAAGTGAAATATGCAGGGATTTTTTTCTCTCACAGGATAGTGGAACCTTGTCACCCTCTTCCCCAATGGGCTGTGGATGCTGGCAATCTGTTGGCATTTTTGAGATCGATTGGGAGTTTTGTTGGATTAGGGGATGCTGGCAATTGCAACACAGACAGGTACATGGATTTTTCTTTCTTTCATGGGATGTGGGCATTGTTGGCAAGGTCAGCATTTGTTGCCCATCCCTAACTGCCCTTGAACTGAGTAGCTTGCTCAGCCATTTGAGAAGGCAGTTCAGAGTCAACGTGATTTCTATGGGCCTGGAATCACATGCAGGCCAGACCAGGTAAGGATGGCAGATTTCCTTCCCTAAAGGGCATTTGTGAACCAGGTGGGTTTATTTTACAACAATCAAGAGTTTCCTAGTGACCATTACTGAGACTAGCTTTATATCCCAGATTTATTAACTGAATTCAAAGTCCACCAATTGCCATGTTGGGATTTTAACCTGTTTCCCCAGAGTATCAGTCTGGGCCTTAGATTCCAGATTTATTAATTGAATTGAGTTGAAGTACAGATCAGCTGTGATTGAATTGAACGGTGTAACAGAATGGATGGGCTGAATGGTCTGCTCCCATTCTTGTAAGAGCTGTCGTGGAGATGAGGCAAGTGAAGCTAGTGATTGAAAAGCCAGCAGATTGTGAGAGGGGAGGAGGGAAGACTGCAGGTGATAAAGAGCTCCATGTTTTTGAGTTGGAGAAGGAGACAGTCTAGTGAGTCATGATTTCAACAGTGAAGATATCAGGAGAAGCAGGAGGGTAAAATGGCACATTCATAACTCTGCTACAGAGGGAAGTGAAAGCTCAATGGCAATACATTGACTGTTGGAAAAACCAGGACAGAGAGAGAGAGAGACTGAGCTTGGATGTTTCATTTTTTCACACTGGTTAAAAAATGATAGTGGCATTAATGTCTAGGTTAACCTGCTGGAAGTTAATCATTATTCATGGCTGTTTGGCAGGGAATGAAAGGGCAATTATCTTTTTGTAAAGAAAAAGCACTTTACTGTCTTGTAATCCATTCTCGGGTACCATGTTATTTCAGCAGTATCAAAGTAATGATGGTATTGAACAGGGAAATGAAATACCATAATGCCCATCATTTAGAAGGATTATTGTATTAACCATAACTTGCCCAGCAGTTAGAAGGATTACTGTATTAACCATAACTTGCCTGTCAGTTAGGATTACTGTATTATCTGATTATTATAGCATTGCTGTTTGTGGAAGCTCCCTGTGTGCAATTGGCTGCAGTGTTTCCCTACATTACAACAGTGACTACAATTCAAAAGTACTTCATTGGCTGTGAAATGCTTTAAGGGAGATGTGGCGCAGTGATAATGTCTCTGAACTAGGGACCCAGGCTAATGCTCTGGGGACAATGGTTCCAATCCCACCATGGCAGCTGATAGAATCTAAATTCAATAATAAATCTGGAATATAAAGCTAGTCTCACTAATGGTGACCATGATAACTATCATCTGGTTCATTAATGCCATCCTAACCCAGACTGGCCTACATGTGACTCCAGACCCACAGCAATATGGTTGACTCTTAACTGCCCTCTGAAATGGCCTAGCAAGACACTCCGCTCAAGGGCAATTGGAGGTGGGCAACAAATGCTGGCCTTGACAGTGACACCCACATCCTTTAAAAAGAATTTTAAAAATCAGTTTGGGACTTCCTGAGAGTGAGAAAGGCGATATATAAATGCAAGGCTGTCTTTTCCTTAACTACCATGCCTGTGTTGGAGTCTGGATAATCACAGAGAAAAAGGGAACAACAACACTGGGTGCCTGAAGCTGAATAATACTCCCCACCCTCTCTGCTACTGCTACATCTACTGTTATTTGGGATACCAAACAAAAGGTTTTAGTGGTGGAGCTTGAATGGAGAAAAATGTGTTGAGGAGTGAAGTTGAACCCTAATTACATGATAACTCACTTTAATTCCTTTCATAATTTCCTTTGGATATAGTAATTAACATTTGCGCTATTTGAAGTTTTTAAACTAATGTTTAAACTATTTGTAAAGTGATATCACACATCAGCAGTGAAAGAATGTTCAGCCTCTGGGACTGCAGCCTTCAAAGGCCAGTTCAGCCCTCTTTTCGGAATCTTCACACATGACATTGTTCTGCTGCATTTGCCCCTCATTCAATGGAACCATGGCATTTGCCCCACAGCGGAAACGTACCATTTGCCCTTCATATATGCCGCACTTACTCATGTAAGGATGGAGGGAATACTCCAAAACAGTGGGGCAGAGGGACGGTGGGAGTAGGTGGGAATTTAAATGTGTCAGCGAGGCTGAGAGAAGCTGATTATAGCCACTTGCTCTAAACTCCAGAAGCAGTAGCATCTGTCTCGCAAGCCTCAGGATTCTTTTTAAGGAAAGCCAAACAATGACAATTCAGCTTGACCAGTGGGGGACACATGGATAAGCACCTGGTTCGATTTGCAGCGATATGTGCATGTAGTAATAATTTGAGGAACCAGCTGAAAGAAGAAATCTCAGCTAATCTGCAGTTTGAATCTGGGTTTCAATTGTTTCCTGAACACATCGGAGTGCGGAAACTACAGGAAGTGATAGAGCGGTTACTCAGAGTTCAGTACATTCTCTGGCTGAGACTGTGTGGCTTCAGAACAAGATTGACTCTTATTTGAAAAAAATCTGAACTAAGGGACCATATCCCACGCTTGCTCTATAGACCCCCAACCCCTGGTCTCCTCTTATCTGTCAAAGGTTAACCAAGGTTAAAAATGGCTTGTTAAAAGCCTGGCAGTTTGCTTTGTGTTAAAGGTATTTGTAACTTTGTCATTTTATTCTGAAAGGGACACGACAGTCACTGGGAAGCCTTTGGCAAACCTTGTTTTCTGTTTGTTTATGTGCATGTAACTAAACTGAGCACAATGTGTCAGAGACTCACTGTGTCTCTCCATCAATACAAGTCAAGGCCACTGGCTTGTAATGTCCACGGAATTAACAATTGTGATTCCCAACATATTGGCAAAGATTCTGGAACCCCTTTTAATTTGATTCCTTGTTCTAAACCCATGCCTTGAGGATATGGTGAAAAGTAAGATCCCAGTATTATTGTTCATAGTGCCTGGGAGTAGGGTTGCCAACTGTGATTAAATGTATTCCTGGAGGTTTCATCACATGACTTGCCCTGAGCTCCAGCCATTAGTTGGCCAACATATCATCCTGCCTTCCTCCACCAATTGGAAAGCAAAAAAGACTCATTTACCCAATTGGATGATGCTTGATTGTCAGCCAAAGTCTTTTTTTTCCCCCATTTTCAATATTTTTCTACCGTGTAGAGAAATGTTCAAAGAAAACAAAAAAGCAAATCTTTTTTTAATGTCCAGATGATTTTTCTCCAGGGTTGCACACAGTAGTGTCCTGGAGATTGATCTACAATTCCTGGAGACACCAGGCCAATTCTGGAACCTTGTCAATCCTACCTGGGAGATCAGTCCCTTGTTTAGGGGACTCAAGCCCTTTGTGTTTCCCTGGATATTCAGAGCCATTCAATACGTCTCTATTGTGCCTTCACTTGGAGTAGATGCAAGACCAGGACAAGCCCCTGTTGAGTTGTTTCTGGCTCCCCCTCTATAGGGTAGCCATTTTCTAAGCAGGCCCTGAGCAGCTGGCTGAGGAATCAGTCATCTGGACCTTGGATTAATCAGAGGGTCTGAGGGAGGCTGGAATGGAGATCCCCTCCCTTTCTCGTGCTGCTTCCCAGTGGATCTGCTGTTCTCCAATAGCAGTCAGTAGGTGCCAGTTTGGCCCTTGTTTCCCAGTGCATGGCCTTACTGGGTGATGGCTGCTAATGACCCAGGGGAGAGTGGGGGCTCTGAATTCGGGTGGCGCAGACTTCAGCTTCGTTGCCGGGTGGGGTGTGGGGTGATCGGTAAGGGAAATACAAGGATTGTAGAGTCAAAGATTTTCCCTTCCCGAGGGTTTTTTTTTAAAATAAGTTTGAAAGGCTGGTGGGGGGGCGGGGGTGAGGCAGGGGACTAGTTGCTGCAGTTAACCACTGGACATGTACATGTAGGGCTTCAATCAAAATTCATCCAGACTGATGGGATGAATGGCTGTACACCCCAAGAGTGGATAGTCTTGATTTGGTTCTCGGTGTTCAGCATGAAAACTGCTCTGTTGGTGCTGAATCGTCTCTGATGTAGGAGGAAGGGAGCACCTTGCTGACACTGTGAGGACAGTTTGCCTGTAGAGGTCTTGTTGGGAGCCCTATTAACACTGTAAATCCCTTCAGTTCAGATCATCTGACTGCAGCAAATGCCTTTGAGAAGTTAAAGCGATTGTTTGCAATTTAAGTTTGTGTGTGTCTTTGTTGAAGACCATCTCCATGAAAGTGAGGTGACTCTTTCTAAAAGTGCAAAACTTAAGAAACCATATAGGACTGTGAAATTCTGAATGACTTTCACAAACCCTTTTCTCTGTGACACCAATATGTTTCTCCAAGCCAATCACCAGGCTCTTGGTCATCTGCGCATTTTGACCCCCTACAAAAAGAAAAAAAAAAAACGACTACTCATCTTAGGGTTCTGGTTCATGGGGTGAGTCAGGGGACATTTTGCCATTCTCATGTTTGTATGTTCTTGCCATGAACCCTTTCTCACAGAATAGTCAGCAATTTAGGTGACTGCACTGCTCTGCCCAGCCTTTTCAGTGTGTTGCCAGTGTTCCTTAGACCAGCTGGTCCCTGTAGAATGATGTCTCCCTAACCTGGGGATTCGAAGACCAATGAAAGCATTCCTAACACCTTTGTTGGCTGACAACAAACTGTTGTTCTCAATGCAGCCAATGAATTGAAGCTGGAGATTTCCTGGATTTGTATGACTGAGCCACCCCAAGCTGCACCCTTCCCTCAGTTAGTGGTCAGCCAGGAGAGATGGTGCCCAGGTACTTTGTTTAAGAGGGGAGGAGATTACTTGGAGGAAGGTGACCGTTGAGGTGGGGGTGTGCGTGTGTGCACTTAGAGGAGGAATATTCAACTGGAGGTGACCAACCGCAAGCTCCGGATAATGGTGGCTTCTTTGTATCAAGTTTACGCTCCAATATCTGATTCTCCTGAGGGTTTCTAGAATGATGTTTCAGTGCTGCAAGTTAGTTCTGAATTGCCACTGTACAGATGAACATTAGAAATAGGAGTTATCGAAGGCTATATGTTCCCGCGAACCTACTCCACCATTTAGCAGGATTGTGGACTTCTCTATGGCCTCGATTCTTATTTCCTGTCTGATCCCTATGTCCCTTGATTACCATAGAGTCCAAAAATTTTTTGATCATGCTTGATGGTTTGTAAAACCTCTCCCAATTCTCAGATTTGCCACTCTCTTGGCGACAATGACCAGCCTCTTCTTTTAATCTAATACCATTCTTCAGATGGATCATTTTTCAGGTGGAGCTTTTCTTTCTAAATAAAATGTAAATACGTTAAATTATGAAACATTTCTATAAATTTTTTGCCGTTGCTTATACCATTATTTCTTTTAATCTGATTTGCTAAATTGTTTACCCAACTTGTTCTCATACTTGGTTTTATTTAAGCTTAAGACTCTAATTTCAGACTTAAATACGTCATTCTCGCATTCAATGTGAAATTGTATCATATGATTGCTCTTTCCCACAGGGTCCCTTGTCATGAGATTAATAATTAACCCTTTCTCATTACACAAGACCAAGTCTAAAATAGCCTCTTCCCTCATTGGTTCCGTGACGTGTTATAAGAAACTGTCTCGAACACATTTCATGAACTTATTCTGAAAACTATTGTTGTGAATTTGATTGGTCCAGTCTAAATGAAGATTAAAGTCCCCACAGTTATTGCATTATCTTTGTTATTAGTTTCCCTTTCTTGGTTACTATCCTGTCTAATGGTATAACGACAGTTGGAATGCTTATACACTGCTCCCCTCAATGTTTTCTGTTCTTGGTATCCCTAATCTCCACCCATACTGATTTTACTTCCTGGTCTTTCCTCACTACGGTCATTGTGACACCCTTTATTATCAAGGTTTCTCCATATCCTTTTCCCCTTTTTTGTTTTTAAAATGTTTGGTGCCCTGGAATATTTACTTCCCAACCTTGGTCACCATGCGAACATGTATTTGTAATGGCTATTGGATCAAACCCATTTATCTTCATTTGTGCCATTAATTTGTCTACATGAAGCATTCATAACAAAGATCCTTTAATTTGAACATTCTTTCCTGATTTGACCTTATTCACTAATGTACTATTACTGTTAAACACTCTGTCACTTCCTGTCACACTCTGCTTACCTTTACGCTCTGCTTACTTTTACCCAAGTCTTGCTGCTCTGTGCTTGATCTCTATAATTTATAAACTTTCCCTTACCTGGACCATTCCCCTCCCATTGTACCACCACCACCACCACCCCCCCCCACCCTTCTATACTTTAAAACCCCAACTAGAGCCCTAGTTATACGATTCTCCAGGACATTGGCCCCAGTCTTGCTCATATGGAGTCATGTCTCAGAGGAACCCCCTGTACTGGTGAGTCTCCCATGGATTAAAACACCTGTATCCCATACCCACTCTTTGAAGCACACATTCAGCCCTGATCTGTTTGACTTTATGCCAGATTGGATACATAAAAGAAAGGCTTCCATTTAAATAGCACATTGGATAGCTTCAAGATGTTCCACAGCTGAACTACTTTTGTAGTCTAACCTCTTTGTAATGTAGCAGCCACGGCAACCAATTTGCACATAGCAAGCTCATACAAACAGCAATATGGTAATGGCCAGAAAATCAGTTTGATGTTGACTCAGGGGCAGGGCATTAAAGAGAACTCCCTTTGCTCCTCTTCAAAGTCTTTGCATTTTCAGCCACCTGAGGGGGTAAATGATGCTTTGTTTTAATGCCTCAACCGAAAGACAGCACCTTCAACAGCACTCTAGTACTACACTGGAGTATGAACCTGGATATTATGCTCAATTCTCTGGAACCTTCTGACTTGGAGACAAGAGTGCTTACCCAGTGAGCAATTTCTATCCACCAGTTACTGCAAGGCATAGGCACTGAAGCTGCATGCAGTGTAGCTCTTAGTATTCTTTTGGTTTCTGGTATTTGCAAAGCTGTTGTCTGGCTGAGTGTCATTTCACTCATTGGTTTCCCTTCCTCTCCCAAAGTTCTTGCTGGGATTTAGTTCCACATGTTTTAGCTGCTCTTTGGCAAAGTGCCTCTCTCCAAGAGTGACTCTGGAGAATGATTATTGCCGAGTTATTCAACTCAACTGGCATCCACATAAGTATGTTTTTGGGACAAGTATCTGGGTAGTGATTAGGAATGGGAATCCTGATGATATTTCCCCCTCTCTGGCTGTGTGAGTGAGATCAGCTGAGGGGTATGAAGCAGGAATTGAACTAGGGTCTTAACTGGTCCTCACCTCCACGTCATGAGTATGCACATCGCCAAAGCTGTTCTTTATTTCTGACTGTCTTTCCTTCATCCCCATGATTCTTTGAAAGCCTTTCCTATTCCTTACAATGTGGTGGCTCTCCAGTTCTGTCAGAATCTTGGAGGCTTATTTGGGGAAAGGTTACTGCTTAACAATGAGATGGTGTCTGTTTCTTCAGCACCTCTCCCCATAGAAGCCAAACCAGGCTTTGCCGAATTGTTAATTGAATTGAGGTGTTTAAGATGATTAAAGGAGTTGCAGTGTACTCCTCCTTCGGGCACCATGCCCTAACAGGGCCTTGGCAACCACGGACTTCCCCTGGATTGGACCATGATTACGCTCAGCAAAGTACTGCAGTGGTTTGCCGTTGTCTTCTGCAGTCTAGCTGATCAGGAAATTCTCCCGCTCTTAGCAACTTCCATGAGGCGTATTGGAGGGATTTACAGGCTGACAGTCAACCTGTTTGGCCCTGTTATGAATGTACCTTCCATGGTCATCAAGCCTTGAAGTGGGACTTGAACCCAGAGTGTCTGGCCTGGAGGTAGGGATGTACCACTGTGCCGCAGGACCTCCCCAAATTGAAGGGTAGATGAAACAAAACTGTTTCCTCCAGGAGGGGAGTCCAGATTAAGGGAGCATAACCTTAGAATTAGAGCATGGCTGTTCAGGGCGACGTGAGGAAGCATTTCTTTACATTAAGGATAGTGGAAATTTGCAACTCTCATCCCATCCACTACCAAATTGAAAACTGAGATTGATAGATTTTTGTTAGGCAAGAGTATTAAAGGCCGTGCATCCAATCACGGAGTTAAGTTACAGATTATACATGGCCCGGCACCTTGAGGAGAAAGATTGGGGAAATTGCAAGAAGGAACAAGAAAACTGGCATATCATGTTGATTAATTTGGCCCCACAGTGGCTCCAAATGCTGAGAAAGGACAGGAGCTTAAACAAACAGTGGTGAATGTGTTTTGCTGCACAATGCAGTGGAACGGTTAATTTTGGATACTTATTGAGCTGCTTGGTATCATTTGTAGCTCCAATCACCCACCTCTTGGTTCCCCTGTCCTTCGAGTATGCCCATTCAGCTGGGACGAATGCATCTCCTTCAGGTTGCTGCCTTAACAATGCTGCAACAAAATTTCATGTGAGATTAGGACAAGTGACCAAAGTGGTAGGCTTTAATAAATGTGTCTCTTGGCTGTTGTTTACAATCTGGCAACTCTGATTCTTGGCAATCTCTTGTGGCAACGCACTGGTTCTTTTGGACATGTAGTACGGTTTGGCTTTTCTGCCCCACGCAGTTCCAAGTCTGAGACTTGCTGTTATTTTACAAGGGTACGTATGTATTCTTTGTTTTCGTGTGGGTTGTAGATGAAGTTGCTATCGGCCCATGGAAAACAAGAGTTTTAGCAGAAAACGTTTTTCGTTGTTGGGGCAGATAGCTTGGTACATTCCACAAAGGTTGCTGACTGAGTGTCATGCTTTAACATGGAAAGCCCCAGCAGTAGAGAGAATACTGAGAAGATCTAAGTGGTGATGCATTTGCATAGTAGCTTTAATGTGTAAAACAGGAGGCATTTTGTACATGGAAATTGATAGAGAAGCAGGGAAGTGGACAATGGTGGAAGACATTTGTAGAGGTCAGAGGCAAGGTGACCAAAAGCCTAGCCAAAAAATGGCTGTTGATCTGGCTCCTGGGCTGCCAACACCTCAGATGTAAAATCCTCATGCTTGTTAAAAGTCCCTCAATAACCTTGCCCCTCCCTACGTCTCTAACCTCCTCCCAGCTGTACAATGCTCAGATCTCAGTACTCCTCCAATTCTGGCCTCTTGCGCATCTGCGATTTTCATCATTCCAGCATTGGCAGCCACGCCTTCAGCTAACTAGATTCTAAGCTCTTGAACTGCCTCTCTAAATCACTCAGTCTCTTCCCCCTCAAAGACACACCTTTTAAACCTTTTCTTTTTATCAAGCTTTTGGTCATCTGGCCTGTTGCCTCATGGCTTGTGTTCAAATTTTGCCCGATGACTCTCCTGCAAAGCCTCCTGGAATATTTTACTGTGTTGAAGCTGTTTTATAAGTGAAAATGATCAATTTTCTGAGAGTGCTGAGAGGTCGAGTGGATGTAAAGAAAGGGTTTTTGAGATTAAGGGCTGATAGCTGTCATCAATGTTGGGATAAAGGGTGAGGTGACAGAGTCAGGGATGTATGTCTGGAGGAGCAGGAGGGATACAGTGAGAGGCAAGGCAGTGGAAGGACTTGATAGTGAGTTTAATGTGTTGGGAGCACGAGGAGCCTTTGTAGGGCACTGAGGACATGGGGAATGGGCCAATGCGACTGCCAGGTGACACTGAAGTTTGTGGAGTGTGAAGGTGAGGAGGGAAGGGCATTGTGGACTAACATAGAAGTGGAAAGAAGATGGACCAAGGTTTTAATGACACAGAGGCAGAGCCAATTAATGTTAATCAGGTGGAAGTAGATGAATTCATTGGGGCATGATGTGGAATTTAAGGGCTGAGCCCTGGGACTAACAAGAGTATGAGGTTTTACATGGTCCGCTTCAGGCTGAGTGAACAATAGCAAATCATTGGGGCTAAATGACTTAATTGAAGTCACCAGTGAATTTGGGTAAAATAGAGTCGGGGTATACCACTATGTCCCGGTTCACTTTGTGTGGTTAGAACCAAATGGAACGTTGCAATACCTGTTTGCAATATAAACTTGAGGGCTGGTGCTCTGTCTTCGACCAATCGCTTCTCAGCCCCAAAAATCTTGATTTGAATTCCGATCTGGCTGATGAGTGGAAGCCCTCACCCTGACTGAAATTAATTTGACTAGTTTTTGGGACCAGAAGACCAGTGCTCATAGACCCCTGACATCTGCTGGCTGCTCTATATTCCACCCCACTCACCCCATTTATTTTGCCTGGTGTTATTGCTCATGCCACTGACTCGCTTGAGCACAAGTGAGGGGCACCATTTCTGCAGTGAGGCCCAATAATATCTTTCGAGCCTTGCGAAAATGGCAACAAAGGCTGGGGGTCAGTGGGGGAGGGGTGTCACTTTATAAATATAACCAATGATTTGTACAATTGGCTGAACATTTCTAACATAAGAGACTTTAACCCAGTTTCATCCATTTCCTCTCCCCCACCCACCCTGCTTGGAGTTGTTTACTGCCTGAAACAATTAAACCCAGTACGTGAAATGCTGCAAATACTCAGCAGGTCAGACCAGCAGCAGAAAATCCGAGAAAGCTTCTGAGATCGGTGACCCTTCATCAGAATGTTTAAGGGGCAGTGGGGCCTGCAGCAAATGATTTGTGCCCTGTGCCTCAGTTAGCAAATATTGTCATTCTTTTATTCGTCTTCCCGTATGCCACTAGCCATGGGCTGTCCAGATTCCCCGGTTCCCCCCCTTCCCCATATCCTGAGCCGATCCTGCTCTAATGCTGTCCCTGCTCTGGTTGTGATCAGTGAAATTATAAATCAGTGATTGCACTTGAAACCGGAAAAATTCAAAGTCCTAAAGCTCTCCACTCCTGTTCAATTGCTGGAAATGTCCAGGTCCATAATCAGCTTTCTTTCTACCTCCCCTGCCCGTCCCCCCACTCTCTAACCCCACCACTGTAACCACCCCCCTCCCAATGAAATATACATAACCAATTTCAAGGCCAGTGGATAAGTGTAGCAGCTTTATCCTACTTTTGGTTCATAGACTTTTGAGATTAGCACAGATTCCATGTGTAAGATTATTGTAACTGATGGTAACCTCACTGCTTTCCTGCTATGTAAATGGACGTTTGACTTGTTAGCTGGTGAGTTGTTTAGTTCAAAAGTTGAAAATTTTGTTTTTTTCATGAAAATTGGCCCAGTGTAAATACTCTACCTATAGAAAGAATTTCTTCATAAATGATGTGTACTCCGTTGCTTCTATACTAACTCTCACAACTAGTTATGTTCATCCAGCACCCCTGGGCTCACTAGCCAAACGTCGATTCCCGATCTGGCAACCTAAAATTCTCATCTTTGGTTTCGAAAAGCTTCATGGCCTTGCCCCCTCTCTATCTCTGTAACCTCCTCCAGCCCTACAACCACCCCCTCCCCCCAATATCTGTGTGCTCCTCCGACTCTTGCACTTCACCATTGGCAAATGTGCCCTCAGCTCCCTGGGCCCTAAGCTGTGGAACCTTCCTAAACTTCTCTAAACCTCCAGATCCCTCTTCATCTGCCTTTAATTACTCCTTAAAAGCCACCTCTTTGACCAAGCCTAGAGTTGACTGCCCGATCGTTCCTAATCTGGCTCATGTCCATGTTTGTTAACGGTCTGATGCACCTTGGGACACTTTATTGTGTTGAAGGTTCTGTAGAAAGGCACCTTTGTATAAACTGGGAGCTACCTGGATAGTGAGTTGGCTAGCTCAGTCGAAGCCAGGGTAAGTTAGGACTGTTTGATTTCTTCCCACTTTTCCCAGGAGGGGATTCCCCCCAAGCTGTGACATGAAAGCTTGACTACATACAAAGTTTCCTCTGTGCTCTGATGCGAGCGAGCAGACATATTTTTAGCTCGGGCAGGAAAAATGGCCAGAAAACAAAAAAATATTTACAACCTGGAAACCTTCAGTTTTGCAGCAGCTCTGTGAAAAGTCTTCATTTAAGTGTGTGTGTTTTTGTTTGTGTGTTGGAGGTCACCCAACAAACAAACCCATGCTCTGAGACCTTCCCTGTGCAATGTGCTTCTAAAGCCAGAGAGCAAATGCCATAGTGTAGCTCCACTCATTGCTCAATGGGGAAGGGCTGCATTCAACTTCTTCACACACAGCAGGAGTGTCTCTGTTTTCACCACCTGTCTGTACTGGGCTAGTGGATCAGGGTGAGGGTGAGGAGGCCGCAGTTGTCCTCCGCATTCCTGCTGATCGGTTGGGGTTGACAGGAGGTAGGGGTGACGGATTGTGTCATTGTGGATTCCCATAGATCCCAGCATGGCTGAGTTGGTAGCGCTGTTGCCCCTTGAGTTAGCAGATTGAGAGTGCAAGCTGGCACTCCAATGCCAGTACGGAGGGAGTGCTGCACTGTCAGAGGTGCCATTTTTTGGTTGTTAAACCAAAGCCCCATATGCCCTCCCATGTGGGCTTAAGAGATGCCATGGCACTACTTCAAAAAAGGGCAGGTGAGTTCTCACCAGTGAATTAGCAAGTACTTAGCTCTCCACCAACATCATTAAAGCTGGTCATCTGGTTTTGATCACATTGCTGTTTGTGGGATCTTGCTGTGTGCAAATTGGCAGCCATATTTCCTACATTATAACAGTGGCTGCACTTGTTGGCTGTAAAACACTTTGGAACATGCTGAGGTCATAAGCCTCTATATAAATGCAAATCTGTCTTTTCGCCTTTGTTTCTGCCTTTTATTCTGTAATTACGTTTATTTAGAAGTGTTGTTTCCGTTCAATCTTCAAAATGCAGTGAGTTATAAGGAAAGGCTGTATAGTTTGTCAACTTTGCTCTAATTAAAACAGGCATAAGTGGGTTCTTGAGGTTTGGGGTCTGATTTTCTATTATTCAGGAACTAAAGCCCCCCTCCCTCTGTGACACTGTCACATCTGCGTGGTGAGTAAAAATTACCCTCCAGTGGGCCTGCTTAGGATTTGTAGAAAGTAAGAGTTGTGTGTTATTTAATTTTGAACATCTGAACTCCATGTAATCGCCCTTAGCTGGTGTCCCTCATTCCACCTTGCACAAACCCTGCCATCTGAATCGCCTGATTCAGCCTCCTCCAGCCTTGTGCCGTCTCCCCGCCTAGCCTGGCCTTGCATGATCTCCCATGCACTGGCAAATTTACTGTTTCAATTCTTAAATCCCTCTGTGTCCTCACCCTGCCCTAGTT
This sequence comes from Carcharodon carcharias, assembly GCF_017639515.1. NCBI lineage: Eukaryota > Metazoa > Chordata > Chondrichthyes > Lamniformes > Lamnidae > Carcharodon > Carcharodon carcharias. The sequence goes on along the minus strand of NC_054475.1, from coordinate 53,231,955 downwards.
TGGAAACCTTCAGCATGTGTGCTAACTCGAACTGTTTAATTCATTGACTCTGCGTTATCCTTTTCTCCACCACTGCTCATTCTGCTGAAAGTTTCCTGTCCTTTAGGATTCCCTTCTTGAACCACTTTACCTTGCTACCTCACCCTTTCTTTACACATTTCTTAAAGCCTTCCTCTTCAACTGTGCCTTTGGTCTTTGTCCTCCCCAAACCCAAGCTCAGCATCCCCCTTCCCCTCCCCTGGACCTCTTTGAGCTGCTTTTTAAGGTCGTGACAAGCTGCTGCTGGTAACAATGGCAGATTGCCTACCAATGTTCTCACATTGTGGCAGTAACTAAACTTCAAATGTGATTCGTTGGCTGTAAAGCAGTTGGGAATGTCCTGAGGTTGGGAAAGGTGCAAGTGTGCGTGTCTTCTCCATTTGGAAAATTGGATAATATTTCCACTCAGTTGCCCAGGTCCAGTTCCAGTTCCCAAATTGGGAAGTAAGACCATTTCCTACAGGAATGGGATTGAGGGAATAATGAGAGTACTAATCTCCTTATGGTCACTTCTCAGTGACCAGTTCACTGAGATTTGTTGTTGAGAGCTGTTTTCCAGAATGTGGGGAGAGGGAATATAGGAACAGGAGTAAGCCATTCAGCCTCTCAACCTGTTCTGTCATTCAGTGGGTTTGTGGCTGATCTTTGTCTTAATTCCTCCATTTCGCCTTTGTTCCATATCCTTTTGTACCCTTGAGTAGCAAAAATCTACCAATCTCAAATTTATATTTTATTCTTTCATGGGACCTGGGAATTTTTTTTATTCATTCATGGGATGTGAGCTTCGCTATTGCCCATCCCTGATTGCCCTTGCAAGGATGGTGGTAAGCTGCCTTCTCAAACGGCTGCAGCCCATGTAACGTAGGTTCAATTTTCTGTAGCAATTTGATACAACTGAGTGGCTTGCTAGGCCATTTCAGAGGGCAGTTAAGAGTTAACCACATTGCTGTGGGTCTGGAGTCACATGTAGGCTGCGTAAGGATGGCAGATTCCCTTCTCTAAAAGGCTTTAGTGTTTGATAGTTTCACTAAGTTCAGTTCCAGATTTATTTATTAATTGAATTTAAGTTCCACCAGCTGCCATGGTGGGATTTGAACCCAGGTTCCAGAGCATTAGCCTGGGCCCCTCGATTTCTAGCCCAGTGACACTACCACTCTGCCACCATCTCCCGCGTATTGAACTAGCATCTATTGTTTCTGTGAGAGAGAGTTCCACATCCCTATTACCTTCTGCATGAAGAAGTGTTTCCTAACTTCTCTCCTGAACAGCCTGGCTCTGATTTGAAGATTATATCCCCTTGTCCAAGACTCCCACACCTGCTGAAAAAGTTTCTCTCTTGTCTACCCTATTGAAATCCTAAAAATGTCAATCAAATCACCCCTTAACCATCTCAGTTCCAGAGAATACAAGCCTAATTCACAACGATGAAAGCAAAATACTGCGGATGCTGGAAATCTGAAATAAAAACAAAAAAAATTCTGGTAAACCTCAGCAGGCCTGGCAGAAACAGAGCCAACTATTTTAGTCCGTATGACAACAACTCAGAGCTCTGAAGAAGAGTCATACAGACGCTCTGTTGGCTCTGTTTCTCTCTCCATAGATGCTGCCAGACCTGCTGAGGTTTTCCAGAATTTTTTTGTTTTAATTCTTAGTTTATCTAATCTCTCCAACAATCTAAACCTTGGAAGCCTGACAAAAATTCTGGTGAATTCGGGCTATTCTCCTTTAAGGCCAATATATCCTTTCTAAGGTGTGATCTTCAGAAATGTGCATTGCCCTCCAGACGGCTGAACCAAGGTTTTCTAAAGCTGTAGCAAAACTTCTGCCCCTTTATGTATCCTAACCCTTCGTTTTAAGGCTAACATATCATTCGTTTTTCGATAATTTTTTTGTACCTAACCTGCGACAGGAAGAAAAGATGTAATATCGGAAAGTGGCAACCAAACATTTAAGGCTCCTTTAGCAGGGCCTGAATTTTTCAGTCGGTGTGTGGGGGTGGGCCCGACACGCCGGTGCGTAAAATGACGCTCAATGACGTCGGGCATGCGTCCCTATGTATTCGCTATGTTTTGTTTGGTGGGCGCACACCAGTGTCGGCTCCACACCTGCCGATAACTGATAGGCCTATTAAGGCCATTAACGAATTAATTAGTGTCATTGTTTACACTGTCCGTCCAACCTTAAGGTTGGCGGACAGGCAAAAAGGCCATGCGGCCTTCACGTTTTTTAGGAAGCCTCATCCATGAGCGGGACGAGGCTTCCTAAAGCTTTTATGAATCAAATAAAAAAAGCTTTCTGAAATATAAAAACGTGTCCCATCTCATGCGACAGTCACATGAGGGGACACGTTTGATTACATTTTTTTCCATTTATTTATTTATTTCAATAGCGCTTCAATCTCCCTGGGGCAGTTCCGTGCCTCAGGGAGATTAATGCGCAATTTTGCACATATGCGCGAAAGAGCGCTGGCCTCGACTCTCCCTCCTACTTCGCCAGCACCGGTAGCACTGAGTGGCCCGCCCCGCCTAATGTGGCAACGCGGAGCCGATCGTGGGCGGCATATGGGCTCTACCACCGCCCCCCGCCTGCCCGCTCCTGCTGAGCCTGCCCACCGATTGAAAAATTCAGGCCCAGATTGCTGTCTATGATGTGAGCCTTTGTCAAACAGATACACCGACATGTGCACGCTGCTTTAAAGATAGAGCCTATAAATCAGTGTACAGAACTCAACTGAGTAGTGCAGGTTTTGAATATCTGGTAGAACAGTACAAGAAAGATTGTGATCTTGGATTTGCGTAGATCTTTATTTGCACAATTTATTCACAAATCTTATTCACAAGTTGTTACACTCTGATCCTGTCATAGTCGGCAGGCTTTCTACATAAAAGCCAGGGAGAAGACCTGTCGCTAAATCCCAGCTGTTGTTTTCTGCCTGCAAGGCAGTAATGTGTTGATATATTTGAACTGATTAAGCCTCTTGGTTAATGGTGTCCTGGGGGTGGTTTGCTTAAATTTGTATTTGTGCGTTCAAACCATTGGACTGCTTTAGGTAATTGTTTAATGTGAGGAGCCTGGGGATTGACTGTTATGCCACGCAGCAGTGGAAGCACTTATTATCTCCCCCTGTGGCTTACCCCCCCCAACAGCCCTCCCCACTGGTCATTCCCAACATGGTGCAGGAAGAAGGTTGAGGGAATTTTAAAGAAAGAGCTCGCTTATTTTCAAATGCCTTTCACAATCTCAGGATGTCCCAAAATGCTTTTCACCCAGTGAATTATTTTTGAACTGCTGTAGAAACAGGGGCATTTATTCACGCTCAGCATGCTTCCATAAACTGCAATGCCAATGACTGGGTGATCTGTTTTTTTAGACCCAACGGGCTGAATTACGGGGAGATGGTGGCATAATGGTAATGTCACCGGACTAGTAATCTAGACGCCCAGACTAATGCCTGGCTAATTTGCCAAGCTAATTTGAATTCAATTCAATTAATAGATCTGGAATATATATTACTAGTCACAGTAATGGTCACCAGAAACTATCATTGATTGTTGTAAAGACCCATCAGGTTCACTAAGGTCCTTTAGGGAAGGAAATCTGCCATCTTTATTTGACTCCAGACCCACAGCAACGTGGTTGACTCATAACCGTCTTCTGAAATGTTCAGTTCAAGAGGCAATTAGGGAAGGGCAACAAATCCGGGCTTTGTCAGTGATGCCCACATCCTGTTAAAGGATAAAGAAAAAAAATTGGCTCTATGATGTTGAAGGGTAATTTTTGGCCAGGACACCAGGAGAACACCACTGCTCCTCATCTATATAGTGTCACGAGCCTCAGCTGAACGTCTCGTCTGAAAGATGACACCTCTGACAGTGCAGCACAGTCTCAGTGGTGGGTTGATCACTAATCAGTGATTGGGGCAGAAAACTAGCAAATTTCCTGCTCCTTCGTGCAGGGGTACTGAGGTCAATTGTAATATTACACCAGCTGAGGTCAGGGATCAAACATGGGATTTTCTGAATTGTGTGGTTTAGTTCTATGCTAGTTAATACCTTAGAGCCTGAGAACCAGTGAGAATGTAAGACACCCTTTCTGGATTTGATTGGAGATATTAGTGGGTAGGTTATATTGTGATGTACTATTGATCAATTTTGATGCACATTAAGACTCGCTGCCTTGTCTTATTAGACCCATCTATTTATCTATGCTTTGATTGTGGCTAGTACTCTGGCCTCTGAATCAGAAAGCTGTGGTTCAAGGTGGGCCTATTCGTCCCAATCAGATTTTGTGGTCTTAGAGAATAGACTGAGTTAAATAAGATTCCACTTTGACAGCAGAACAATACAATGCACATTAAGAAAGATTTGCATTTATTTAGAATATTTTCCAACTTTTGACAGCAGGGACTACACTGGTTATAATGTAGGAAATATGGCAAGCTTACACCCGCAAACTTCCACAAAC